>NC_141811.1:6293055-6614444 GCF_057944985.1 Cucurbita pepo subsp. pepo
CCCCTCAAATATCTAAATATCTTTCCTAAAACCTCTATGAAAATAAATATACAATGGGCTCGTACAATTATTGGGCTTGACTCTGTTGGGCTAGTGACGATATTTCAACACTCCCCAGCACTAATCCTCATTCGCTGCACCACAGCGAAAGCTCTCATGTGTGCAAATATTCAGCTCTTTTGTAGACAAGTCTACCACTTGGTCATCCCTATTCTTCTTTCAAGACTTTGTCTCTAATAAAATGGCAGTGCACCTCCACATGCTTTGTTCTGCCATGAAACATTGAATTTTCTACTAAACAAATCACAGATTGGTTGTTGCATTGAAGTAGTATCGAATAGTCAATTTTCTGGTGCCAATCTTCTATCAAAAGTTTCAGCCATGTACATTCCTGAGCTGCTCCCGCCGCTGCTCTGTACTCTCTGCTTCTCTAGTTGACAATGATACAGTTGGTTGTCTTTTGTTATACCAAGAAATTGTTCTCGAACAGAGCTTGATCACATACCCAGTGATTGATCTTCGAGTACCATGATCTCCTGCATAGTCAACATCACAGTATCTAGCTAGCTTGTAGTCTTCGCTTCTTTTATACGAAGGATTGTAATTGATTGTACCTTTGACATATCTCAAGGTTCGTTGAGCCGCATCAAGATGAGGCTTCTTCGGACTTTGCATATACTGACTAATGACTCCAACTTCGTTTTCAAATGCATTTGGTTGGTTCATGTAGATCTCCTGGTCCAACTCTCCATGCAAGAATACATTCTTCATATCTATCTGCCAAAATTTCCAATCTTTATTTGCCACAAGTGCTAGAGGAACTTGTACGATAGTGATCTTTGCCACTGGACTAAACGTTTCCTCATAGTGTAGTCCATATTCTTGAGAGAACCCTGAATCTATAGTCTGAGTTTTTTTATCTCACGATTGATCCATCTGGGGTACACTCTATTTTGTAAATCCACTTGCAAAAGATGGATTTGATATATTCTGGTCTTGGTACTAGTTCCAAGTTTGATTTTGCTCCAGGGCTATAATTTCTTCCTCCCTCGCTTTCTGGCAAGCCAAGTTTTGTGATGCTTCACATGTCTTTGTCTCATTAACTCCGTCTTCTACAATAGCTGTATTGGTATACTCTGGATTTAACTTTAGGATTATCTTTGAATATCTAAGTTGTTGAGGCGCCATTTCCTTCTCACCAGGTTGGCTTGGTTGAGTCACTTTTTGCTCATCAACATCAGTGTCACTCAAATCTCCAAGCACATTCGCATTTAAGCAAGTGTGTACAGTTTGCTCCCCCGTCTTTTGTGGAGGAATTTCTTCAGTGTTGTCCAAGTTTGGTAATACTTCCTTCTCTGAGGGCCACCCCTCTTCCATTGCACCGCTTTGATCGTCAATCATGTGGTTTAAGCATCCTGAATCAATGATCCAATCATCCTCGTAATCGATATGCTCTTTCATCATTGCCATGAGTGCTAGCTCATCTTCTACTATGGACATAATACCTCTGCATCCCATTCATCCTCTATCTTCTTTTTGGATATTGCCACATTGCTTTCAACATACTTTTTCATGGACCAACAATCTATAGACATGTGGCCATTTTTCTCCAATTATAGCAAATACCTCCAAATCTCTTTCCTTGGAAACTCTTGTTGTCGTTCTTTTGAGCTCTCTCAGGTTGTGCAGTTCCATGGTGGCTTCTTCTTTTGTCACTATTGTATCCACGTTTGGTAGACGACCTATTATTGCTCCGACTTTCACTTGTGCAGTTCCTTGGTGGCTTCTTCTTTTGTCACCATTATATCCACGTTTGGTAGACGACCTATTATTGCTCCGACTTTCACTTGTGTAGAGTGCTTCTTCTTCACCCTTCAATGTGATGCCTCCCATTTGTTTAGCCATGGTTTCTTGGCTGGCAAACAAATTTTCGAACTCTACAAGTGATGGTTGTGTGGGCCATCATTGTACAACAGTAATAAAGCTTCTATATTTCGGTTGCAATCCATGGATTATAATCCTCTTCATTCAAGATTCTCCAATGGCGGACTTCGGGTCTAGTTCAGTAATCTCCCGACAGATCGACTTGACCTTGTGGAAGTACTGAGCAATCGTCATGTCACGTTGTGAAATTGACAACAACTCATTTTCCATAAGTTGTAGCTTTGTATCGTTCTTCTTTGAGAACAACATCACGAACGTGTCACATGCTTCTTTCGGTGTCTTGTCATCCCAAATATGTTATAACATCTCATCTCTGATTTTGGTCTTCGAGGCAAACATTGCTTTGCCTGCTTTGATTATCCATTTGCGCAAGGCGCCATTAGAATCCTCCTCTGGCGGCGTAGTTTCACACCCGCCAACGATCTCCCAAAGGTCCTGTCCATGTAAATAGGACATCATGCATGTTGCCCACATGTTGTAGTAGTTGTTGATTTTCTTGATTTCTTCAACGATTTGAAAATCACCCCATCGTGTTAGTCATACCTAAGTAATACCAAACAAGCTCTTTCGACACAAGATAGGAATTGGAAGTGAGATGAAAGGTATGATCCATGAATATTGATATGTATATTCCATAAAAAAAAAGTATATTTAATTCCTAATTAATTTTTCTGATTCACCAGCTCTTATCTCTTTTCAAAAGGATCGGTTAATAAAAAATTTGAATATCCAAAACTGAAATCGGATTTTCTTTTTCTAGTCTTAATTATTCTTAATTTTTTGCCAAATACTTAAAATATTTCAAGTCAAGAAGTTAGAATTGTTCAAATAAGATGATATTGCAGAGTCACAGACTACTCACGATACAAAAGAAACTCACTCACTACTAATCTCAAGAAATCGTTTCTGATGTGGAAGATCCCAAGGGATGAGATAACCTACACTAACCTCGCTTTGATACCAAATTGTTGAACACAACTATCTGGAAAACTCGCTTTGATACCAAATTGTTGAACACAACTCTCTGGAAAACACTCGCACTCTTTGTTAACACCAACCGAGAAGAGATTTACAAAACACTCTATAGAAACTGTATTTAAAACCTAGTTAGGGTGGAGGGGTATACTAGAGCCTACTCAATAGACCTAACAAATCTAAATCTTTTTTTCTAAAATATGTACATCTTTCTCCTAAAATATACCGTATCTTTCCTAAAATTTATACTAAAATAAATATATAATGGACTCGTACAATTATTGGGCTTCACTCTACTGGGCTAGTGATGATATTTCAACACGTTGCACCCCCGATACCTCTAATCATTGGCTTTATTACATGATAGAACTCGCACGCGGGCTCCAGCTATCCTATAAAAAAAATTCAAATTTTTTTTAACTGAGATGTAAATAGTCTATTAACACCTTATTATTGTTTTTTAAACATGGTACTAAGGAAAAACAATTATTTTTTTAGTCTTCAAAAAATATTTAAGTAAAAAGCTTAATCCTTCAAAAAAAAAAAAAAAAAAAAAATTAATCATAATTAATTCAATAATTATTATAATTTTCATGATACAATATTTAAAAAAATTTATAGAAAAAAAGGTTAAATAAGAAGAAAAGAGAGATAAAATAATACTTTGGTCAAATTATATAGCCCTCAATTATTGACTTTTATAGGAATCATGACATTGTCAACACACATCCAATATTAAGATGTCATAAGTTGAATGTGTTTTGAACATCTTGAGTAGGGTTAAGGAGCAATTCGTAGGATTGAGTGAGGTGTGATCCTTTCAACTCGTAGCTTCAAAACATTGTATGCACCAGACTTCTAGCTAGCTTGATTGCACGACATCAATATCCACCAAGTTCAAAATTCTCACTATGAAGGTATATGACAAGTCAACCGATCTGATTGAACATGCAAAGTGTTAGGATCGCACAACAACGCACACACTCGATCTAGATGAACACAAAGAACATGATAGAGAAAATGCAAGGAGCACTCTTGCTAAAAGATTTATATTGATGACTTCAAGTATGTGTACAGTAACAAAGAATACAGTACGTTTTCAAAGCTTTGTATATATATGATTTAGCTTTACTATATATATTTTTACGCGATATAACCATCTACTATATATAGCAGATATAGCTTTTTACTATACATAGCTATTTACTATTTATGACAATTTACTTTATATGTCATTTATCAAATATAGATTTTTACTATATATAACTATTTACTATTTATGACAATTTACTTTATATGTCATTTACCAAATATAGCTTTTAGAATTGTATTTAGATATAGCTTTTTACTGTACATAGCTATTTACTATTTATGACAATTTACTTTATATGTCATTTACCAAATATAGCTTTACTTAACACCGCTATAAATAAGCAGCAGACTCCATAACCTAACACAAAAATCTTACTGGTCATGGATGAAACTCCATGCAGTCCGTAGATGTTGAGCCTCTCCCTAACCTTCATGAGCTTGCCCAAACCTAGTTCAAGGACCATTGCCTCATTCCAAGAGTTAATTCGTGCCTATATAGATCAATTCATGTGCAACCACGACGACCAATCCAACGATTCAACTCAATTCATGTGCAACCACGACGACCAACCCAACGATTCATCTCGTAGTCTATTTGTCAAGCTTTAATCTTTTAGTCGAGGATAGATATATTGAACACAATTCTTTATTATCAATTAAGAAGAAATTACACGATACTCACAAATTACTAAACTTTGCTTTGTTTGGTATGAAAAACGGGTGGAATGGAATATATTTTTAGCGAGGACAGACAATATATACCACACATTTTATCATTTTTTCTTAAAGTATCTCAATATCTTTCTAGATATATTTATTTCTAAAAATTTAAATATTTATTCATAAAATATCTCGTTATCTTTCTAAAACATTCTATACAATTTATAGACAATTTGTTCATACATGGAATTGGTTATCGGGCTAGTGATAATCAACGCTCTCATCAGCCCGGGTCTTCATTCACGATACCATGCCATGTTGAGTTGATAGCAAAAGTTCTCATATTGACTGATATTTTATCTTTTTGGATGAAAGTCCCACATCGGCTAATTAGGAAATGATCATGAGTTTACAATAATAAAAAATACTATCTTCATTGGAGGCATTTTGGGAAAGTCTAAAGCAGAGTCATGAGAGCTTATGTTCAAGGTGGACAATATTACACCAAGAGAATAAAGTAGATACCTATTTCCTTCTTCCGACATAAAGTATGGTGCAAGTGAAGGTAAACAAGAGCATTAAAGTAGCAATCCGAATAACGACAAAGAACAGAAGGACTAGTTTAAATAAACTAGCTTAAATTGACTAATTCCATAAATTAGCTTAAATATGACAAAACAGTGCAACATTAGATGCATATAACCTTAACTCATACGTTAAAAAACTAGCTTAAATATGACAAAACAATGCAATGAACGAAATGTACTTATTAATCATTCATGGATTAGTTCCATAAATTCAACTACTCATGTGTTAAAAACTAGCAATGAATGAAATGTGTAAACAATGCAATGAATTGAAAACTAGCTTAAATATGACAAATAAATATTTAAGTTATAATTAAACCGTGCAATGAATGAAATGTACTTATTAATCATTCTTGGACTAGTTTCATAAATTCAACTGAGTTCATTTATATAACCTTAACTCCTGCGTTAAAACTAGCTTAAATATGACAAATAAATATTTAAATTATAATGAAACAGTGCAATGAAATAAATGTACTTATTAAGGTGCATTTAATGCATCTCCTCCTCGAAACTCAATTTTGCCCAACATATAAAAAAAGCCTCCAATATTTTCTAGAATTTCTTTTGATGAACTTATCATAGCTTGAATATAGGTGTACAAGATTTGTTGTAGCTTTTTGGCTCTCATCCTTGTAATTGGACCTTATGGTATGAAAATTTCTTAGTCGTAGTTCATATCAATTCTCCTTCATATAATCTTTTAAAAAACCAAGTCTTTAATGAAAATTACTTGAATTGCGGTTCAATCAAGGGGGTTTTGGCAGAGTCGGCGGCAAGGACAGGGAATATGACCCTCACCATCGGGCCCATAACTAACGGGAAAAAATCACTCCCATTTTTCATTTAAAGAGGTATTCCCCACTCCATTTGGGCCGGATTTTAAATTAACATCTCTATTACATGTATTGACTATTTTTAATAATATTTTTCTTAATACAACAAATGAAGTATGAGAATTTGAATGGACAGCCTCGCGTTAATTGTTCATAATATTTGACATTTTATTTAAAAAAAAGCACATGAGCTTTAAAAATATAAGTAACATGACTATTAATGTTATGAAATTGTATGAAAATTATTGTCTAATTATAAATTAATATAATCAGCACATTTTTCACCATTATATTTTAAATATACCAAAACCCATTATTAAAAAATTTAAAGCAGTGTTAAAAAAATGTTTAAATCCGTCAATTTATATTCCACGTATTTTGACACGTAAGCCAAAGGATAAAAATAAATGAATAATAAATAAATAAATCTCTCTGTTCTTATTGGCAGCTTCCAAATGATTTCCGATCACAATCGCGTAGTTAGCACCACAGAAAACCATTGATTCATTCACCAATTCTTTTCTTCGCAATCGGAGCCGCCGAATTCTGCACAATGGCTTCGATTTCTCTGCAATTCACCCCCTTCATTTCCCCTCTCCAACACCACCACCGCCGCCGTAATCTCCGCCTTCACAGACCCAAAATTCCCTGTCTCTTGCCGCCGAACCTCCCCAGATTGCTCGCCGTCCGATCAGTTCAACAAAATAACGAAGACCCATCTCCCCTGCCCCCGGCAAAACCCTCCGGTTTGGATGATTTTCTTTCGACGTCGGCGAGTCTGTACCCTCTCTATGTGACGGTCGGCGGCGTCGTTGCTTGTCTGAAACCGTCGACCTTCTCGTGGTTTGTGGAGAGAGGACCCACTTCGTATAGCTTGGCTCTTGGCTTGATTATGTTGGCTATGGGTCTCACTCTGGAGCTGAAGGATTTGGTTAATTTGTTCATGCAGAGGCCACTTTCTGTGAGTTTTTGGATTCTTGCTTTGTTTATTAGTGGATTTTGTGGGGTTTTGGGATTTGGGTTCTTGATTTTATGGGATTAAATTGTGGACTGCTGGTAATTTTTGTAATGATTCTGTGTTTTTGGTTTAGATATTGTTTGGATGTGTAGCTCAGTACACGATTATGCCGGCTGCTGGAGCTCTTATTGGCAAGTTTTTTGGGCTTTCAACGTCGCTTTCGGTTGGTTTGATCTTGCTTTCGTGTTGCCCTGGAGGGACAGCCTCCAATGTGGTAATGTTCATGATCTCTGTTGCTTATATGTTCAGTTTTGATGTAGTTGTTCTTGATGTTTCACAACTATTAATCTATTTATTGCATATTATACTCAATTTGGGATGATGTTTCCCCTCTCTCGTAGATGCCTTTGTAGATGACTTTTAAAAACTTTGAGTAGAAGTCCGAAAAGAGAAGCCTAAAGAAGACAATATCTACTTGTGGTGGGCTTTTACCAATGGTATAGAGCCAGACACCAGGCGATGTGCTAGTGAGGAGGTTGAGCCTCGAAGGGGGTAGACATGAGGCGGTATGTCAAGCAACCAGACACCTGGCAATGTGCTAGTGAGGAGGCTGAGCTCCAAAGGGGTGGACATGAGGCGGTGTGTCAACAAGGACGTTGGGCCATGAAGGGGGTGGACATGAGGCAGTGTGTCAGCAAGGATGCTGGGCCCCGAAGGGGGTGGACATAAAGCGGTGTGTCAGCAAGGACGCTAGGTCTCGAAGAGGTGGATTGTGAGATTCCACATCGATTGGGGAGGAGAACGAAACATTCTTTACAAGGGTGTGGAAACCTCTCCTTTCAAAAACTTTGAGGGGAAGCCCGAAAGAGGGAGCCCAAAAAGGATAATATCTATTAGCGATGGGCTTGGGCCGTTACAAATGGTATCAAAGCCAAACACTGGGCAATGTGTCAGTGAGGAGGTTGAGCCTTGAAGTGGTGGACATGAGGCGGAGTGTCAGCAAGGACCTGGGCCCTGAAAGGGGTGGATTGTGAGATCCCACGTTGCTTGGAGAAGAGGTTGAGCCCTGAAGGGGGGTGGACATGAGACAGTGTGTCTGCAAGGACGTTGGGTCCCCAAGAGGGTGAATTGTGAGATCCCACCTCGGTTGGAGGGGAGAACGAAATATTCTTTATAAGGGTGTGGAAACCTCTCCCGAAATATTACTCTGGAAACCTCTCTCTAGTAGAGTAGACGTGTTTAACCTTGAGGGGAAGCCCGAAAGGAAAAGCTAAAAAAGGACAATATCTACTAGCGTTGAGCTTGGACCGTTACAATAATGCTGAATAACAAACATGTAGGTTCAAAATAGTATCTCAATTGAGCATTATGGAAAGGTTTATGAATGATATCATGAAGAATTGAAGTAGATAAGTTGATTGCTTAAGCTTTCCGTTCACCTTTACTTCAATCAAATAGTGTTTCAGGTAACCTTAATTGCTCAAGGCGACGTTCCTTTGTCTATTGTAATGACAGTATGCACCACTCTAGGAGCCGTAATTCTCACTCCATTTCTTACCAAATTACTAGCAGGAGCTTACATTCCAGTTGATGCTGCAAAGCTCTCTCTCAGCACCCTTCAGGTGAAATTTGGTTCTCATTTGCCTTGTGTTCCTGTTCTTGTTCGTGTTCCTGTTCATGTTCCTGTTCCTGTTCATGTTCGTGTTCGTGTTCATGTTCCTGTTCATGTGTCCATGTCCATGTCCATGGTCTTGTTCTTGTTCTTGTTCTTGTTCTTAACTGAATTCTTACGATCGCCATCGTGTTTGTTCTTGGCTAGGTGGTGGTAGCTCCTATTCTATTAGGTTCCTACTTGCAGAAGGCGTTTCCTCAGCTGGTGAAACTGGTGATACCATTTGCACCACTCGGTGCTGTCTTAACTTCGTCGCTGCTCGCTTGCAGGTATTAACTTCATCGTCGCTTCTTAAATGTATAAATGATCGTTGTTTAATCGAAACTCAGTCGTGTTTTTGTTCATCAGTGTCTTCTCGGAGAACGTCGTTCGTTTCAAATCATCAATGGTTAATGCCTCATTAGCTTCTGATGCATCTCCATGGATGGTTATTAGAAGTATATTATCAGGAGAGTTGGGAACGGTCATACTTTCAGTGTTTTGTTTACACTTCGCGGGTTTCTTTGTCGGGTAAGTTGCATATCATTCGAGATGTTACTCGAAGTTAAAACTTAACTATTGGTTTGTAATATAATGTCGATCGACACGAGCTTTGTTTGGTTTGCAGCTATATAGCAGCGAGTATCGGGGGGTTTCGAGAACGGGAACGAAGAGCTATATCCATAGAGGTTGGGATGCAGAATTCATCATTGGGAGTTGTTTTGGCGAGCTCACATTTCAGCTCAGCAATGGTGGCATTACCGGCAGCGATGTCAGCTGTGATAATGAACATAATGGGTAGCACTCTTGGGCTTTGTTGGAGATATATAGAACCTGCTGCTGATGAAGTGGAAGCCATTGGAAGTGTTGCCAACTGAAATTCAAGCCCTTTTTTTAGTGTTTAATTTATCTCTTGTAAGTGTATATTTGTTCTTTACACTCATAATAATCTCATTGTCATTATAAGGGTTCAATTAACCCTTTTTTCGTAAAAGAATTTGACCTTTTTATCTTTGATTCTTCTACTCGTTAAGGTATATGTCGATCAAATGTTCAAAATATTTTGAAACGTATTCTAAAAGCATAACTCAATAAATAAGACACTCATTACTATCTCAAAAGTCAATGGTTCAAATTTTCATGCATGGAAGGAAATAAATTGCAGAAACTGTCTCAAAATTTATTACTATATCAAAAGTTGATCACCTTTCATTCTTTATTATTATTATTTTTTTTTAACTTTGGGTTTTGATTCATTATTTTTTAACTTTTATTATTATTATTATTATCTTCTAAATTATAATAATTATTACTGTCAAACCCTATTAAGTACTACAATTTAACCCATTTTATTTAGTCTATGCAATAAAAATAAAAATATAATATTAAGCATGAAAATTTTGGCTTAGAAAGAAATGTTGAGTTGGCACCCATAAATATATATAATCTATGTATACAACATAACTATAGTCTATTTATAATATATAATATATAATCTATAGAATCTATAGAATATGTATATGTATATATATATATATATAGATATGCATATGGGGCTATAAATTTTTTTTTCTTTTATTAGAGAATTCAAAACTTTTCAAAAACAATAATAATTAAAAGTTGTTCATTCCAGAAATATTGAAATGTGTCTAAATTTGCTATTATATTCTTATTCATTTTATCGTAACAATTAATTTTTTTAATTCTATAATATTTAGTATTTAGTAGAGGATAATTTCGTATTTTTCGTTTTGCCCCTATGAAACATTTATGAAAATTTTATAATATTCAATGTAATTATATATAAAAGCTATTTCATTATGCTTAAATAATTTTAAACTCTTTACTTAAAGGTTGGTAATGTTAGAAGACGACCGTCGATATTGCTTAAATAATTTTAAACTCTTTACTTAAAGGTTGGTAATGTTAGAAGACGACCGTCGATATCTAATGGCTATATCTTTGAATGAGAAGAGAATGAACACTCTTGTGTTTAATAAAAATCAAGAAATTATACATAATATAATACACTATAACATCCTATTTTTCTCCTCGGTCTTTGTTGATGAGACACAAGTCTTCAACTCGAGGTATCCCTTGAGAGAAGATGATACATCGAATAGAATAGACACATTCATTCATTCCGAATCTATCCTTCATAAAAATTGAAAGTTTAAGAGTTTAAAAAACAAAATTTATTTTCATTATGATCATGCGTGTTCCATCGATCCGATCACACCTTTTCATCAGAACTCATTGAAGAAAAAACAAACCATATGATCGTCTCAAAAGAGGTTTATATATAATTCACCATGGAGTAACATTACAGTTCAGTAAAATTCCTATTCAGCCATATGATCTCCTCAGAGATTTAAGTTATAAAAAAACCGAAGCTAGTTTCTATTGTACTGTTATTATGCCATGACGAGCTAGTGTAATGCAATCTAAAAGTACATGACGACCTGATCATCAAAATCTCAATGAACTCCGGAATCTCAGCTAAGCTCTGAAACAACATTAGAAAACCAGGTGAAGAATTCGAGTCGTTACCGTTACCGAGTGCGGCTCATCTTTATCTTCGGCATTGCTTTCTTCATCTGCTTGGCGCGATCTTTCGCCTCTTTCCGTCGAAGAGCCTCAGCACCTAACTTGGCTTCAGCCTCTTCCATCAGTTTCTTCTTCTCTGCCTTCCTCTTCTGCAGGGCTTCTTGCCTAGCATTTTGAAGCTCTTTGTATGCCTCTTGAGCAGCCTTGGACCTGGCAGCTTCAGTTTTCGACCGGGCCTGCATGACCAACGATTAGGATTTAGAAAATTTCGAACAAAGTTAACATGTTTAAATTGTATCGAATAGATATCTCTGAACATTACCTGTGAACTGAGCTTGTAACGTCCAATGGCGTCGATATAATAGGGCACAAGTGCGACCAGACGAGAAATATCTGCCATGTTGTTGGCATCTGGGAGAGCGAATTTGAACAACAGCATCTTCTTGTGCATGCCTGAATGCTGATCTGAGAAGTGCATCGAGATGAAGTACTTCCCAAATTTCTCAAAAGATTTTTCACCAAAAACCTGCAGAAATCAACTAAAGAAATTTACTGGATGTTTTGGTTATGTCGTGTTAATTGGGCATGAGGGCGTTCGATAAGGAACAAACAATCAGATATCGCACGTCGGAAACACCCTTTTCTTTATATTTGCCCTACCCCCAAAAAGTTTTTGCTTCAACACAGAATATGCATCACTGGGGAATGAGCCAAAACACAACAAATGAAATAGAAGCTTACTGAAAGTTAAAATCAGTATACAGTTACAACCGCTCGAGGAGTAAATAAACGTTTCCAAGGCACCCGAAGAAAATAAAGGCAGCATACCGTCCCCAACCCTAAAAAATAACAAAAACCCGAAAAAGAAATAAAGACTACACCAAGAGGTGTCCTGAGTTCTAATTCTTCTATACTCTTCTATCTACACGCTGACTGATTGGAGCCCCAGTCAGAAGCAGACTCCTTTTAGATGTGATGTTCCATTAGAAAGTTCAAAGTCCCAAAGACTTTCAACAGTTAACCCCTTTTAGTTGTTGCTAACAGCACAACTCCGAGGGGACGAAATCCCAAAGTCACGAAAGGAAGGGCCGAAAACAAAAATCACAAAATGGAAGGAGCACAACGGAGACTTCAACACCCATAGGAAAGCATTATAGTGTACAGTACTTCAACCCTCCTCCCACGACGAAGTCTCTTATCCTAAGAAACGTCGAGATTCCTCTTTAACCAAAAGGAACTAAAGCACTGCAGCAAAACAGGCTTGCCACAGAATCCTCCCTCTCTTCTCATGCAGAGAATCTTAAATATGGCGTTCCCAATCTCTCGACTCGGGTCAAACTGACATCAAAAGGATGCCCAATAAAAGTTGACAAAAGGCATTGCGAAAACAAATAGTTCTAATCCTCATATGAATTCCTACAAAGCTTCGAAGAAAGGTTGATGCAAACGTCCGAAAACAAAATCCAAATGCCTAGGAAAAAGAAGATTTACAAGAAAAAATGGCTATAGAATCAAGAGTCTAAACCCAATGACCAATCAATTGAAGCTATGAATAAAAATCTCATGGACTTTGAAGGGGCAGTGGCATAAGTGATTGTAATAACATGCCTCTATGCTGGTGAGCTGATTCATACGACTCAATTCTTCGTCGTCGTACCAGCTTCAACCATCCTCAAGTCAGCCCAAGTTAGAAGGCAACAATGCAACATTCCGTGCTCAACAAGGCTCACGTCGCACGCCCAAAGGCATCCAACAACGCCCCACCGTGCACGTTCCGCTACCATGCTGCCTTGAACATAGGGCTGGCCCAAGGATGGGAGGCATCACCACAACGTCGCACACTCAATGAGGTTCATGCCGCACGCCCGAAGGCACCCGGCTCCACCCCACCTTGCATGTTTCATTTCGGAACATGGATCCCAGCTAGTGAAAAACATTGGCAATAAACTTTGGTTTGACTTAGAAGATCAAAGATCTTATTAGTAGTAGAATCAGAGTCAATTTTGCCACCATAGGAGAGACAAATTAGGAATCTCCACTCTACTTCCAAAGTAGAACAATCAAAGAGGTAGTTGCAGAATACCATAAGCAAATGTACAATGTAGCAACAAAAACGAACATATCATGAAAATAGACAGAAAGATTACATTTTAAAGGCGAGATCACCAGATAACATAAACGTTCTCTATTCAGAACAAAAGAACATAATGGAAGTCACCTGAAACAGTGGAACAAAAAGTTACCAACCTGGTCAAGAACGGTCTCTGTGATCAAATCCGCAGCAACTTCCTTAGATTCTGAAATTACACTCAACTCTTCAGGAACCCATTTTCTGCCACTGGGAGGCGCCAAAATCCCGGCAAATCTTTGCAAATCGTTCAAATCCTTTTGCATTCCTTTGGCAGCTTTCTTCCTCGCCACGGCAAAGATTATATGATCCATTGCATCGTCATTCATATAGACCTCGAAGCAAATTTCGTCCTTACATGGCATCACCATGTTATACAACCTCGAGATCAAATCGTGTCGGCTCTTCAACTCCATTGTCGCCAACAACCCTTGGCAATACCTCCGGCCGCTAGCATAGAATTTGAAGATATTCTGTCCCTCTTTCAACAGCAAAGGCGAGTCCTCACCTTCCCCCACACCCAACAAACTAAAGTTCCGCTCAAAAATGGAGTCCTTAGTCGCGAATTTCGAAGCCCACGATAGAGCGACGTTCTCGTTCTCACGCTTTCCAGTAAAATAGTTGATCACAAAAATCACCAAGAAAGATCCACAGACAATTTCAACAGTATACGACTTCCGAACATTCGCAGGTTCGGGAATCGGAGAGGTAGGTTTTGAATCAGAGTTCGGATTGGTGGAGGCTGAATCCTCAGCGGATTTGGAGCTTTGTTGTGCCGGTTCTTGTGGTTGTTCAATCGGCAAACCTTCGAATTCATCCTCATCCCAGTAACTGAAGCTGGTCGGAGACGGCTTCGGAGAATCGGAGACGGAGGGTGGAGATTGAGAATCCAACGGCTCGTCCACCGGATCCGGTACATCAGAATCACGATCCGGTGAAGAAATTCCAGCAGGTTCAGGGTCCGACTTGGTGAGAAGAGAGGGACGGAGAGGGAGATCAGTGAGGGGGAGAGAAAGATCGTCATCTTCAAGGTCGTCGATTTCTGGTTCGAATCCTTCGAAGTGGGAATCAGCAAGAACATAAGAGAGTGAAAGAGAGAGAAGAAAGAAGGAGATGAAAAGGGAGAACAGCTTCGCCATGGCTGATTTTCCTCTCTCCGGTATCTGGGAAGAGAGAGAGAGAGAGAGAAAACAGAGCAAACCGCTCAAATCTGGATGAAGAACGACGATGAAAATAGGAGGTGGAGTATAGCGGAAACTGGAAAGTTGGGCCTCATTATTGGGCTGGGCCAACTCGACCAAAAAATCAGCCTGGCCCATGTTTAAGTAGTAAGGCCCAAGTTCCAATTTCCAATTAACTTTTATTTGTTTGGGCTTCCCCAGAACGCTTCAAATCAAATCAATGGAGAGATTATTCTTTGATTATAAACGTATGATCATTTCCTAAATTAGTCGATGTGGGACTTCCATTCCCTAAAATAAGTTTATAACTCAATCTAGACTATATGAACTAGGTTGGATTGATCCGGTTTTTTTCGAACACCTCTACAGTTTTATGATGTCTCACATTGGTTGGGGAGGAAAACAAACCACCATTTATAAGCGTGTGGAAACTTTTCCATAGCATACGCGTTTTAAAGCCTTGAGAGAAAACCCGAAAGGGAAAGCCCAAAGAGGAAAATATCTACTAAGGGCCGTTACAATTGGTATCAGAGCCAGACACCGGATGATGTGTCAGCTTTCTCGCTGTTTCCCGAAGGGGGTAGACATGATGCGGTGTGCCAGTAAGAACGCTGGGCCCGGAAGGAGGGTGGATTTGGGGGCAGTCTCACATCGATCGGAGGAAGGAAAGAGTGTCAGCGAGGACGCTGGGCCCTGAAGGGGGGTGGATTGTGATATCCTACATTGGCTGGGGTGTAGAACAAACAACCATTTATAAGGGTGTGGAAACCTCGGGGCATGGATTGTGATGTCCCACATTGGCTGGGGAGGAGAACAAACCACCATTTATAAGGGTGTGGAAAACTTTCCTTAGTGAACAAACCACCATTTATAAGGGTGTGGAAACCTTTCCTTAGCAGACGAGTTTTAAACCCTTGAGGGAAACCCCCCTTCCCTTGGCACGTTTTAAACCTAAAGAGAATGAAGTAAATATTTTGAAATAGTCGTCCACCACAACCTAAAGAGAATGAAGTAAATATTTTGAAATAGTCGTCCACCACCCAAAGAGGACAATATCGGCATGTGTGGGCTTTGAAATGAGGACAATATCTGCTAGTGTGGGCTTTGAAATAGTCGTCCACCACCCAAAGAGAACAATATCTGCTAGTGTGGGCTTGAGTCATTACAAATTTTGACCAATGAAGTAAATATTTTGAAATAGTCGTCCACCAGTGTGGCAAACCGGACCTTGGACATGTAGGGCAAAAACAAAAGCTCTCTATTTTTGTAAATTGAATTGGAAACAAACAAAAAATTTGTTGAAAAAAAAACCAACATTATGCTTCATGGCTTCTAAGTCTCTTCACACAAAAACCCTACAAAACTCTAAAAAAACACCACCAATTACAAAGCTCCTAACATGATCCCTCCACCTCTTAACCCTCCTCCTTCAATCCTCCCCTTCCTCACCTCCTTTTCGATCATAATCCTCATCTTCGTCTCCATTATCATCTTCTCCGTCCTTGCCTCCTTTGCCATCATCGTCCTCGTCTACTTCATTTGCAAGTACCTAGTTCGCCCAGTTTATTTAGACGAACACGACCCTGAACTCGTAGTGGGTGAGAGAAACCAAAACCAAAACCAGAGCACACGAACTAGGATTTTGGTATCTCATCCAACACGTCATGGTGGAGACGTAGAGAATGCATCATGGAGGGAGGCTTTGGAGAGGAAGGGGATGAGAGGACAAGCTCTAGAGAAGGCGACGACGACGGTGCCCGTGAGCTATGGCAGCTCGGAAGCGACGGCGAAATTTGTTGATTGTGCAATTTGTTTGGAGGATTTTGAAAAGGGAGAGCTTTGCCAGATTTTTCCAGTGTGTAATCATATTTTTCATTATTGTTGTATTCAACGTTGGTTGAAGAAGAACATGACTTGTCCCATTTGTCGTTGTTCTATTGTGAGTGAGAAGTGATGAGATTTGTATATATTTCAAACTTTTCATCCCATTGTTTCTAAAAATATATTGGTTTTTTCGAGTTTCTTTTTCACATTTCGAGTCGATAAATTGAAATTGGTTTGATTCGGGATCAGTCGATCAACGAACCCAACAAGAGTTAAAACTCACCAAATCGATTGATTCTATTTTTTATGCATGCAACGTTTCACAATCATACCTGAAAAGAATAAGTTTTGATTCTACTAGAGCATATAGTATAATGCATGTTTCTCAATGGACAAAGTAACGGATCGAGAGAGAAGTATTGTGATTGACCAAGTGACATGCTCAATGAGGATCAGGTAGGGTACGAGCCACACCCTTGAAAGTGAAAATTGAAGAAAAGGTGTTGCAACCAATAGAATCAAGAGGACAACATTGAGACGCCGCTAACAACGTCTCGACACTCAAAATGCACCAAACAAGCCACATGACCAAAGGCAATGGAATCGAAATGCTTCTCGAGTATGGAGATCTAAGGGATATTTGTATGATTCAATAATCCGACCAATTCAAACCACCCAACTTTAGATATATATTTTTTCAATTTAGGTTGGGATGAATTTTTAGGTCCGTTTACGAGTTGATATTGTTTTGGTCGGGTCAACTCGACCAATTCGAGAATAGGGTTACAATCCAACCCAACCCAACCCAATCCTACCTTACTTTTAAAATTATTACGAAGATTAAAAATATTTTAGGTTTGTATACGATGTTAGTGATACCTTGTGACTTATAAATATTTTATATTTGAATTTTATGAAATTTTTGTTATTAACGTAACATGTACGAGAGATAAAGTAATTTTTTTTTAAATAATTAAAAAAAAAAACAACCCGACAACTCAACCCGAGAACAGAGGATTGGATTAGATTGGTTTGTGAATTTTATTCACGTTGTTTGGATAATATATATTTTTGTATTATATTCACTAATTATATTAATCACATTTTTTAGAGAAATAATCATAACTTCTCACTTTCTCACGTTAAGAGTATTACTGATAAGATAAGGAATCAATACAAGGGGAATAAGATTCGGATTACCTTGTTGATCGAATATCTCAAGACACGAACATTGTTTGAGATTCGAATCACTTCACAAGTAAGATCGATCATGTCTAGCTTGAATGATTCTTGTTGATCAAATATCTCAACGCAAGAACACTTGTTTGAGATTCGAATCACTCCACAAGCAAGATTGATCATGTCGAGCTTGAATGATTCTACATGCAACCTAAACTACATAGAATTGTAAAGAAACTTAGCTATTGGCGAAAGAAAAACACAAATGCTTCTTTCTATATTTTCCAAGTCTGCTTGCAAATACAACATACATGGCTTTATATAGGCTCAAAATAAAACTATTAAAGGCATAGCAAGAGTTGTAACATTCATACTTAATCGCCATAATTAGCCATTAAATAAAAACTCTTAAACTACATTAATGAAATACAATAACTCTAAATTCTAATCCACCCAAAATTTATCACATGAAACTTCATTCTTCTTCAATGTGGCATGAATTGAAATATCTTTTGATGATTTCAACAATATTTTCTTCACATCTTCATTGAAGCATATTGTATGATTGAGGTCTCTTGGTTCATATCAATTACCGTTGGCGGCTTTCAAACAAAGACACCAACACCTTTTGGTAACACCTGATCTTTTGAAATTTTTGTAACCTTTCTTACCCCTTTTACTCGAAATCACATCTCCAACTTCCGTTAAGCTCACCCTTACTTCTCCTCGAAAATATGATGAACGTATCGAACATTGTACTTTCATTAGTTAGCCCGACTTTAAATTAATCCAAGTTTTTGTTCCAAAATTATGAGATCGTGTATAACAAGCACCAAATCACATAATAGATACAGGTTATTGTTCTGTAGGTAGTTTACTCCCAAATTTATCGTTAATCACGTGCAAATTAGACAAATTAATCTTTTTCGAATTTTGATGATAACAAGATTTAATTTCATACGTAACAAAAGTCTTAAAATGGGTTTAACGCAGTTGTTTGTTCTTGTTGTTAGCTTCACAGATACAGTTTCGAAAACAAACGAGAAATTGTTACGAAACTCAAATCTTTTTTTTTTCTTTATATCAACAAAAATCAAAAAAAAAAAAAAAAATGAAAAAGAAGAAGAACCATCAACCATGATTCTTCCTCATTTTCTCACCTCATTTTCCTTCATTTTCCCAGCATCCAAACAGCACAAGATCTTAGCTAATTAACTAACATGCACATAATCGTCATCTTTGGCTTGTTCTTGATCATTTTTGTAATCCTCATCTTCTTCGCCTTGTGCCTTTACATCTGCTTCCAATGCTATAACCACAGCTTTCCCGAAGATGATTCAATCATCACTGAAAGCGGAGAATCGACCACGACCACGACTAGGGCGACATCGGTGGCGGTGGATTCCGATGAGCTAAATCGCCATATTCAAATTGCAATGGAGAAATTGACGAAGCCATCAACGGAGTATGATTACGAGAAGAATAACGAAGCCCTGTTGGTGTTGAGTCAATGTGCAATATGTTTGGAGGAGTTCGAAAATACGGATTTGTGCCGTGTTTTTCCTAATTGCAAACATATATTTCATACGCATTGTATAGTCCGTTGGTTAGGGATTAATCAAACTTGTCCGGTATGTCGGACTCAATTGTAGTATGACCTGTCGAACTCGATCATAGCTAAACTGGTTAAAATGTGTATGTATGTTTGTTTTAGATGTCCTCGACCTTCATGTGTTGAGCTCAAAAAGAAAAAAAAATGTAGGGCCATAAGTGGCGATTTTCTCTTCTAAGGTAAGGTGTGAAAATTTTTGTCTTTGGTTTGACTTGAACTATGAGTCGTGAAATAATGACTTTAATGTGTTATGAATTTGGGATGTTCATATGTAGCCGAAAATTTAGCGTTTTTTTATACATGTCTAAAAAGAACTCTTATCCTCCCGAGTAATTTGATATTGGAATAGCTTGGGGTATTTCTCTCTCATTTCATTCTCTAGTTTCCACGTTGCTTCTCCGATTTGGTGGTTTTCCCATAATATCCTGATGAAGGTTATTTCTCTCATGCGTAGGCTTTTTACCTCGTGAGCTAGGATCATTACTGGCTTCTCTTCATAACTCAAGTTTTTGTCCATCTGTAGAGGCTCGTAATCTACCACATGTGTCGGACTGATCAAGTACTTTCGAAGCATAGACACATGAAATACATTATGCATCTCATAGAAGGACGGTGGTAAGGCTAGTTTATATGCCACTAGCATGATTCGATCTAGGATATTGAAGAGTCCGATGAAACGTGGGCTTAACTTGACCTTTTTCGAACTTCAAAAGAGCTTTCATCACCTCACATTAACGTAACTTTTCTGTCTACTATGAGCTAAAATTTAATGACTAAATTATTACAAATTTGAATATATATATATATATATAAAAAGTTTAATTCATCAAATTTTTAAACGGAGGGAAAAAGAAGGGGAAATCAACAGCCCAATTTCCGCATCAGTACCAAGCCGCTCTCATCGCGGGAGACCATGTCGGTTTGCTCTTCTTCTTCTTCTTCCTCTTTATCATCATCCGGGTACTTCGGCAGTGCCAAGGCCTGGATTGTGCATGGGATTGTTGCCGGAGTCGCCATTGGCGCCGCCATCGGAGCTCGAGCTTATTTGGGTCGATCCAACAAATTCCGTAGCCGCGTTGTCGGAATCATTCCCGCCCGTTTCGCCTCTTCACGGTTCCAGGGGAAGCCTCTCGTAGAGATTCTTGGGAAACCCATGATCCAGGTTTCTAATTGTTTCTCATCCGTTCTTTTTTGTTCGTGCCGTTTCTGGATCTATCAATTTCGGTTTATACTGCTGTTAATACTCGGAATTTGCATTTGTTTCATATCTGATCTGGGTTTTGTTCGTTTCAATTTCTAAGTTTAAGTTGAAACTATTCATTATGTGATGGATCTACTATGAAATGTAACTTTTAGTTTCCTAACTCTTTTAAGTAGATTATGGGAGAAGAATTGTAGGTGAATTAGCAGAATTTCTCTTTACCTATTGGATAGGTGCTGGTAAACCTGTTCACTTTGTTCTTAGGATTTAGGAAGCTTGGTGAGCTTAGCTATAGTAGAAATCTCAAAAAGAAGTTAACGGTAAAGTTCTATGGTTTTGATATGGAATCAACCTAAGGGAAAGTTTTGGAACGGATTACCTTGATGATCAAGATCAAGATCAAGAGTAGAGAAAAATCGTTTCTAATCTTGTGATTCGAATCACTCTAAAAGAGGTTTGATTAATGACACTGGAATGACTCTAGCATGCAAGTTTTAAACATTTGCAAAGTAAAAGCTAAAATAGAAACTCTATTCTTTTTCAATTCTATAATGTGTTGTCTAACCTATGTGAGTCAAATAGACACATAACTCTCTATTAAAATGGCTAGTTAACGAGAAATATCCATAATTTTCATATTAAAATGTCTAGTTAACGATGGAATATGTAACTGTGATGTCCCACATTGGTTAGGGAGGAGAACAAACCACCTTTTATAAGGGTGTAGAAAACCTTCCCCTAGCAGACACGAGGGAAAGGCCGAAAGGGAACGCCCAAAAAGGACAATATCTGCTAGCGGTGGATTTGGGTCATTACAAATGGTATCAGAGCCAGACACCGGATTATGTGCCAGCGAGAAGGTTGTTCCCCAAAGGGGGTAGACACGAGACGGTGTGCCAGTAAGGATGCTGGGCCCCAAAGAGGGTGGATTTGGCAGGGGTCCCACGTCGATTGGAGAAAGGAAAGAGTGCCAGCGAGAACGCTGGACCCCAAAGGGGGGGTGTGGATTGTGATGTCCCACATTGGTTGGGAAGGAGAACAAAACACCCTTTGTAAGGGTGTGGAAAACCTTCCCATGAAAGGGAAAACTCTAAGAGGCGGAACACCCTTTATAAGGGTGTGGAAAACCTTCTCCTAGCAGACGCATTTTAAAGCCTTGAGGGAAGAAAACCCAAAGAGGACAATATCTGCTAGCGGTGGATCTGGGTCGTTACAGTAACCCACGTGGGTTACAATTTTTTGAAGTCTTAGCCTCCGTCTCTATTTTCTTTTTACCCAAGTGTTTGCCCTTTACTTCTTTGCGCCTGCTCTCGAACATAGCAAGGGATTGAGCAACGTGAAAGAAAACTTTGATTCGTCAAGAAATGCTGTTTTTTGCTAATCTTCTCTGTCTCGGATTTGGCTTGGCTTTCCTCCCGACCCTGTAGTTTCGTATTATTTATAAAATTGTTCCTTATCCCAAAGAAAGGACAAATAAATTGATCAAACCATCAGTTTTCCATCGAAATCGGATACACAAGGAACCTAATGACATCGGACTCTACTTTTATATCGTTCATTTCTCACTTCGGTCGAAATTTTAATATGCCTATGAAATTCATATTCCACAGAGAACATGGGAAAGGGCAAGAATGGCTACTACATTGGACTGTGTTGGTAAGCATGTGTGCTTTTTTCTTCTTATTTCATGCTTCACCTTCTCATCCTTTCCTTTTGATTTGAAATCTTTCCAGTTGTTGCAACCGATGATGCTAAGATTGCACAATGCTGTAAAGGATTTGGTGCTGATGTTGTAATGACATCAGAGTCGTGTAGGAACGCGGTAATCACTGTGATTTATAACAAAATCTCGAGATTACTTTTGAAGTCTTATAATTTTCGGTACAAAACTACTTTAGGAACTGAGCGTTGTAATGAAGTGCTTCAGAAGCTTGAGAAGAAATACGATATCGTTGTAAATATTCAAGGGGATGAGCCCCTTATTGAACCGGAGATCATCGATGGCATCGTTAAAGCGCTGCAGGTAAAACGATCTCATATCTTTCAGTTATTGTAACATTTATATTCGATAGTGTGGTGAAGATGCGTTCAATTTCACAAGCTCTTGTTCTGTATGGTGTGTAGGCTGCCCCGGATGCAGTGTTCAGCACTGCAGTGACAGCTTACGACCCGAAGATGCGTTCGATCCCAATCGGGTGAAGTGCGTAGTGGATAATCGTGGTTACGCTATTTATTTCTCAAGAGGATTGATCCCTTTCAACAAGTACGATTTTCTTTTCGATCATGTGTTTCCCTTGTCGTACTCTTCATTATCAACTTGAGACTTCCATTATAGATAACTTCCCGTGCTCGTGCTCGGGAAACTTAATGAGTTACATCAATTCATTTCATTGTTGCAGGTCAGGAAAGGTCAACCTTCAATATCCTTATTTGCTTCATCTTGGAATCCAGGTATTAACAGAACGTATACGAGATTAGTTCATTATGTCGTAACGTGTTAAACAAACCTTCCGTTTCCTCTATTTTTCTCTCCAGAGCTTCGATTCGAAGTTTTTAAGTATGTATCCTGAACTCGAACCAACACCATTGCAACTAGAAGAGGATCTAGAACAGCTAAAAGTATTAGAACATGGCTACAAAATGAAGGTACGCACAGTTCATCCTCTAACATACCTACCATCTTTTCCCACTGTTGGAAATTCGTATACTCGAAAGATCTAGAACAGCTTAGTACTCGAACGATGGATTATCAAAAACGGAATTGTGTTTTCACCTGTGGAAACTGGCATTTTGTTTGGCAGGTGATTAAGGTTGACCATGAGGCTCATGGTGTTGATGTTCCTGAAGATGTAGAAAAGATAGAATCTTATATGAAGGAAAGGAACTTGTCTTAATCAAAACCAACCAAAGAAAGCTATACGTTCGGGATTGATAACGATTTCGTTTTTAGTATACGAGTTTGAAATAGATTTGGTGTTGAGTTGATGCAATTTTTTGTTTCTGATTTTTGGGTCATTTACTTATTTGTAAAGTTAGTTTGATATGTGATTATATATGTAAATTTGTTGATCAAAAGGGTTGGTTTTAAAATAAGGTCCCTAGCTTTTCCCATTCTATTTAGCTTATCCCATTGTTACCGTTTATTTGATCGTTCAACACTTACGACACAAACCCATTTTTAACGTGGGTACTAGCACGAGTAAAAATGGTTGAAAAGTCCACTGTTTGAAAGAGAGTAAAATGATCCGAAATCTCAGAAGCTAATCCAATATTGATTGATAGACATGACTTTTATAGCTGCTTTTATCTGCTTGAGGTCGTGTAAATCAGATATGAAGTAATAAATATGAAGCAAGACTACTCCTTTCTATATCATAAATAATTGAAGAGAGATCGAAAATGTGGGAATAAGATCTGATTGAAGTAATCTCTTGCATTATTTCAATTCGAAATGTTTTGGTTTTGACTCTCAATTGGGTCTGATGACCCAGGGAGAAGAGGTGGTGGCTAGGGCTTTTACTGCGATATCCCACATTGGTTGAAGAGGAGAACAAAATACTCTATGTGGGAACCTTCCCTTAGCCGACGCGTTTTAAAGCCTTGAGGGGAAGCCCGAGAAGGAAAGCCTAAAGAGGATAATATTTGCTAGCAGTAGGCCTAGGTTGTTACAAATGGTATCAGAACCAGACGCTGAACGATGTGTCAGCCTTCTTGTTGTTCTTTGAAGGGGGTAGCCACAAGACGGTATGCCAGTAAGGATGTTGGGCCCCAGAGGGGGTGGATTGTGATGTCCCATATTGGTTGAGGAGGAGAACAAAACACCCTTATAGCGTTTTAAAGCCTTGAGGGGAAGCCCGAAGGGAAAGCCCAAAGAGGACAATATCTGCTAGCGGTGGGCCTAGGTTGTTACAAATGGTATCAAAACTAGACACTAGACGATGTGCCAGCCTTCTTGCTCTTCCCCGAAGGGGGGTAGCCACGAGGCGGTGTGCCAGTAAGGACACTGGGCCCCAGAGGGGGGGGGGGGGTGGATTGTGATGTCCCACATTGGTTGGGGAGAAGAACAAAACACCCTTATAACGTTTTAAAGCCTTGAGGGGAAGCTCGAAAGGGAAAGAGGTCAATATCTACTAGCGGTGAGCCTGTGTTGTTATATTTACAATCGTAATGACACCGACTAGGTTTATTAAAGTTGTATAGTTGGCTTATCTTAGCTTTTAAACATGTGGTTTCACGTTATTGATAGATGACCCGTATCATTCAAATTCAAAATTTTAAAAAAATTACCCAATTATTTGAAAATCCTAATCAATATAAAATTAAAATTTTATGAAAATTTTAATTTTATTCAAAAAAATAAAAATAAAAACAAAGAAAAATTATTAACTTTCAATAAATTCAAAAGTTAAATAATGTCTGAATTTTGTATGTAATAATAAATTCGTAATTAAATAAAATATGAGATTTACAATCGAACTCGCGGACATGAATGTGGATGCCACCTGTCAGTCCACGCGTCAGAATATCATTCGTCTGTGTTTGAACTTGGATCAACGTCGCCGTATGCCTGTCCCAGCACCCTCATCCATTCGTCCTCCATTCATTGCCACATCAAACACAAGACCCAAATTACCAAAATTTTCCCCGACTTCACACTCGCAACCACTATCGCTCATCAATCCCTTGCTCCGATGGCTACGGTTCTCGATTCCCTCACTCTTCCCTGTTCTTCCGCCTTGGCTTCCACTGCTTTCTCCGGCCGTCGGAGCTCCGTCGCCCTCCCGCAGTACAGAGGCTTGAAGATCGGTCACAGTTTCACTTCCCAGTCTATAAGATCTGCGAGATCTAATGCCAGATTTGCTCAGCGTTCTGGAAGAATCGTCTGCGAAGCTCAGGAAACTGCTGCCATTGGTTGGGATTTTGTTCTGCAATTTTCTTTTTCAGTCTTTTTCTGTTGTTTGGAGGGTAGAAGAAAGGAAATTTTAACAATACTAGAAAGTTTGATGAATTTAAGAGCATGCTGTCAGTATCTACTGGTGTTTGGTTTGGTTTAGATTCGCATGAAACTCATCACGTCTCCAATTAGTAAACAATATGATAGAGTTCCACTAGAGTTAACTTATAAGCGTCAGCTTAAGGCACGTTTATCCTATTCAGTATATGCTTAATATAAATTAGAGAGAAAGGAAAGATAAAAGAAAGAATGAGATCAGTTGGTGGAGTGATGTTGACATGATATAACAAATCATTTTCTGTTTGAATTTATGTACTTGTCATATTTCTATACTCTGATACCTGACGGATATATTGATGTTGCGTATTCCCATCCATGCACATGCTTGGATCTGATGTAAATTACTGTGATGAATTTTGATGTCGAATGACTCTTCAAGTGCTTAAAAAAGTACTTTTGAGTGAAAAGAGATGCTTTTAAGCACTTAAAAAGCAATTCTAAAGAGCCTTAATTGGACCTTATAAATGTGTTTCAGTTTGAGCATTAAAATTGTTTACGAATCACTCCATTAACCATAAAGATCGGTCATATAGAGTTGTTTACACACATTTAGCTTCCAAATATTTTGATATGATATTGTTTTGAGCCAATATCAGGCCTGCGCCATCTCTCTCCAGTAGAAGATTTCTGTGTTTGATGCTGTTAGAAGAGAGGTGCCTCCGGTACCAACTTAAGCAGAAAATGAGGGGGTTCGTGTGTGGTATATATATATTATATGAGATTGGAGCAATTTTTTGTTTTGTTATGTCTTTAGTCATTGTTTTGGCTCCGTTCTCTAGGCTGAATATATGTAAGGCCTTTTATATGATTTTTTCCCCCCTCCAGTTCGTTAATATATGTTATTACCTGAGAGGCTGAGATGATGCCCTAGGCAATCAGTAGACTCTCAATCGGTAAGTGACAAGCCTATTCAGTCAATGCACCCTTGACCGGGACCGAGACCTGTGACTGAAAGAGATGGTCTCTGGGCGGGACGTTGTCACTTAGCATTAGGAGTAGGAATTGCTAATTGAGAAGATGGTTTCTGCTGTGCCTAGGTCTTAATAATGCTACAGAGAGTGGTCAGTAAGGAGCTGATCTGATATTGGCTCAATATGTTGGGAGAAAGTGGCCGAATTGTCTCTCTCCTGGTTCTGCCTAGTTCCGCCATCCCTCTCTTTTGTGTGTGTATGAGTGAGCCTGGTTCTTTATGTTTCTTGGTCTGCATAGGAGCCAGTGTTTATCTTGTATGGCATGAAGTTCTGAGTCATTTACAATAGGTATAACATCGAAATGATAACATGCATTTGTCGGTGGTTGTTGTTCCTTCACGTTTTATTTTGATTGTTATCTTACATCATTGCTATGAAATAACAGCTGTTTAAGCATCAAAAGGTGTAAGAAATGTTGCATTTCAGCTACCTTTATATTCTATTATACACACTTGTGCACATACACACACTTTATCCGTAGTGTATATAGCTCAGAAGTATTGTTCAACCGCATGTCAATTTTTAAAAAATGTAATTCAACTAGAGAGTTCCGGCTGTTCTTATATTGGGGAGCTTACTTATTTCAAATTTTTCCGTCTACTGTCATCTATCAGGCATTTGTTTTATTTATTAGATCATGGGAAGGGGGCATCGAAATTTTCTGTTTGAATCTTTCACCTGACTCTGAGTTCAGGTCTTTGCATCATTGGTTGTACTTTTTTTTTCTTGATCACTTGCTTTGATGTTGATATTAATCCTGGAGAGTCACAGTACTGGATTCATTTTTTAGTCTGATCATTATAGGAACTTGTTATCCATAAAATTATGCTTTAATCTATGTTCTGTTTAGACTCTTCTCTGCTGACTACCTGATTCTTGGGTCAATAATATTACCTACCCCTACTTTTTCTGTCTCTTGAACTTTCTTCTCCCCGAAAAGGGCCCTTGTTGATGTTACAAGAAATCACATGTTTGTCAAATGTTGCAGTACCTGCTGCTTCAGAAGCTACCTGGGATTCACTGGTTCTTAAATCCGAATTACCCGTCCTAGTCGAATTCTGGGCTCCATGGTGCGGTCCTTGCCGTATGATTCATCCGATCGTTGATGAACTATCTAAACAGTATGCTGGTAAGTTCAAATTTTACAAGGTGGATACTGATAGCAACTCTGGTGTTGCATCCCGATATGGTATCAGAAGCATACCAACTGTCATTATCTTCAAAGATGGTGAGAAAAAGGAGGCGATAATAGGTGCAGTTCCCAAAGCAACTTTGACTGCCAGCATTGAAAAATTCTTGTAGAGATGGCTGATGATGAGGTTTAAGCTGCTTTCCCACAATTTCCTTATTTTAGCCTCTGATATCTGAAGATGAATTCTCTACTCTGGAAATAAACTCTCCTCTTTTGTTACATATAGTTCTTGATGTCTCTGTATCTTCTTTAGATTGTATTTATTGCTGCAATACTGTTCCTATGAATGCATCTTTCTTTATAGAATTATTTACTTTGTTAATTTCAATATACATGACATTCTGCTATGTATTGTTAGTTGCATTGAACAATGCATGCTTGCAAATCAACTGCTAGGATGCATGAATTACTTGTCACCTGGTGTTGAATAGAGAGAAGTTTTGGTGTTTATGTTAAATGAGTTCTCTCAAGTGGCCAGAGAGGAAGTAGTCATCTTTGTTTTGAGTCGTTTAGTTGGTTTAAGCAGTAAAACAAAGTCCTTGAAATATTAGAGTTAAAAGAGGGGCTGGGAACTTTGCATATTTAAAGGAGTTTTCGAAATTTTAATTTTGTATTTAATAGGTCTCGACTACGTCTCTCGGTCAGTTTTAGAAGGGTTGACAGGGATTCAAATGATGTTTAATCCCTTGTTGAGCTTTGAATGACGAAGTTCTTTTTATATTACCTAATAGATTGAATTGAATGACGAAGTTCTTTTTATATTACCTAATAGATTGAATTTCATTTGACTGAAGCTCTTTTCTTCAGCTTGATTGTCTTTCTTTTTTTTGGCACAGTTTTTTTTTTGGATGTCTTAATCTTAATAAAAAGAAAATGGCTGTTTAGGTTAAATTACTAATTTTGTTCGTAAACTTTTAAATTTTTATTTATTTGATTTTTGAATGTTCAAAAGTATCTAAAGAGGTGTATGATGATTGGTTGTATAATTTGTAAACATTTTCTCTTTTTTTTTTTTTTTTTTTTTTTTTTTTTTTTTTTTTTTTTTTTTTAAACTTAAGTCTCATATATTTGAATAAAATCATGATTAGGTTTTCTTGTAATTGTTCCTAATATATTTATAAATGAATGAATTAAAATTTAATTAGTCAAAATTATTTTAATAAATTTATTTAATAGAAATAAACTATCTAGAAAAAAAGAAAAAACAGAAAATAATATATATATTTATATATGTAAAATTATTATTAATTGGGAGAACCTAACAAAAATGTTATTTATTTATATGAAAATTTGATTTCATTCTCATGCAACATGAATCCTATTATCGAACGCTTATTTTTAGGTACTGTAAACAAAATTTTAAATCAAACGGCTTCTAAATTACAAATTTAGTTCATAAACTTTCAAACTTTTATTTAGTCTTTAAACCTTCCAAAATATTTAATGAAGTGTTCGGTTTGAAGTTTTAAAAGATGGAAATCGGCCTGAGTATTCATAACCCACGATTTTTTTCAAGGATTCAATAGATTCACTTTAAAAAGTCTCGAAGTTCTATTGTGAATTTTGTGTATAATAAGATTTTGATATTGGAACCATCAATTTTAATTGATGTCTAGGGTTCCAATAACATAACTTTATTAGACAAAAACCCTAATCCAACAAATTTTTTTTTTGTCAAAAACCCTAAATGGATTCATGAAATTTTTCTAAAAATGGTTGAATAAGTCAAAAATTTTGTGTAATAAAATTGAAAATTTTGATGATTTATTAGACAAAATTAAAAAATATAAAAGTAGATTGAAAACTTTAGAGTTATTTGAGCAAATAAATATAAATATGAAAATCTAGAGGCTAAATTTGTAATTTAACCCAAACGAAAATTTAAAAGAATAAAAAAAAAAAATTGGGTTATAGATCCACCTGCGAGAGGTGGGTAGCCTTAACCGGATGTGTTAACAGGGAAGCCCGAAGGCTGTTCCCGACCCTGTCAGGGGAGATGCCAACCATCTCTCCTTTAATCGAACACAACGTAATAGATGTTAACTTTATGTCATATAACAGAAATTAATTGTTAAATTTTTCGATGTGGGATGTACCAAAATAGAACCTTACTTCTCCGAGCTCTCCGCTCCCATTTCCCCTCTCCTGTAATTCTCTAATCCCGAACGAAAATGGCTACAGATCGAAACGGTGAGCTATTAACTAAGAGAGGAAGTTCCGATAACGACGAGACCAGCGAAGGAAGAGGAGAAGAAGAGAACGGTTCTAGGACAAAGAGAAATTCCGACAAGGATCGTGAAAATTTGAGCTCCGATTGACGAAAACGCAGGAAATCAGTTCGGATTCCGATGATAAGCATGACAAGAAACGTGGAATGAGTTCAAGAAGAAGGCGCACATCCCGTAAACGACACAGTAGTAGCGAGAAGGATTCTGATTCCGATACCGAATCTGATAGCTTGAGTATGATTCGGAGAGGAGGAGGAGGAGGAGGAAGAGAAACGGAGGAAGGAGAAGAAGGAACGAGGAAAGGAAGGAGCAGTGACGAATTCATGCGGAAAGTACAACATTATCAAAGAAACTGATACCTGGTACGTGAAGATTGAATTCCATGAATGCTTCGGTTTGTGCTTGCTGTCTTCCTTTCTTGCTCAACTTTTTGGCTTTGATGAAGCTCTCTGCATGTAATCAATTAAACCTGATATTCATTATACTGTGAAACAGTTTCTATATTGGTTTCTTCTGCATAACCATTGGCTCTTTCTTGCAACTTCTTGATTGATGAAGTTCATTGCATCATCGTAAATTGATTGATGCCCAATATTTTTCATTAGCTCAATCATGCTAATTCATGAAATTTGTGATCTGTAACATTATCTTACGGCTTACAACTACAAAGTTTGTGCAATTGCTCTATGCAGTAGTTGAATTTCCTTCATTTTTATGAACAGATTGCATACTTTCAATGGATTTGAATTAATTAAAACCAAATTAGGTTTTCATGTTATTTCACCGTCGAGAAAGAAGACTTCCAATACTTGATCCAGATAACCCACTTATGCTGTTTATGGGACTCATATTACTTTCGTAGTGTGCCTATTCGTTTGATTGAACATGAATGTCTACCAAGGTCAGAAGAATTTATGATCTAACTGCTTTCGTAGCTGTGGTATTGTTGCTGATCATATTACTTTGAATATTACATTGCTTTTATGTGAACTTGGGAAGTCTAGCTAATTGGGAAGAGAAGCTAAGTTTTTGAGCAGTAAGTAGACGAACTGATCATGTTTAGTTTGCTCCTCCCAGTCGTTACTTGTGAGATCCCACATCAGTTAGAGGGGGGAACGAAGCATTCCTTATAAGGGTGTGGAAACCTCTCCCTAGCAAACGCATTGTAAAACTGTGAGGCTGACGGAGATACGTAATGGACCAAAACGGACAATATCTGCTAGCGGTAGGCTTGAGCTGTTACAAATGGTATCAGAGCCAGACACCGAATGCTATGTCAACGAGGATGCTGGGCCCCCCAAGGGGGTAGATTGTGAGATCCCACATTGATTGGAGAGGAGAATGAAGCACTCCTTATAAGGGTATGAAAACGTCTCCCTAGCAGATGTGTTTTAAAACCGTGAGGCTAACAGCAATATGTAACGGGCCAAAGCGGACAATATCTGCTAGCGGTGAACTTGAACTGTAATAACGGTTGAAGATAGCTGTTATGTTTATTTCTCTTACTCATTTTGTGATGATTGTTTGTGCAGATTCATGGAGGACCTTACACGGCCACTTTTCCATCCAAAAAGTAAGGTTCTGAGTGATTATTGTATGCAGCTACCACGTTCTTGTTTGAGAAGTTAGAATGCTAGATGGAACATTACTATGATCAATATCTCTTGTAGTGCGAACTTTATACAGCATTTTTAATGTGTTTGATGATGAAGAACAGAGGAGGTACTTTCTACTGTTCTTCCTCTTTCTTTACCTGCTGTTCATTTTGATGATTAAATGCATCTCGTTCTGGGAATTTTGCTCATCTGGTTGTTGAACATGGATGTTTGATGATGGATAGAAGAAATTCTTTATTCAATTTTCAAAAGTATATCAAATAGCTGTTCAACAGACTAGCAAACGAACTATTACTAAAAATCATTATCCAATTCTGTAACTCACTACGTGATTTGAAGTAAGATGGTTAAGTTCGAACTTTGTCAGTTGGCTCGGTTAATATTTTCACTCTACTTTTCAGGCAAGAACTACTTGTAGAGCGAACAAGCTCGACTCGGAGAGGAGATGGCTTACCAGTATAAGCTCGGAAAGTTTGATGTAGGCATAAATGTGAACGAAGTTTTCCTGCAGTTTAATTTGATGCAATCTCGGGCTAGTTCCTCGAGTTTTTGCTACATCTTAATTCAGGCTGCAGCTGCCATCCAGCAAAGATTGGACCCAGATATCGCCCTGTGACAGAAGAGTCTGTGTTTTACAGGATTATCTCGTGTTTAGTACTGCATGGTTCCACTCTTGAGAACCACGAAGTTCCCAAATGTTGTCTTTTGGGTTCCAATAAAGGGAAGCTCTCCAATCCCAGGCTAATTCCTCAAATTTTTGTTGCATCTTATTACAGGCTGCAGCAGCCATCCAACGAAGATGGGACCGAGATGTGATAGAAGAGTGTATTTTGCGGTTTGGTACTGCATCGTTCCACTCTGAAGAAGTTTTTGAACGATTCTAAATGTTGTCTTTGGATTCCAAAGGGAAGCTCTCCAATCCGATCATTTCTGTCGACCTTCGTGGATAAGGAATTAACTCAATGAAAGCTCTCATACCAAATGATAAGGAATCACTCACTATAAGGGAAATAAGATTCCGATTATCTTGTTGATCGAATATCTCAAATCTCAAGACAAGAACATTTGTTTGAAATTTGAATCACTTCACAACCAAGATCGATAATGTCTAGTTTGAATGATTTTATATGTAACCTAAACTATAGAATTACAATGAAACTTAGTCATTGACTAAAAAAATATACAAATGCTCATTCTACATAAAGATAACATACCTGACTTATATAGTTTTAAAATTAAAACTAAGATTCATGAAATTTCAAGAATAATAACTTTATGAACATAATTAGTTATTAATATATCCAGGTAAATAAGTCTAAATGAAATATATATACATATATATATATATATATTTATTTATTTATTTAGTTAATTAATCCTATTTTTAATTCAGCGCACCTCCCTCCCACCCCCAGCTACTGCATCCTAGCCCTGCGGGACGCGCGTCTCAGCCTCCCAACGAACTCTCCGCAGCTATCTCCCTCTCACATTCTCTCGCCTCCGTGCAATCAGAGTTACTTATCTCCGTCAGCCCCGAACCCGCGCCGTTAGTGTGGTCGCGCCGCCGCTCATTTTCAGATTCAGCCCAAGGTTTTGCTTCTTTTGTTTTATTTTTTAGTTTGTTTCATTGATTTATTCGTTCATCCACGAAGAAGAACATCGAAACAAGCGTTTCTTTTTTTTTTTTTTTTTTTTTTTTTTTTTTGTTGATTTCTGCTTCAACCAATTTTCAATCAATCCAAATGAAAACATAAAGCTAAAAAGGCATCAGAGTTTGTTTGAGAGACATTGAGTTTGCTTGAGTATAGAAGAAACCATCGATTCATAACTGTTGTAGGGAGGCTTAAATCTATTTTTTGAATATAGAAGAAAATTTTCGAATCAGAACGGATTTGAAATCTTCCCAAATTCAGGGGCTTCTAACAGTAAAACATGAACCTATCGTGCCATGTTCTTTGACCCTTTAGGAGGCTTGGCTCTCTAAGTGCTGTAATGACTAAGGTAGGCTATTTGCTTGTTATTTGCAGAAAGGAATGGGAGGCAGAGGAGTTATTGGTGACAAATGGTCCATGAGGGTTCTCTGGGTCTGTGCCCTAGGAAGTGCAGTCGGTAAGCCATATTAGGGCATGTTTGAGAGAGATTTTGAAAGAGTTTAAATCGCTTTTATCACGTTCAAAATCACTCTAAAACATGTTTTTAATCGTTCAAGAATCAATTCTCATGGTCTGAAATCTGCATTTAAACGTGCAAGATTAAGCATTAAATTGATTTGGATGATTAAAGGGCTGTTTGAAGTGATTTTGAGTATGACAAAAGGGATTTTTACCATTTTAAATCAGTCCCAAATATGGCTTGGACTTGTGTAATCTTTTGTATCATTCTTTATCTTCATATAAGGTATAACAAAACTTCCTAACTTGATAATTATTATCACTTGTCTAGGTTTGTATATGGTTGCTCAAGAAAGACAATTACAGAACAGGGCAAGAATGTTGGCTGAGAGTTTGAAAGACGTGGAATCAGGAGGCAGTGGTGAAAATGTTTAGGCCTTTTAGGGCGTTGTTGAAATGTGAGCTCCAGACTACCTGAGATTCTATCTTTTGCAAATTGCTCCCATCTCTTATGGTGGCTACAAACCAATACTGTGAGTTTCCAATAATGTGAAATAGTTAGATCCCTGTTTATTTGTAATGAACTTGGATTTCATCTGAATTCATGGGATACAATAATTATGCTGAATCAGTGTTTAGTGGGTCACTTTGAGAAATGGGATTCAGAAGCAGATATATCAAAAGTTCATAATTTTAAAGACGTCCTTTTGATGTTTTCACTAGTCGATGACTTCGAAAAAACATATTCACCTTCTCCTTTGGTATCATTCTTTAGGGTAAGGTACAACCTTTTTGGTACCTCAACTTTCTTTGAAAGCCAATCTCTTTGTTACTCTAGATGAGTTTACAATAGAAAAGTCTCTGTTCATCATAATATCCTTAAATGATGGAGGAACGCGTCGAGGTTGAGAATTGTACTTCGAAATGGAAGTTGTGTCCCGCTCTTGCTCTATATTTTGGAGTAGGAGTTGAGGAGTTGAGTTCTTTCTTTCCCCAATAAGTTTGAATCTCGTTGTACCATAATGGAGATTTGATTTAAACGCCATCGTTTTCTAGCATAATCTAATGACCTTAGCCATTCTTTGCTCAAGACTCATTCCTCTTCCACCCACCCTTTTATCTCATCACAAAATTCCACCCCATTCTTTGTACAAAACCTATGGATCCCTCACCTTTTGTTTTCTTGTTTTTTTTTTTTTTTTTTTTTTTTTTTTTTTTTTTTTTTTTTTTAATTTTATCAAGCACAGAATTCATGAAGAAAGTAAACCTTTCCTTTTTATTAGTTAAACCAATTCCTAACCATTCTTCTCCACAGACCCATATCGGAAGCAAACCAAATTCTTCTTATGGGAAATTGTTTATTGCCCCAACAACACATGAAAAGCTTCAACGTTGCATGCCTTAAATGGCTATTTCACACACTGGTGCTCTTTTTCCACACTATTCTGTACATACCGTGTGAGTGCCTTTGAATGGACGGCTCCCTTCCCCGAGCTAGCTCACCTTCTCCTTGCTCCACTTCATTGGGGCATCCCTTTAAGAATGAGAAGAGATATCCTTGGGTTAACTTCATCAAAGCCTTCTTTTAGGTCACATGGAACGAACAAACCACAGAACCTTTCAGGCCAAGGAAAGGCCTTTTGAGCACCTTTTGGATAGTATTACTTACTTAGCTATATCTTGTTGGTGTAAATTGTTACCTCTTTTTAAATCCTACACACCTTTATCTCTTCCTACCAATTGGAGAAGCTTTTATAACTCCTTTCGTTTCGGATTTCTCTCCCTTCTTTTGTAATTTCATCCATCAATAAAATAGTTTCCTACGTATTTTAAAAACCATTATTCTCTACAAAACCCACCATGTGAATCTCCAGTGTTCATGCCTTCTGCACTTCTTCTGCCATTTCTAAATTTCGTCTAAACCTAGTTACAGTTTTTACCTTACCACTTGATTGTATGAACTTAGAACTGTGGGATTTTTGTTTCAAAAACTACCCTTGGAGTTGAAACTTGTTAGAATTTTTACCTTATGGCAAACATCTTTAATCATGTCCTTCAATTTTGGATTATACCTCATTTTAGTCTCAACAAGATTGTGACATGGCATCTATAATTGATACATTCTTGTTGAGTTAAAACAATTCATTATGTTTTAACCTTTTGACTTGTATACATGTTGGTTTAATTACTATAATGTTCATTAATTTTTTGACTTAAGAGCATGAAAATTGTTTCTGAAAGTCCATACTGCTCCTCTTTGGTATGTAACTAATCCCATATGAATGCATAAACACGTAATGTTTAGATAGCAACACTAATTTCATGACCAGTGGATTCCTGGAAAATGAAGCCATACCCACTGCCCTTACTTTACCTTCCCCACGCCTCAAACTTCAGTTCCCTTCGCACATATATAAAATCCCTCCTATTCATCTTCACTTCACACCCATCCAAAGCACCAAATCTCCACTAAAACCATGGGTTCCCTCAAATATTTCCTTCTGTCTCCTTTTGTTTTCCTCTGTTTAAGTTGCACCTTTGCCAATAGAGTCCCCAACTCTGATGATGGATCTGGTTTTGATGTTGGGGCAGGGCCAGGAGCCGTACCAACAGCTGGCCCAGGAGTTGAGAAAGGTGTAAGCAATGTTAGAGCTGGTCCAGCAGCTGAGGGATGGGTAAACGATGTTTGGGCTGGTCCGAAAGCTGGTCCAGGAGCTGAGGGATGGGTAAGCGATGTTAAGGCTGGTCCGAGAGCTGGACCGAAAGCTGGTCCAGGAGCTGAGGAATGGGTAAGCGATGTTAAGGCTGGTCCGAGGGCTGGACCGAAAGCTGGTCCAGGAGCTGAGGGATGGGTAAGCGATGTTAAGGCTGGTCCAAGAGCTGGACCGAAAGCTGGTCCAGGAGCTGAAGGATGGGTAAACAATGTTAAGGCTGGTCCTACAGTGGGACCAAGAGCTTGGCCAGGAACTGAGGGAGGGGTAAGCAGTAGTGAAGGTGGTGTGAGGAGAGATGTTGATCCGATGATTAATGGACTGGGACTGGGACTGGGAGTGGATATTGGGTATAGATCAGGATTTAGGGCAGGTGTAGGGGGAGGGGAGCATTGGTTTGGCCCAGGAATTGGAGGTCGAGGGGTGTCCAATGAGTGCACATTGGGGTATGTTTGTCCAACCTACGGACGCAGGGGATGCGACAAATTTTCTTATGGAAATTGCGATAGTTATGGCTTTCATCCACTGACGGCTTCCATGCACCTGCACGAAGTTGAAATGAAATGGGCCAAAGGCAGCAAGCCTGCTGCAACGCCTCAAAATGGCGTCTAGTTAAATGCTTTCATGCCCATCTCCTCCTTTCACTCCTGCAATATTAAATAAAGTAATGTTCTTTCACCTCTTGATGAATAAAAACAAGCTGAATACCTTCCCTTGCCTTGCCCTTCCCACTCTTCTACTCTCTTAGACAATGCTTATTCAATAAACACCTCACATCCAATGAAAGAGTTTCCAAATCCATTACATTCCCTCTTTTGTTTACATAATCTTATTAGCTCGCCATCCTCTCGAGCGTCATCGATTTGTTATGTTATAATAATGAAGTTTCGATGTTGAAATGGAAATGTGGTTTGAAATGGCTTTCTTAATGAATGGATATGGTTTGGTTGGATGGTTTGTAAACTTGCTTTATATAGGGTTTGAGTTCGTATTATGAAATAAAATGATAGAGGCATGGGTGTTCAATTGAAGCATACAAGACATTGTTGAAAACTGTCATCTTAAATCTATGAGGCATGGGGGTTCGATGTCGGTTTTGAAACGACATTGAATTCGATGTCAGTTCTAAATTTAAAATGTAACTAACTGTTATCGTACACGTACAATGACATATATTTTGATGGAAGTTTTGCAAACCATCGTCATACTCTTAACACTTACTAACGTAATGCTTGATGATAATGAAGAGCTGATGTGTCGTAGACCTAGAATATTGTAGTGCATGTTAGATGACAGAATTTCTTACACTGATTCCTAACAGAAGTTTCTTACACTGATTCCTAGGACAAGACAACATTTTTTGGAATGTCTGGCACCAGAATACCAGTCATTCAATTAAAACATTCATCTCTTTCCTCCTTCGCTATGTCGTCCTTCCCTTTCTTCTTCATCTCTGTTTCCTTTCTTCGATCGACTTGATGTCACCATCGGACCTCTTGTTGTTGCTGTTGCACAATAATCTCCTCTTCTATTTTCTTCTTCCTCGCTCAATCGACCATCTCTTTCCGCACACATTTCTTGTTGGGAACTCGACGAATGCCCAAAATCAACTATGGAAGATGGATAGAATCATTCACTCGTCGGTATCCAAGTTTGCCACTACTACTGACAAACACCCAAATTACATCCTCCTCCGCTCCCAAATCCTTGATCTTAATAGCAACATCGTTGAGTAAAGGCCACTAGTAAAGGGCGTGAGGCGGCAGTGACGGTGCAGCTAAGTGGATGAAGTGGTTCTGCCATGGTAAGCATGCTATAAATGCAAAATAGAAAGTTCCATAAGTCGAACATTATAAATATATGAATGCATGCTCAGAGCATGCTATACATGTTAGTAAAAATGTTATGACTCTAGGTTATGCGTATAGTTTATTGAGTCATGGGCTATAATATTGAGTATTGTAGTCTATTAATTCCCGCGGAGTTCCTTATCGATGCGCTGTGTGCTAAGTAAGGAATAATGAGAATTCTTGATCGTTGGTTTATATGATGTTAAGAAATTAGTAGATGGGCTGTATTTGACGGAGGGCGAATCTTAAATACGTGTCCATAGATTCTAAATAAGCATACAGAGAGTCAATAACCCAAGCTAAAAGTAGCAGTAATACCTTTTAATGAGCAAATAATCCTATAAATAAAATGTAAACGACAAGTTAGCTACTTACCCACTAAATTAATTACTCATCAAGATTATTTTAACTTTTCTTTCCAGATAGAGAAGGTGCAGAACAATCGTGGTGACGAGGCAGCCAGATTAGAGAGATTACAGAGAATCCTTTTTCTGAGTCTGTTTTATGTATATGTGCTTTTGTTGTTAAAAACTTATATATTGGTTATTTTGAGTACTTGATTTTACCTTGACTGATTGATTCAAATGTTTTACTTACCATGTATGAATATGTTTTGTTTTCTGGTTGGTTTTCAAAGCAAATTATCCGTCAGTAGTAACTTTTGTGATTCGAGATGTCAATAAGCGGATGTTACACGAGGGATGTTCGAGAGCCTAGTAGCAACAAAGGGAGTCGGCCTGAGACGTTTGTCGAGTCTTCATTTTTATATAGATAATCTGTTTTTATGTATTTCGATCTCATTCCCTCTTTATAATCAAAACTAAACATTTATACTTCTATTTGTTTGGTAAAATGGTTTCAAATTTCACGAAATTTTATAGTAATTATTCACCGCCTATTCTTTTCACACATTTTCATTGTATGATCAATTGGTCTCGATCTTAATTTTCGAAGACCCAAAAATTAGGTCATGACATTAGCACGTAAATGTAGAAATTTTAATACCCAATTTCAAGTCAGCTTTTACTTGAGAGACTATTTAGTTATTTAAGTTTCTTATAAATTTGAATATGTAAAAAAAAAAAAAAAAAAAAAAAAAAAACTAAGATTATTAATGAAAATTTAAAAAGTTAAAAAAGGTAATTTTATTAATTTTTAATGTTTTAATCCTGTTCTATAATCTACTCTGAAATTATTAAAAAGAAAAAGGAAAAAAAAAAAAAAAAAAAAAATGGAAGTTGGAACCGCATAATCGAGCGGTTGGTTGGGTAACTGGTCGCCAGAAATGGAGCGCTCGTTCTCTCTCTCGACCTAAACGAGCTTCTCAATCGCCTACGACGGCCATAGATCTGCATCCAAAACTCTGGAATCTGCACTCATTATACTTGGAGCATTCAAGCAATGGATCGTGTGCTAAAGGCCGCAAGAGCATCCGGCTCTCTTAATCTTTCGAATCGCTCTCTCAGGTAAGTACTGTATTCTTTTACACATCCTGATCATTACTTGAAGCACTTTAATCTTGTATTGTTTGAAGATCATGTGCCTGATTTTGGTTATAATCTTTAGTGATGTGCCAAGTGAGGTTTATCGGAGTTTGGATGCAGTTCAGGCGGACGAGAAGTGGTGGGAGGTAAACTTTCTTCACTTTCGAGTTGGAGGTCTAAGAATTGGTTGTAAATTGTTTCATTCATTGCTTTGTTTTTGCAGGCTGTGGAGCTACATAAGCTGATTCTAGCTCATAATAATATTCAATTGTTGGATGAAGAGCTAAGGAATTTATCTTCTCTTACTGTATTAAATGTTAGTCACAACAAACTTTCTGTACTACCAGCTGCAATTGGAGAGTGAGTTCTGATTTAGTGTTTTTTCTTAAGAAAAAAAAAAAAAAAGAAAAACACTCCTGTGCTCATTTCTTAGAAAAGTTTAAGATGGTTGTATTTTGTTAATTCACTTTTGCAGGCTTCCTGTCCTAAAGCTCTTAGATGTATCCTTCAATTCATTAATGAGAATACCTGAGGAAATTGGATCCGCCACTTCCCTTGTCAAGTATTCCTCTTCCCTTCTACATATCCCCAGTAGATTTACTTATTCATAATTTGTTAGGAGAGAATCTAGCAGAATATTTGCGGAAATGAGAGATTGTTGATGAATTCATTTGCCTTTAAGTGGTAATTTTTTTTTTTTTTTTTTTTTTTTAATTCTATGAGCATCTAGGGGAATGACATTACAAGGACACAAGGAACTGAAGAATTGATTGAAGTCATCTAAAAATCAATGTTCAGTCTTCTTTTTTATTTGAAGTGTTTTTCAGCTTTGCTAATTGAATAATATTTTTGTAGATTCGTACAGACATGATTAATCTTCCTCTCCTTTACCTCATTTTTTTTGCTTTCCTGAATAAAGAACTGACATGTACCATTCCTGCAAATATTCACTTCTAATTGTAGTTCCAACATGTAAAAAGAAATAATTTTTTAGTTTTGTAAATCCATTTTCCTTTATTTATTTTTATCATTGAGCCTCCAAATGAGCATGTAAAAAGAAATCATTTTTTAGTTTTTTAAATCCATTTTCCTTTATTCATTTTCTACCGGACTAATTGAGGCAATTGTTTTCCTTAGATTTGACTGTTCAAGCAATCGCCTTAAGGAACTACCAGGTGGACTTGGAAGGTGTTCAGATCTATCAGATCTGAAGGTAATTGTTTCCTGCTGTGATCTGCACTGACTTTCAAATGCCGAAATGGTCTGTTTCTTTAGCAGTCTGCCTTGACTGACCTTGTGGTGCATACCAGGAAAAAAGGGTTACTTTTTGTTTTTAGCATAATATATCTAGCAAGGATTCTTAGTGTATCATTCCTCAGGCATCAAACAATTCCATTTCCAGCTTGCCTGATGAACTTGCAAACTGCTCAAAATTGACAAAGCTTGATATGGAGGTAATGATAGAGAATATTAAATGTTTGGTCTTGTAATGGTATTTAGTTACTAATTTCCAATTTAATCTCTTTGTTTGGCAGGGGAACAAGCTAACCATGATACCCAAAAATTTGATTGCATCATGGACCATGCTTACTGAACTTAATGCCTGTAAGTTTTGAAGTCTTGACCTGTCCATCTGACACTGTTGTATAATTTATATTTTGCATTACCACATACAGAGAAATATAAACATAGAATTTAATTTTTGCAGCAAAGAATTTGCTTAATGGATTGCCTGAGAATATTGGTAGTCTATCACGCCTCATTCGTTTAAATATTTTCCAAAACAGTGAGTTTTTTGGCTGATTAGCCTACTTAATCTCCTTTTCCGTCGATAATTTTATTATTTTCTTTCATTCTTTAACAAGGCTTTCCAAATATATCTGCAGAAATTTCATCAATCCCACCTTCAATTAAGGATTGCTGTGCTCTTGCAGAGTTATATATAGGGTAATGTTCCATCCATTATCATACAATTGGTTTAGATTGTAATGGGTTTTTATTGTATGTTATTTTTCTTCTTTTAACATTTTAATTTGATTTAGTAATGTTATTTCAAATTATAGGAATAATTCAGTGAGTATGTTACCAGGGGAGATTGGGGCACTTTCTCATTTAGGGACCTTAGATCTTCACTCAAACCAGGTAGTCCGTTCATCTAAAGTTCTTACCTATATTTTTTCTCTTACCTCTACTAATGGATGATAGAGAATAGGGAAGCTATTAAAGAGGAAAATAGCAATTGGAAAACTGTTGGAGGGAGCTGTACAGCTCTTTGAAATGTTGGTTAGGCTAAATCAGGGATAAGTGAGCATTCAAACATTAATAAATTCTACCTTGATTTCTTCAAGCTTATCCATTTCTCAGCATATAATACATTGCTGTATAGCATGGTTTTTGAGTTCTGTAATTTTTTTCTTAATAAATAGAACTTTCAAATTTCTATACAAGAGCATACAGAAAACACAAGTCCATAAAAAGAAACCATAAAAGTTTCTGCAACATTTTGGACGGCAATCCATTGTTGTTCTATCTTACATTTGTTCTTTCCCAAATTTAATTTACGTTTTCTTATAAGAAAAAGTTATGTTCCGAGTTAGTACTACAAAAAAAATTTAAATACTGTAAACCAGAAAAAGTTCATGATCTTAAATTATGAATATTTAACTTCAAAATATCTAATGCATAAGCTATTGCTAAGCTCAAATAACTGACTATATTAATGAAACGAAATTTCCATGAAATTCAACCCCGTGGTCTTTGGTTATGGGCATACTTTCCATCACATATAACTAGTGTGAAATAAAATGCTTACAGGACAGCGTGGGGTTTTCCAATTCTTTAGTTTGAAAATCAAAACAAGGGGAACAAGCTCATGTTTGAAGCTCTAAATTAGCATGGATTAGATTGGATTTGAACAGTAACTGAAACTCTTGGTTGGTGGTGTAACATAATAAATAGATACCCATTTTACGATTCATATGAAGGATTAATAGTATTTAATATGCAAGAAGTCAATTTCTCAGAAATGTTGTTAGTTTTTGAGGGGTATTAAACGTTGGGTTTGCTAGTGAAGATGGTTATAATAAATAGAGTAATTCGAGGGGTAGGAGATGGGCATAATTTGGAATTAGTCTAGTTGGAGAACTATGCCTTTCAAAGGCATAATAGCTATTGTAATTTTGCTTGATGTTCTGGTACAATTTCAGCCCAATGGCTTTCTATCAAATTTGTCCTAAAAGAACATTGATCTTGGGATTAGATCTACTGTTTTGCTAGGGGAGAGGTTTTTGGCTGGTCTGTTGTTTTGTGGTTTTATGGGTAATGTGGCTTGAAAGGAATAGGAGGATTGGTATTTAGAGGAGGCGTGGTAGATGTTTAGATTTAATACATCTTTATGAGAAATTGATTACAAACTTGCTCAAGGCTTCATGTAGAACATCAAAATGGAGTTTCAGAAAGGAGGAAGGAATATTATTCGAGGGCTAAAGGAGCCATGAAATACAAATTAGTGTCTGCAATTAAGACTTTATGATTATGCCAGAAGAAGTCATCTGCGATATACCACCCGAAGAACCAATGAAAAGTATCCAAGGGAGTACACAAATGTCTAAGCATGAAGGGAAAAAGTTCCAGAAAAGATCTTTTTGTCTTGCAAAGGAAAAGTGTGAGCGGGTAAGAGAGCTTGCTAGCAAAGAAAACGCTTGAATTTTAGGAGATCATGCTTGGAATTACAGGAGTGGTGCCATCAACAACTGAAGCACCTAGAATAGTGCCAAACATTTCACTTTTTCCTTCCTTTTCTGACATCAATGGAAGTTGTTTCTTGTTAAAAAAAAATATTAATGGCAGAGGGCAGAGGGCAGACAAGTACATATGAAGAATGAAAGACGGACAGAGTGGAGGTGAAAGGATAGTGAAGAGGATGAAAGCTTGCTGGCTATAGAATATCTCCAATGTGTGGAATGGCCAAGAGATGTTGATAATGTCGGGTGGGAAGTGAGGAGCTAAATCATGAACTAGAGAATGGCTATAGAATGCACTCATGCACTTCATTACTTCAAGGGTGGAGAAGCTCTGGAATTAGATAGGTTCATGGGTCTGGATTAATTTAAACGAAAAGAAAGCCAATGGAATGGAGGAGTCTACATGTAGTCTTCAGATTAGGTTTAGGAATAATTTTGGGGCTGAGGAGTGGATGAAAATTAGCCATAAAAACATAGATAAAGAAAAGAAACTGAATTGTTAAAAAAGAAATTGGTCCTAAGAAACCACTAACCCTCGATGATGGTTGCTCTTGGAGTAGAGTAGTGTTGGGAACATTATTAACATTATGAGGCTATTAGGGACATGAACTTTTAGCTTGTTAGTGGTGTGGTTATGAATAGAGTACATTAGAGGAGTTTGAGACAGGCATCTTTTGGGATTTGTTTTAGGAGAGAGAGTCTATCGATCTTAGTACAGACTAAAACTTCGTCGTTACTTTAATTTACAATCTAATTTCAGCCCTAATTTCCTGCTGTTCAATCTCAGGTTCTAGTTCTGATCAACATTTTTCTCATGAACTACCAAATACCTGCCTAGAAATTGAGATGAAAATAAAATAATTTTGCCCTTGGTTGGAGAACAATTCATGCTAAAAGCTTGCTATTCAGTGCATAATTAATTACCCATGCGATACAGAGTAAAAATTGTAAATCTTGCATGGATGGAGAATAGGAGTACTTTTTCTACTCTAAAGAAAGTTGTTTCTTCATATGGTTTTACTATCTTGTATATTATACATTCAAATTATATTCTATTCTTGCCACTGAGTGAATACTCTTACTTTGATAATCCTTGGGATTGTGTGGACGCTCCTTACTACTATTTGCAGTTGAAAGAGTATCCAGTTGAGGCATGCAAGTTGCATCTCTTGGTTTTAGATCTTTCAAACAATTCATTGAGTGGACTGCCCCCAGAAATCGGTAAGGTTAGCAGATATAAACTGGGATGTTTGAAATACTGAAATTATTAAAAGTTTCATATTCATATAGATTCTTCTTTCGCACTGTTTGTAGAGTTTATCGATGTTAGTTACTCCACATGATCCTGGTTCTCTGATAGATTTTTTTAGAGGCAGTAAAAGATTAGTTGTATCAACTTCTATTCTTTTATAAGCATAGACCAATGTAGTGCCAGAACTTATTGAGCAAGTGTTGCCTCGACTTAACTTGCCTGCTTCTGGGAGGCGAATGTAGTTTTCTTATAACCACAGAATGCCCCTTGCATTCTTTTGAAAGTTAGATTAGTGAATGTAACTGGAAAAATTAGAAACAACAGGGTATTGTTGTTTTCTTAAAGGACTTTTGACATAAGACATTAATTTTGATTTTTGTGTAGGTAAGATGACTACGCTACGAAAGCTCTTGCTCGCAGGGAATCCCATACGAACTCTTCGAAGGTGTGAAAGTTCTGTTGAGTGTATTCTTACCTACCTAATGCTTATGAATGAATTGCTTTTCATTGTTTAATTTCAATGAAAACGATAACCAATTTTGAATGCTTCGTTCAATGCTAGCTCACTAGTTTCTGGTCCAACTCCTGCTTTATTGAAGGTTCTTCGAAGTAGACTTCCTGAGAATGAAGGTTCAGTAGTTTTTTTGTTTAATTTTATTCTTATTTTTCGGTACTTTAGGGCATATTATTTCATGTCTGCAGTCTCTCTTCGTTATGGTGTTTACATAGTGTACTTTTCTAGATCCTGAAGCTAGTAGCACTCAGAGAGAGAATGTAATTACTATGGCAGCTAGAATGTCTATCACTTCAAAGGTATTGACTGCCATATCTTTTTTACAAATTTCTAACGCTTTTACAGTTCTTCTGTCATCCAATGATGATTTAGTATGTAATTTCTGAACTCTTACTTTGGAGCCATTACCTACCGTACTACATCTGTTACTTGACAGAGATATTGGTCCAAGCTTACTTTTAGGAATAAACAAAGCCTAGTTCGAACATTTTGCATCAGGATAGTTTTTACTATGGAAACTAACTAAAAGAGAGGTAGTGGGATCGACACAACTTTCCAGTGGTTCTAGAATTATTACACTTTATAGTTTCTTAGGCCGGATTGGTAACCTTCCCCTTTTCTGTTTCTGGTTCCTATTTCTCTCTCTCTTTTTTTTTCTTAGAAAAAGACATGTTTGGCTAACCATTTGTTTTAATTCTTTTTAAAAAGTATTCCTTAAAATGATGCGAAGTTTCAGAAACTATAAAAAAATAGTTTCCTTCTATTCCATTTCTGCTCTCCTCATTTGTACACGCTCCAAAGCTGGCAACAGCAACATCCTCTTTGATTTTGGATAGCCACTTCTGTTACTTTCTCCATTAGCTTCTTTTTTTTCTCTCAATAGTGTGCTTATTACTTGAATTGTATCTCTCGATCCTATTTCTCTCTATTCTCTCTCTCAGGGATGATATGGGATATCAGATTTTTTCTTCTGCTCACTTGAGTTTCTTTTCCATTTAAATTTCTATTATCTTTCCTCGATTCATAATTTGTTTTTACCAAATGAAAAAACTAATGACGTATTTTATGTTAAAATCTTTCTTCTTCATTCTCGTTGTTGGGTTTTGTTTGTGGTCTAATTGGTTAACTAGAAACACATGTCCAAATTTGCTTAGTTTATTGTTAATTTTTCCAAAAACAAAGTCAACTTCACATGACTAATTTTAAGATTGATTAGAAGTACAAAAGCTCTATGACTCCCTGTCCTTAACAAATGTCTCCTTATCCAATCAGCACTCAAAACTATATGTTAATCTCTTCTAAAAAAGATATATACCAATAGCATGTTGCACTGCTGTTCACAAATATGCTAAAATTTGAATGATTGTTAATATGATTTCTTTACCGAGGATTGCAATAAATTAATGATCACCAGAATTACAATAGTTTGCTGAATAATTTACAGAATATTCTAATTGAGCTAGATGGGAGCCAAGATCATTTAAACAAATGGCTCAAGCTAGAGATGACATTGCCGATCAAATTAGGACAAGAGTTGATAAAATGCATCTCTTATTATTATTATTTATTTATTCTTTGGTACTTAAGTGTTACTAGCTCTTTAACTCTTTATACTTGTTTTACATTTGTTTTAATACATGTGATCTTTTTTTTTTTTTTTTTTTTTTTTTTTTTTTTTTTTTTTTGTATATTATATCTACCAAGTTTTATTTCAACTAAAAAATAAGAATCAATTATCAAACACATTTTGCTTTATTGGTTTATGTTTCTATTTTTCAAAGAAACAAGAAAACGAATTGATTACCAAACACCCTTCTTTGTAGTTACCAAGTTTCTAGTTCTAAAAAGATCTAGAAATAAGAAAAAAGAAACACAACACACAAGTTTCTGAACATACCCTTACCAAAATGGTTTTAGTGGTGCAAGCATTTCATGAGAAGCTCCTATATTAAGTCTCGAAGTTTCTAATTACAAACAAGCAACGAAACCTGGTTGGTTCATTTATCATCAATGGGATGGCAAAAAGTTCTAAATTGCAACGATAATATTCAGAGAATCATAAAATAATTTCTCCGAGTATCATTGATGATAAGATTTGATGCATTTGGCTTTGTTTACTTCCTGCTTCCAATGAGTACCTCAAGCTAGTTTATGTGCGTGTGATTTTTATTCTGTGATTTTCTGTTTTATCATTAATTCATGCTTTTCCTGTTTTAAGGAGCTTTCTCTAGAAGGGCAAGGGCTAAGTGCTGTGCCATCAGAAGTTTGGGAATGCAGTGAACTCATGAAACTTGATCTGTCAAAGAATTCCCTCCAGGAGCTGCCTGTAGAACTTTCCTCGTGTACTTCTCTGCAGGTCAATATGCTTAGTTTAAGCGTTGCACAATCAATGAAGTGATGAGTATAGTTAAGTTCCATAGGAAATACTCATTTTGACAGTCGACAGCTGATCTTAAAACTCATGGGTGGTAGGAACTTCAATTTAGTAAATTTTGAACTGTAGGAAAATATTCTTGCTGCAGTTGGATAAAACCTAATTAGATGTAGACATTTAGGCCAACCAGTTTGATATTTGCAAGTATAAAGGTCAAATTTCCTTCATCACTGCATTTTGCGTTTGTGTTTACCTGGTACCAAAACCTGCAGGACTTTGCCTAAAATATTACACATTCGGATTGATATGTTATTAGCTCTGAAAGTCACGTAGTTTTAACTATTTTTAGTTAAATGTTTTCGATAATTGATAGCATTAATTCATCAAACATATGCAGACCTTGATTTTGTCTAGGAACAAGGTTAAAGATTGGCCGGGTGCAATTCTCAAGTCGCTACCTAATCTCATGTGTTTAAAGCTGGATAATAATCCACTTAAACAGGTACAAAGTAATTCATGGATGTTCTTCTTGTTCCTTTTTCTTTAAAAAAAAAAAAAAACTCGAGAGATGTTCTAGAGTCAGGATTGTACATTGTGACATTTGGGAAGAGAAGTTTTGTTGATATTTAGACTTCGTTAAATTCTTAAATATCCTATTTGCATAAAGGATTTAGCAACCGAGTGGATCATTCAACTCAAAGGAGCTACATTATTTTGTTTTTAAGGTCGTATATTTGTTGATCTCTGATAGACTAGTGGTAAAATTCAGTTTTGAAATTTTACATTATTTTTAAATTTTTTGTTTTCTGACATTCTAGCTATTGGATTGACCCCTCCTTTTTCTCGTCACAAATGCTGAACAGTCCGACTGTTTCCCACTAATTGGTTTCTTTTCTAATAAAAATCTAACCAGGTGATGTTACTTGCTTTTGTAGATTCCATCACATGGGTTTCAAGAAACCCCCATGCTACAGGTTTTAGATCTTAGTGGTAACATAGATTCCTTGCCAGAGCACCCAACATTTTCCAGCTTACCCCTTCTGCGAGAGCTTTACCTAAGGTTATTCACAAGAATCTGGGATATTTTTCAGTCCTCTATGATACCTTTCGTGCTTTCATGTACCGTGTTCTTGTATCTGAAAACATTATCCTAATGTAATGACTTTTAATTAACAGGAGAACGCGGCTACATGAAGTTCCATCATCTATTTTGGGCTTAAAGCATCTACAGATACTTGATTTGAGTCAAAATTCAATTCAATTGGTTCCAGAGGTAACTTGTTTCATTAATTAATGAATAGTGTAGTTCCAATCCAAGAGGCCTTCACGTGTCAAATTCAAATTGGCGCTATCAGTATGATTAGCCGATGTTCTTATCTGAAAAGTGATTGATTGGCACAAATGCTTAATGATTTACTTTTACTTGTCAAGTTTTTGAAGTATAGCAATTTCTTGGACCAAATTCATGGGCTTCGAATCCATGTGCTATTTGAAGATAGATCTCATGTTTTCATACTTCTTTTGGCTGGGGATAAATATCAGAGGACTTTGATTTTACTCATTGCTCCTGATTTCTTGGATTACAATGTCTATTTAAATTCATATGCTTAGACTAGATATATATTATATTTTGCCCTGTACCTTCCTTCCACCTAGTTCTATCCTCTATCTGATTCATCTTTGATTCGGTGCAGGGATTGAAGAATCTTACCTCCCTTACTGAGCTGGACCTATCTGATAATAACATTTCAATGCTCCCTCCACAGCTGGTGAGAATGGGTAGAAGTTGTTAGCGTACATAAAATGCTTTGCATAATACATTGTCTTGCAATTACTTTCTCCCTTGATGGCCTTTTCATTTTCTGTTTCTGGTTTTTAATTTTAAAAGAAGGCTTCTTCAAGACCCACTCTCTTTTTTTAGTACTTTTTCTAAAATTGTTAGTAAATTTCTAAAAACTATAATCACAATTTTAGAGGCTTAGCTATTGCAAGGACCAAATTTAAACTTATTCTAAATCAAAGAGATCATAAACTTTGTCTCAACCTTTGGTTTCTCATCGTCACTTACAATTTACTTTCTTTCTTTCGAAAATCAGAGTTTGCTTGAACCCGGCTTACAGGTACTGAAACTGGATGGAAATCCGCTTAGAAGGTACGACGATGATTCGTTTCATTTTTTCCATTTCAACATGAAAGTAAATTCCTGTGTTAATGTTTGTTAACCAATGGTCACATTTGTTTATACAGCATTCGGAGGGCAATCTTAGAGAAAGGAACCAAAGCTGTCCTAGCATATCTGAAGGATAAATTGACAGAGTAGCATTAACCTTCTCATGCTTCTCTCCATTGGGAAATTGATTTTCTTTTTCCCTTTTTTGAGAATATATAGTATATTGGGTGAAGATTCAAGTTCTGATCTAGAGAGACAGTTATTGATGTTTTTGTTTCTTATTTATCGTGATTTAAGATATTTGTATTTGGAGGGCTTGTAAATTTTAACTTCGTGGGGTTTGTTTGATGGTAACTCAAGTTTTATGTCCTTAAAAAAGTAAGTTTATTTACAATATTTTTATTTTATTTTATTTTATATCTTTCATTTCGGAATTGTTGCCAAATGGTAAAACTCTTAAAATAATTCTTTTAAAAGTTATGTTAAGATTTAGCTTTTAAATTAAATGAAAACTGGAGATGAAATTGGAATCAACTGGGGCTTTGCAATTTAACTTTCAATCTCTTTTTTTCTTACACCGAATATTTATTTATCTATTCATGATAAGTTTAGTTTATATTGGGTAATAAATCATTTTAGATGTTATTCTCGAGTTTAAATCTATGACATATAGGGAGGTAAGTATACTTTTAAGAATATTTAAGTTCACATGACTTAAAAGATCGAATAAATTGATGCTCTATTGGATTAGCATATTTGGAGACTCGTTGTTGAATCCCTAATGTGCCCTCTTGAAACGAGGAAACAGGTTTGACTCTAATATTATGAGATCTAATATCATGAGAAAAGGGAAAAATATCAATTAAAATACTATATAACTTTTTTCATTTAAAATGAGTATTTATGGGTTGAATTGATAGGTAATCCACTTTCAATATTTAAAAAAAAAAAAAAACATTTCAAATACAGAATAAATAATTGAAAAGGAATTAACTAAAATTATAATAAATATGTGTACATAAATAATCTAACCATTTTAATACAAACTAATTTTCATTTATTTAAAATTCGACATAACAAAGATTAAATTTTAAGTTAATAAAAATAAAATTATTTAGATCATTGATTGAATTATTTAAAAACGTAATAGACTACAAGAACAACATTCAAGAGAATATATACATATATATTCAATTTAACTTCAAGTGAATATTAACTTTAAAAACTGGGGGAATTAAATCAATCTTCGATCCACTAAGTCACGTGCACAAATCAACTAAAAAAATCTAATGTCTAGTATTTGAAAAATCAACTTCCTAAGATTTTACCGTAGAAACCCATATTGAAAATTCTAGAAATTACTTTGGACTGAGAATTAAGGGCGCGCCAGGCCCAAGCAATAGTGCAAGACTTGGGCGACGCTCGAGAGCCCCAGCAGCAAGCTTCTGTATACGGGCTCCTCCCCGTTAAAAATTAATTTAATATCATGTGGGCCGATGGCCCACGTATCAGATATTAAACTGATAAGAACAGATACTACACTTGATCTTAGCCAAAAGGCCGAGAAAGGTATGCTTTAAACCAACTTGCTTTCCTCCTTTTATAGCTAATTTTAGTCTGCTGCTTTCAGCACAAGCGATGTGGGACTGCCAATCAGTTCCTTAGGGACCCTCAAATTATATTATTTAATTTCATGAGGTATAGATTGAAATAAGAGTTTAGAACCCGATAGAGAAGTCTTCTTTATCCTTGTCTTGTCCGGCCGCCTATATTTTTAGTGAAAGAGAAAAATCTATAAAGTAATAATGATTCAATATTATTAGTAATATGAGTTGCTCGGGAGTATTTTATATGAAAATTGACTTACGATGATTGAAAATCCTGTCTTTTTCATATCCATACGATTGAGTCCTTGAATTTCTGAAATAGTGTAAAAAGAGGTGCTTCGAATCATTATTATTTGACTTAGACCTGTTCTAAAAAAGTCGAGGCATTTCGAATTGTTCTTTTTAATCCCAAACAAGTTAGGATTAGATCTAAATTTGCCCTTGAATTTGAGGGAAGGTCTACTTTCGTCTTGGACCAATTTTTATTTTAGTTTTGACCTATTTTGTGAGATCCAATATTACCTATAACATTAGTCTCGCTCTCTATTTAAAAAGTTAGGGAGCTAGGCCTCAATCTATAAAAAAAATCTACTTTAGAGTCGGGAGCATGTCTATGATATCACTTATTAGCTATGCACAGCTAAATCTTTGTTATAAATAACATGATATTGTTCATTTTAAGCGTATGCTCTCATAACGAAAATGTTGTAAATTGTTAAGAAGAATCGTGACCATTTTTGGTACATTCTCCTCTCCTATGCATGAACCTATTGGAATTCATTTGGTTCATCTCCCATATCGATACATGAATCATCTTGACTCACGTATAACATTAATATTGCTACGCCTATATAAATATTTGTCTAGCATTATTTTGAAATGTGGAGTCATTCCATTTTGTGTTTTATGAGAAATACACTTGTAAACACTTTGGTTACAGGGATTAACTACCACCCACAGATGTAGAGAAATTTCTTCCCTCCAAATCACGTAAATATTTGTGCCTCTTTATTTAATTTATATTTATAGGTATAGAAGTACGATTAATTTTGCTTCCATTTCCGCTACAACAATTAGTATCATAACACTATAAGTGCGGCATTAGCGTATAACAGAATAGCATACTTTATTGGTCGAAATGGACCTATAAAATTGATTTGCACGTGAAACCTTTGATTAAGCTTTACAAAAAGAGGAGGTGATAAAATGGACCTGTAGCACGTGATATCTACCCTCATATATAAATAATAATAATAATAATATATATTATTAAATTTACACTAAATTAAGTTATAAAAAATATATATATATATATATATTTAATTCCATAATTTATTATTATTATTATTATTTAAGCTACCTATACTTGGAGTATAACATAAAATATTAATTACATACAATTTACTGGGAAAATAAACAAAAGGATGAAAGAATAAGAATAAGAAACATTATCCTGCAACATAAATCTTCATTTTCTAGCAATGTTTTTCTGATACCGACACGAAGACATCGACCACGGAGTTCCGTTGAAACATAGAACGGTAGAGAAAGACGACAACCTATAGGCTTCTATAAACTGGATTGAAAGCTACAAAACGTGTAATGTAAGGCAAAACTATATCGAAACAGAACGTGATCGAAAAAACGACATTTACGACGAATCTCATCGGTACGAACTCATGCCGATGCCAGTGTCTTTGTTGTGTGATTGGAAGCTCTCCCGGGCCCTCGAGTAGCAAACGTAGTAAGACTGCGAAACAATGGAAGTTAAGAAAATGAAAGCTGCTCCTGCAGCAAACACTCCTCTTCTCAGCATTTGACAAGAGGGAGGAGTATCAGTAAGCAATGTTCTGTACTTGGTGTGGTATGCATTCCTAGCAGAACCCGCGAGTACGCAAATCTCGGCGATTAAAAAGAACACCCTGAAACAGATTATTTCATATCAGTAGACAATATCATACTATTGTACAAAAATTCGATGTCGTAACATGTTAGTTTGCTCGACTCGACTTACCAGCAAGTTATGAAGAGAATGATGGCCCAAGCCCTCGAACCGCCCGGACTCAGAGGCTTACCGCAGCAAAAGCAGCGGCTAGCCACCATTATGAGGATCTGGCTAGCCATCAGGAAGAGAAATGCTCCAACTCCTAAGCCAGTTGAAATGTCTGAGTCATATACACAATAGTTTCTTTTGGCATCAGAGTCTTCAACTATCTTTGCCTGTGAAATCATTTCAAATCAAATGGGATTAAAATAATTATGAACTCTTTAGAACATTCAAACAGTTCCCCACTGAGTTATGAGTTTGGCTGTTCTTGTTGGGAGCAGGTAAAGAAAGTGAGGGGAAAGTAATGGCTTGTGGGTCAAAAACAAACAATGTGGGACCTCAGAATATCAGATCTGCCTTTGAAGAAGAATTCATCTTTAGATTTGTCTTTGAGATCCCTAGATATGTGAGAACGAAACATTGTTTATAAGGGTGTGAAAACCTCTCCCTAGTAGACGTGTTTTAAAACTTTGAAGGGAAGCCCAGACAAGAGGCGATGTGCCAACAAGGAGGCTAAGACTCAAACAGGGGTGGACATGAGGCGGTGTACTAGCAAGAACGCTAGGCTCGGAAGGGGGTGGATTGGTGGTCCTACATTGATTAGAGAAGGGAACGAGTGCCAACGAGGGTGTTGGGCTCTAAACGGGGTGGATTGTGAGATCTCTAAACGAAGTATTCTTTCAACGCATTTTAAAACGTTGAGGGGAAGCCAAAAGAGAAAGTCCAAAAAGGACAATATCTGTTACGAGTGGGGTTAAGCTCTTACAAAATCTCTCCTTAAAGCAATCACAACCTAGTGATTAAGCATCCTTAAACGAAAGAGTAGTCTTTCAAGATTTGCAAATCTCACGTCGAAGAAGGTTCATAGAATCTCCTTCTCCGCCCCGAATAATATCGGTGCCACGGTTAAGCATCCTTACATGAAAAGAGTATTTTTTCGAGATTTCTTATGGAATATCACAATCCCAATAACAGAACACTGTTAGAATCGCACAACAACACACACTCGATCTAGAAGAACACAAACAACTCAAAGAAGTGCATAGAAATTATGTGTTATCATTCACAAGAAGTTTCTGTATGAACAGGACAATTGGTGTTCAAAAAAACAAATAAAAGCAGATCTGGGCACTTTTCCAGCTGAAACAAAGCACTTTTCTTTGTTTGGTCACTGAGAAAACTAGCAGGAACGTTCTAAATCCCTTAAACCTAAAAACCCAATGTTCATATTCCGTCTCTGTATTCAGAACCCATATTAAGAACCAAACGAACTAAGCAAACCCAGAAGAGAACGGCCATAGATCACCAAGATTTGAAAGTAAAGCCACAAACTTTCACTGAATATTGCAACAATAAAGCGAAGTAAAGAGAGAGGGGAAAAGAGTAAGAGCTTTACAGTGCTTCTCCTTTGCTCAGCTGCAATGGCTAACCCAAAAGCGATGACATCAAACACAAAGACCAAGAGAAGGAGTAGCTTTGACGCCATTGTTGAGCAGATTAAGAGCTTCGCAGATCTGTTTCTTTCTTGAAAGCCTTTTTCTAATTTCTATTCTGCCCTCTCTTTAAGAACAGAGGACTAAGTCTAGTAGCAGCAGCAGCAGGTTGTCTTTAAAATTCTTTGCAAAAAGCAACAGATAATTGAAAACAATGACCAAATACCAAAAAAGTCCAGATGGCATTTCTGTAATACAATGTGTGTCGACTGGGATGGAGGGCAAATCTGTAATTTCAGTATTGAACTCTTTCTTTTTTGTGCCACTCCAGAAAATGTGTGAGATATTTTTTTTTAATAAAAATAATGTAATTAAAAAAAGTTAAATTAATTAAAAATATATATCATTTAACTTTAAATATTATCCAAAAGAATATATGATCCTTAAAGTAATCTTTATAATACCCTTAAAACCTTCCAATAAAAATATTATTAAAACTTTTTGATATTTTTATTAATTTAACTTAAAACAAATAAAAAAATAAATTAGGGTAGATAGATTGGGTATAAGAATACCACAGCATTTTAAAAAATTTACTCGATTTTTTTTTTTTTTTTAACGAAATGACTTAGGTTCAACATTTAGCCTCGAACCATGCAATGGGTCGTCAACAAATTAAGTATAGTTTTTTTTTTTTTTTTTGTTTTTTTGTGCGTAACCATTGTTCTAATAGTCTTGACGATTACCATATCTCCAAGTTCCAACATAGTACAACATGAACTCATCATATGAGTAAACGATAGTAAAATCCTTCACAAATTTCAGCAACATTGTCGGTATAATCAAACGGTAAGAATTAATCTCGATACATGTTAAATAATAGGGATATATGAATAGTTGAGGTATATGTTGATGTATTGGTGAAAAGTTACATATATTGGTATTTAATATTGATGTCACTTGATGTATTTTCGGACTAGTATACATGGATAGGATTTGTCATTTTGTGGAAAGTCGAGCAAAGTAAAGTTATTAACAAGAAAAATATAAGTTCTTGTTTCTCGAGAACAATTTTGTTATCGTCTCTTCAATTTATTGTAAAAGTCTATTGCGTTTTGCAACGAGTGGTATCATAGCCGAAGAAGCTCACCATCCTATAGATTGTGCTACTGTGGAAAAATGGATTTTTAAAGAATAGTGCTGAGTCTAATTCGAAACTTTGTTGAAAGTGCAAATGAGAAAAATTGCAGCGGACATGAGGTGGCTAAGCAAGATGGCTTGCTTACGAGGTTGATTTGGATACAAATGACAAAATCGAACTTTTATTAAGGATAAATTGGTGACACTAGTCTAAACTAATCAAGTAAAATGGTCTTACTATCAGTATGATTATATTTGATGTTGTGTGTTGACACGTTTCATATATTTGATACGTGTGAATTGTTTATGAAACGATATGACGATGATATGATATGTGAATGGTATGATAACTCTTATGGTTTGATGTGTTTAATGATATGTTTGAGATAAGATATGAGAAGTATGCGATAAACGTAATGTAACGATATGACTAAGATATGTTCATAAAACGACATGGTTAGGTTATGTATAGTAAACGATATGATTATGATGAATTGATAAAACGACATGGTTAGGATACGTTCATGCAACGGTATAACTAGGATACGTTCATGAAATGATATGAGTAAAATACGTTCATGAAATGATATGGTTAAGATACATTTAGGAAACGATATGACTAAGATATGTCATGAAATGATATGACTCTGAGATGTATAAGAACGATAAGACTATGACAAATTTAGGAAACGTTATGACAAGGATATGCATATAGAGCAATATGGTATGATATGATATGTGAATGACGGATATATATATATTTATTTATTTATTTATTGTGATATGATATATGAATGACATGATATATGTTATGATATGATGTATTATGATACGATATGTTACAAAGTGATATGTGTAAGGCATACACGAGTTATATTATATGATTGTTGTGATATATGATATGTTATGATATGTATAGGATGAGAATTATTATCCTGGAAGCATGGAAATGATATGATATGACATATGTATGCAATATGAATGGTATGAAATGGTTGACATTGTATTCTCGTTCGAATAAATATTTATATACGATTATAAGTGAATTACGCGTATATATTGATGAAAGTGATCGCTTACTTTCAAAATAATAATTCCAAATTCTTTCATAAAAATATTTTCATTCGATCCGTACTCTACAAGTTATCATAAACAAATCACATTTTAAATATTTGTTGAAATACGTATCAAATTTCTAAATCTACTACCAAACATTTAAACAACGAACATAATTCATATTTAATTGAATCTCTTATTTTTAAATATTCCACCAAACGTAATTATATATTCCTTCTATTTTTCTCTCGTCCAAACCTAGAAAATTTGGACATATTTCCTGGTCAAAAATATAAATTCTTTTACAATTCTCATTGTCTACTAACCAGAGTTCGAACTATAAGAATCATATTAAATAATTGACTTTGATTAATTAAATAATCTGATGTTCATATAACCTATGACTTGACCACCTAATTATAGAACTTGACGTAAATTTGTTAGTCACGTTCAACTTACTATTCAATTAATTTCTCGTTCAAGAAGAAGAATAAAATAAGGAGTATTATTATTTTTGTAAAAAAAAAAAAAAAAAAACTCTCAATACCTAACTTTATTAGTGGAGTCAAATACTTTAAATAATTACTCAATTTTTTTTAAAAAAAAAATATATATAATCTAAGGAGACTAATACAAACCCAGGAATTAAAATATAATGGTATAAAAATAAAGGAAAGAAGAACGTACTTTCAGGATTAAACACAAAAAGGGAAAAAAATAAAGGGGACTTCCTTGAAAAAGGACCATTTAAGAAAGGGAGGAAATATAAAATAACAAAAAGTTAGGGGTTGATATGAAATTTAAAAAGAACAGAGGGACTGCATTGAGAATATAAAAAGTATCCAAAATATTTTAAAACTAAAACTATAGATGGTACGTGTCCTGGTTGGCTTTCCCGTCCCGATTCATGCTTCTTGTTTTATTTTTTATTCTAGTGAAATTTTCTATTTATTTTTATGGAGATTAAGTCGATAATTTTATGTGAGAATTTGCGGATTGAATTCTTTATAGAGTTTTATTTTTTTAATTATTTTTTTTAAAATAATTATTTTAATGTTTTCGTTTTTTAATATAATTTTTGTTAAAAAATTGTAAAAAAATCTTAATAAATATATATATATATATATATGATCAAACTTTTATAATACATAGTAACCTATAACAAATAAAAAAATTTACATCCTAATTTTAAGTTATTAGAGTTATAAAACTAACTTATTTTTAATTTAGTAAAAAAGAGAAATATTATATATATTAAAGTGGGATGAAAAATATATTTTCGTCCCTGACTCCATTTATCTAACAGTAAAAAAAAAACGTTCTTCACTCTTTCCTTCCTTCTTTGCCTAAATGAATAATTTTCACCTATTCGATCTAGATGAATAAAATGAGTGTCTCTTATTAAAATGAAAAATAACTCCATTAAGACAGTTTGAGTAGACATAAATAAATCGAGAAATTTTTATGAGTGGAAAACTAAGAAATAACAGAAAAGAAAATAAAAAATAAAAAATTCGAGTCAATTCGCAGGTTGACATTTTTTTGTTACATCAAATTCGACCCACTAAAAAATAGAGTTACAACCTAATTCTATTTTATCATACTTTTAAGATTATTACGAAAATTAAGAATATTTGACGTTTGTAGCCGATATTAATCTCGTAAATATTTAATATTTAAACTTTAGAGATTTTAGTTATAAGCATATTATGTATGTGTATATATAAGATTTTTTTAATATTTTTTTTTTTATAAAAAAAAATAATAATATGACGATCCAACTAGGAAAGGGAACTAAAATTTTTACCAACCCACCCAACTCGTAAATACTTCAAAATTACTCGAGTCACCAATTCAGATGTAAAAAAATTTTAGTAACTCAATCCAACTCGTATACAGCCGCGCAAAAAGAATGAAAAAAAATTGGGCGTTGAGGAAGGGGGAGAGATTGAATTACGTAGACAAAGGTACAGCCCCATTTTAAAATTTTATACTTTATAAAGCCAACAGTACTTCCATTTTACTCCGTCAAACCTTAATTTTACTTTCCTGGCGCTTTCAAAAAAAAAAAAAAAAAAATTCGTGTCAATTCAAATCTAAAATATTTCCCGTTTGAATTTCAAATGAAACGTCTTAATTCTCCAACCATTTTCCTTGTTTCATTTACATTCAAATTACATATAAAAACCCCAACATTTCCTGTTTCCATCCTCAACCCCAACCTCCCTCTCACCATGATGAACCGCATGTCCGCCGTCGCCAACATTACGCCAAGCCAGTTTCTAGCTCATCTTGGCAACAACCACATGCCTATCGTCAAGCCCTGCGACGTCTTCATAAACCACAGAGGCGTCGACACCAAAAAGACAGTGGCGGCGTTGCTGTACGACAGGCTCGTCCGAATGAACCTCCGCCCCTTTCTAGACTACAAGAATTTGAAGCCTGGGGAGAAGCTGTTCGATGAAATTCATGGCGCCATTAGGCACTGCAAAGTTGGCGTGGCTGTGTTCTCGCCTCGCTATTGTGAGTCTTACTTTTGCCTACATGAGTTGGCCATGATCATCGACTCCAACAAGAAGCTCATTCCCATCTTCTGTGATATCAAACCATCTGAGCTTCGTATTCAGGGTGACAATGATTATGAAAGAGATGAGCTTAGGCGGTTCAATTGGGCTCTCCAACAAGCTAAGCAGTTTGAGGGCCTCAAATTTAATTCCTTTAAAGAGTAAGATTAGTATTTTTCATATATATTATAGTATTTAATTTCATTTAATTTCATTTATTTCTCTATGTTTTTTTTTTTAGGACATTACCCGAAGTTGTGACGAAGATATCAAATGTTGTGATCAGAAATTTGGTAGAGATGGGGTGAAAGGAAGATGAAGTAGGCCAACATCTAACACTTATTATTCTTTTGTATAACATCCCGACAAACGAAATGTATCATGATGTATAATAATAATAATAATAATAAATTTAAATTTTTGGTGTGATCAAATCTAACCTTAAACTTGAAATAGATATGGTCTGTTTTGACTCATTACATGTTGTTGGATGATGAAAGAATGTTGTTGAATGATGAAAGTCCCACGTCCGCTAATTTAGGAAATGATCATGGATTTATAAACAGAAGAATACTCTCTCCATTGCCTTTTGTGGAAGCCCAAAGTAAAGTCATGATAGCTTATGTTTCAATATCATAACATTGTGGAGAGTCGTGTTCGTCTAACATGGTATCAGAGTCATGCCTTAAACTTAGTCGTGCCCAATAAGATTGTCTTATTGGGTAATTCCTCAAATATCGTAAACTTAGTCGTGCCCAAGTTGTGCCCAATAATATTGTCTTATTGGGTAATTCCTTAAATGTCGAACAAAGGACTTCAAAATTGAATTTGTTAAACTATCTCAAGATATTTACAAAATTGAATATATGGATAATAAAATAAAATAAAAATATTTTATTCAAATACATTTGAGGAAACGAAGGGGCAAAATGGTAGTTTCACATTTTATTTAAATTGAAAAAGAGGAAATTCTGGAATTTCTAATGAAAGTCGGTTAATTGGAGGGAGATTAAGGAAAATTATTTCTTAATTTAATTTAATTTTTTTTTTTTAATTTTGAAGTTTCCACCCAAAATTTGTGAAAGTACGGTGAAATTAGGGCTTTTGATGTTTGTGATCGTCAATTATGAAAGTTTTTAATTCTAAACTATATCAAAATTCAACCCTAAAACTTTTATATTTGTAATTAAAAACTTTTCCATATGTTACCAAAGATTCGAGTTGAAATTCGGTTAAAATAAACGTAGAATAATGAAAAGAAAATAAAAATAGAAGTGGAGGATGTCCACGGGGCCGGGTGGATACATGACAATCTTCCTCATCCCCATCCTCGCCATCATTTGGCCCGACTGGAACCGTCGCTTCTAATATTTAGTTCACAAAAGTTGAATCAATTATACTATTAGGTCTCATGTATGTCATATATCAATATCTCGTAGGTACTTGAGGAACAACCTAATTTGCCGCAACTCATGGGCTCATCTTAAGGCAAGGAACGCTCTCGTCTTATATTGAATCACTCAGTATTAGGGGTTAGCCGAAAAAATCTTAATAAGCCCTACATAACACCCTTATCGGATAGGGAGCAACCTCCGTGCCTACCAACTATCATATTTTTGTATGGTCCCTTGCTCTCATCCGCTCAAGTCTAAAAGATCTATGTCCGATCCATGTCCCAACTCTGGAGGGCTGTATAAAGTTGGAGACTTTCCTGCAGTCCATTGTTGCGTTGGTGGCCATGCTTATTGTATATCATCTTATTGCTTAAATCATGATTGGTTTGACTCAATAGGGTTAATTTAATTCGTACATGATTTAGTTTTTGCACGATTTATTAGTGGTTCAAAAGCGTTGTGCTTGAAGTACTATTTGGTTCGATTATAGTGTTATTTATTTCGTTACTTTTTGCTTCGATAATTCATTTTAGTGTGCTTTAATTGAGAGTCAAAACTAACCATAGTCAACTTACATAAATCTTACCACTCCAAAATTCTATTTAATATGTGGCCAAAAGTGTCCAAAAATCTCTGTTGGAAGGAAGTGGATATATATATATATATATATATATATATATATATATATATATATATATATATATATATATATATTTTGTGTAAAATGTCATAAATGTTTTTTTATTTAATTTAGTCATTAACTACTATACCATATTAAAAAAAAAAAAAATGGTCATTTAATTTATAACCATTTCAATTAATATCTTATTTATTTTAGTTTGTTTTTTTATTATTAATATTCTAACTGAATCATCCATTTGTCAGGAGGGTGAGGATATCAGAATTTGATTGAGTTTATGTGTTACATTATATTTGTTGAGTGACATTTTGGTGAGACTTTGCAGAGAGTGAGGTATTGACTTGTAAACACTTTGATTATTAGTGATTAGTTACTACGAGTGGATGTAGGAGTTTCTTCTCTCCAAACCACATAAATCTCTGTCTCTATGATTAAATTCCATTCATTGGTGTTATGAGTACAATCAATCTTATTTCTTCTATTGGTACAAAAATTAGTATCATAATCCCGTAGTTGTAGTATTTAAATATATATATATGTATTAAGCGAGGAATATTAAGAATATTACAATGGATCATAGAGTATAATTTTGTATGAAAGTTTTAAATATAATTTTAGTGTGGTTATTTATTGAAATTAAAAAGTTGAAGCAAGAAGTTGATGGGCTTAATTTGAGGAAAGAAAAGCTGGAAATCAGTTAGTTTTAGAAACACAGATCCACACGATTAAATCAAGAATTTCATTCCTTCCATCATTCTTCTCCCCATATAAATACACCAAATAAAGCAGCTAATTGCTTCTTCGATTACATGCACCACTCAACACCAAAATGGCAGAGCCAGACATTGAATCCCACACAAACCCCACCATTACAAACACCACTGATTCTTCCGAAGCCGCTGCCTTTTTCCGCGAGGAGAACCGCCCACTCACTTTAAAGGTAAAAATCTTTCATCAATATCATAATCTTTATTCACTTTTTTTTAATGGGTTTTCTTTTTCTTGCAGTTCCAAGAGGTCGTTTATAAGATCAAATCCAAGAAGTCAAATTCGGAAGAGAAAGCGATCTTGAAAGGTATAAGCGGAGTGGTTCGACCAGGGGAGATGTTAGCCATGATGGGTCCATCGGGGTCCGGAAAAACCACGCTTCTCACAGCCATTGGAGGCCGCTTGGGTGGCCGTCTCGAAGGAACCATTTCTTATAACAATAAACCCTTCTCCAATAAAATTAAACGCAACATTGGCTTTGTAACCCAAGATGACATTCTTCTTCCCCATTTGACCGTCACTGAAACCCTTGTTTTCACTGCGCTTTTAAGGCTTCCAAATGCCTTGACCAAGCACCAGAAATTGGCTCACGCAGAGGCTGTCCTGTCCCAGCTTGGTCTCATTAAGTGCAAGAACAGCGTCGTGGGTGACCGAAGGCTAAGAGGGGTTTCTGGGGGAGAGAGGAAAAGGGTCAGCATTGGCCAAGAAATGCTCATAAACCCTAGTCTTCTGTTTCTTGACGAACCCACTTCGGGTCTTGACTCCACCACGGCTCAGAGGATCGTTTCCACTCTCTGGGAGCTCGCTCATAATGGTGGGAAGACTGTGGTTATGACCATTCATCAGCCTTCCAGCCGCCTTTTCTATATGTTTCATAAGATCTTGTTGTTGTCCGAAGGCAACACGATGTATTTTGGGAAAGGATCCGAAGCCATGGATTATTTCTCCACTCTTGGCTACTCTGTTTCTGTGCCTATGAACCCTTCTGATTTCTTGTTGGATCTTGCTAATGGTATGCCATTTTTCTTTCATTTGCTTAAAGAAATGTGGTTTTGGAGTGTTCTTGACAGAGTTAGCTGCAGGTTTGTCAATGAATGATCCGGAAGAGGAGGCCACCATGATTAAGGAGAAGCTTGTTTCATGTTACAAGAACAGTGATATGGCTGAAAACTTGGAGTTAGAGGTAAAAGAAAGTGATGAACATTTGGATGAAGATGCCACAATAAACAAGAGATTTGAGCGATGGTCTACCACTTGGTGGCAACAATTCTGTGTTCTCTTGAACAGAGGAATTAAGGAAAGAAAGCATGAATCCTTTTCTGGGCTCAAGATTGCCCAAGTTTTAGCTGTGGCTTTCATCAGTGGGCTGTTATGGTGGCAATCTGATGATGCCCATTTACAAGAAAAGGTTTCAAATCCCTCTTTATTCGTTTCTTTAAGCACACACACAAAAAACACCAACAAAACATTTAGTTAGTTCTTGTATTGAATGAGATCATGTTAAGACAACCTTGTACTTGTAGATTGGATTGTTCTACTTCTCCTCAAGCTTCTGGGGTTTCTTCCCTCTTTTGCAAGCTATCAGCACCTTTCCAAGAGAAAGAATGATACTCGAAAAGGAGAGATCTTCAGGAATGTACCGCCTCTCGTCTTACTTCATTTCAAGAACCATAAGCGACCTCCCAATGGAGCTCATCCTTCCCACCGTCTTCATCGTCATAGTCTACGGGATGGCGGGGTTGAAACGAACCGCGACGAATTTCTTTTTGACTCTATTTTGTCAGCTCCTGAGTGTTTTAGTGTCCCAAGGATTTGGTCTGGCGGTTGGCGCGCTTGTTTTGGACCAAACTTCAGCTACCACACTTGGATCAGTTATCATGCTTTGTTTCCTTCTAACATCGGGCTATTTTGTTCAGCATGTGCCGAGGTTTATTGCTTGGACTAAGTACATTTCTATTGGTACTTATACTTATAAGCTCTTGCTCATGTCTCAATACAAAGCTACTGATACTTATCTATGTCCCGGCCATGGAGTGGGGGTGTGTGAAGTTGGAGAGTTCCCTGCAATTAAGCAAATGGGTCTTCATGGGAAAACCACTGCTATTTTGGCTTTGATGGCTATGCTCGTTGGATATCGTCTTGTTGCTTATATTGCTTTGATGAGGATTGGTGTAATTAAGAAGGAATAGCTTTTATGTGTAACGGATGAATTTGTTTTGAAATCTTTGATAATGTTAGGGTTAATCTTTGATGTTCATAGGGATAGTGATAGTTCAGTGTATATCAGGACACTTTGGTTACATATTCTACCTTCAATCTATTTTTCTTTTCGTTTTGATATTCGTTTGATTTATGTCATGTTAGTGAATACTTGAACCATGTTGGAAATTGTTGTTTGTGAAGATATGAAAATCTAACTTTTGACTCGAACGAAGGTTATGAAGCTATGTTATTGTTGAATACAATATGATATGATAGTAGGGAACATGAAGCCCAATCTTTAAAAAATTTATGCAACAAGATGATATCCAACCAGCCTAGTAACCAAAGCCAAAACAGTAGTGACTTTTCTATGATGATCCACTTGCTTAATTGCAGGGGACTCTTCTAACTTTATGTAGCTCCCTTCATTGCCTGAACATAGATAAATATCCGTAGCTTCGTATTGAGATATTACAAAAGCCGGTAAGTATAAGTATCAATAGGAATGTACTTAGTCCAAGCAATAAACATTGACACCCACCGAACAAAATAGCTTGATGTTGGAAGGAAACAAAGCATGATGATTGGTCCAAGTGTAGTGGCTGAAGTTTGGTTCAAAACAAGGGTGCCAACTGCTTGACCAAACACTTGGGACACTCAGGAGCTGAGGAAATAGAGTCGATAAGAAACTCGCCACAATTCGTTTCAACCCTACCATCCTGTAGATTATGATGATGAATACGGTGGGAAGGACGAGCTCCATTGGGAGGTCGCTTATGGTTCTTGAGATGAAGTAGGATGAGAGGCGGTACATTTCTGAGGATCTTTCCTTTTCAAGTATCATTCTTTTTCTTGGGAAGGTGGTGGTAGCTCGCTTCAGAAGGAAGGAACCCCAAAAGTTCGGTGAAAAGTAGAAGAGTCGATTCTGCAAATGCAAGGCTGTTAATTAACATATCGGAAATGATCATCAGATACAGTAAGTTTTTAGTCGTTGTTGGTGTATAAATTTTGTGGTTTAAAATTCTTGAATTCTAAAGGGTGTTGGCACCATGTTGTGGACCATGAAGTTGGTGCTCAAAACAGGGAATGAAGAGAGACTAATGACAGACCAGCTTCCCCAGAAATGATTGAAGAACAGATATCAATGGCAACATATTGGTATTACTTCTTTTTCATTCTTGTAATAATGGCCCATTCCCTCCAGCTCTAGACTATTTTATGAAGGCAAGAGCTCCCCGTTTGTAAACTATAATTTTGATATCAATAAAATAACCCCTCTTGGCTTACACTCCACTTATCTTTTTCAAAAGATTTGCCCAAAAATAGTTTAATACATGTTTCAGATTCTTCAAATTCTGCCCATAGTTTTGCTAGTAGATATTGTTGTCTTTTAATTTTTTCATTCGGACTTTCTCTCAAAATTTTTAAAACACCTCGACTAGGGAGAGATTTTCGCACCCTGACGTGGAATCCTCGCTGGCACTCGTTCCTCTCTCCAATTGACGTGGGATCTCACAATTCACTCCATTCGGGGCTCAGTGTCTTCGATGGCACATTGCCCGGTGTCCACCCTCCTTCGGGGCTCAGTATCCTCGCTAGCACATTGACCAGTATCTGGCTCTGATACCATTTGTAACAACCTTAGATTTCTACTAACCTAAAGTTACTGTCATATACATAATGTAACTTCTTATGCAGAAATAATCATTTAAATCGCCTTCATAAAACGTCATGGACTTATATGTTCAAGAAAAGTTCTTTAAAACAATACAAAAGAAATATTAAATAAACCAAAGTAAATATTAAATATAATCACGCCTTATAATAATCTAAAGTCTAAGAAATTTAAATACACCTACCCTATGCATGTTTCATGGTCTTTACTTGCGTCGTCAACCGTGCAAGGGCGCCTTGCCTTTACTTAAAATATAAAAGTAGCGCGTGGTTTGAGTTTGTGTAGAGATGTCTTAGCTTTACCTAAAGTATACAAGTAGTGGGTGGCTTGAGTATGTTAAGAAATACTTAGTAAATGACCACCCAACATTGGAGTTAGAAAATAGAAAGACATGTAACATGAATGGGACCTATCATTTTAAAGTCTTATTCCCTTAGGTAACTATCCTAACTGGGTTATTGGATGTGTATTTACTATTCTACACACGGCTCATATGTGCGAATATGAACCCACGTGGTTAAATATAATAATCATTGTCCTAACTAGATCATATTGGATGTGTATTTACTATTCTACACACGGCACATATGTTCGAATATGTACCCGTCTGGTTAAAAATAAAGATCATTTTCTTTTTCATAAAGGGGTAATATGGACCCACCTGGTGCTGTCGTCAGCTCGTGCCGTAAGGTGTTGGGTTAAGTCCCGCAACGAGCGCAAGCCTCGTGTTTAGTTGCCAACCATTGAGGTTGGAACCCTGAGCAGACTACTAGATGGGACTTGAGGCCCAGCATCCCCGTTGGCACTCGTTCCCCTCTCTACTTAATGTGAGATCTCACAATATTTAGAGTCTAGAGTTATAGCCACTACACCATATATTAAATGAAAGAAAATAGAAAGGGGTGGTGGCGTAGTTGGCTAGCACGTAGGTCTCATAGCTCGAATAGTTATCTTGAGGTTGAGAGTTTGAGTCTCTCTCACCCCATTTTCCATGCATTCTTGTATGTTACATGCATCGGGGTATTACCCCCTTTACAATGAGTACATAAGTGTACCTTATGAAAAGAAAAAAGATCATTATGTTTAACATGATGCTACAACGGTCGCTACTCCTTCAGGTTGTCCGACAACAGTATCAGAGAATGCTAACCCAACCAGAAAAGGGCCCAGGAGGTGTGCGAATCGACTGTTGGGTCCATATTCACACATATGAGTTGTGTGTAGAATAGTAAATACACATCCAATGACTAGGTTAGGATAGTCACCTAAGCGAATATGACTTTAAGATGATAGGTTTCATTCATGTTGTATGTCTTTGCATTTCCGTGCATGGTTGACATTACAAGTAAAGATCATGACACATGCATAGAGTAGATGTATTTAAATTTCTTAGACTTTAGCTTGGTACAGAGCGTGATTATATTTAATATTTACTTTTGTTTATTTAATATTTCTTTTGTATTGTTTTAAAAACCTTTTCTCAAACAGGTAAGTTCATAGCATTGTTTATGAATATGATTTAAATGATTATTCTCGCATAAAGATATCTATTGAGATATAATATTTGATTTACAGTATATTGTATTTTATTCTCAATATTTAATTATTTTATATTTTCCTCATTTGTACGTATTAGTTGCTAGCTTGTATCCTATTTAAAGGATATCAATATCAATGAGAATACACATCTTCCCAATTCTATTTCTATTTCTTGGACTAAGTACATTTCTATTGGTACTTATACTTATAAGCTTTGGCTGATATCTCAATACAAAGCTACTAATACTTATCTATGTTCCGGCCATGGAGTGGGGGTGTGTGAAGTTGGAGAGTTCCCTGCAATTAAGCAAATGGGTCTTCATGGGAAAACCACTGCTATTTTGGCTTTGATGGCTATGCTCGTTGGATATCGTCTTGTTACTTATATTGCTTTGATGAGGATTGGTGTAATTAAGAAGGAATAGCTTTGATGTGTAACGGATGAATTTGTTTTGAAATCTTTGATATTGTTAGGGTTAATCTTTGATGTTTATAGGGATAGTGATAGTTCAGTGACACTTAGTTTGTTCATTGTTCCCTTTGGCTATCTATTTATATATTGATGGTAGAATATGTAACCAAAGCTCTTTATTTTTCTTTTCGTTTTGATATTCGTTTGATGCATGTCATGTTAGTGAATACTTGAACCATGTTGGAAATTGTTGTTTGTGAAGATATGAAAGTCTAACTTTTGACTCTAACGAACGTTATAAAGCTATGTTGTTGTTGAATATAATATGATATGATCGTAGGGAATATGAAGCCCAATCTTTAAAAAAATTTATGCAACAAGATGATATCTAATAAGCCTAGCAACCAAAGCCAAAACAGTAGTGACTTTTCCATGATGACCCACTTGCCTAATTGCAAGGGTCTCTTCAACTTCATGTAGCTCCCTCCATTGCCTGAACATGGATAAATATCAGTAGCAACGTATTGAGATAGATATTGCAAAAGTCTATAAGTATAAGTACCAATAGAAATGTACTTAGTCTAAGCAATGAACATTGACACCTACCGAACAAAATAGCTTGATGTTAGAAGGAAATAAAGTATGATGACTGATTCAAGTGTGGTGGTTGAAGTTTGGTCCAAAACAAGGGTGCCAACAGCCAGACCAGACACTTGGGACGCTAAAACACTCAGAAGCGGAGGAAATAGAGTAAAAATGAAACTCGTCGCGGTTCGCTTCAACCCTACCATCCTGTAGATTATGATGACGAATACGGTGGGAAGGACGAGCTCCATTGGGAGGTCGCTTATGGTTCTTGAGATGAAGTAGGATGAGAGACGGTACATTTATGAGGATCTTTCCTTTTCAAGTATCATTCTTTTTCTTGGGAAGGTTGTGGTAGCTCGCTTCAGAAGGAAGGAACCCCAAAGGTTCGGTGAAAAGTAGAAGAGTCGGTTCTGCAAATGCAAGGTTGTTAATTAACATATCGGAAATGATCATCAGATACAGTAAGTTTGTAGTCGTTTGTAGTCGTTGTTGGTGTATAAATTTTATGGTTTAAAATTGATGAGTTCCAAAGGCAGTGAGGATCGTTGGCACCATGTTGTGGACCATGAAGTTAGTGCTCAAAACAGGGAATGAGGAGGGACTAAGACCAGCTTCCCCAGAAATGAAAAAGAGCTCACATATTGGTGTTAGTTCTTTTGCATTCTTGTAATAATGGCCCATTCCCTCCAGCTCTAGCCTATTTTATAAAGGCAAGAGCTCCCCGTTTGTAGACTATAATTTTGATATTAATAAAATAACGCCTCTTTGCTTACACTCCATTCATCTTTTTCAAAAGATTAAAAGATTTGCCTAAGTGAAGTAACACTCTTAGAAATAGTTTAATACATCTTTCAAATTCTTCTAATTCCACCATGTTTAATAGCTTTGTTAGCCGATATTATTCTTTTTGGGTTTTTCCTTTCCGACTTTCTCTCAAAGTTTTTAAAATATGTCTACTGGGGAGAGATATCTGTACCCTTATAAGGAATGCTTCGTTCCCCTCTCCAATCGATGTAGATCTCACAATACACTCTCCTACGAGGCTCAGTATCCTCGCTGGCACTCGTTCCTCTCTCCAATTGATTTGGGAGCTCACAATCCACCTCCTTCGAGGCCTAACGTCCTCGCTGGCACACTGCTTGGTGTCCACCCCTTTGGGGACTTAGCGTCCTTGTTGGCACATTGTCCTGGTAGTCGAGAGTTCTCTCAACAATATGAACTTGATTATGTGGAAATGTTTAGTCTAATAGCAAAAATCACTACCGTACAGGTCCTACTAGCACTCGCGGCAAGTAAAAAATTGAAAGTATGGTAGACGAATGTGAAGAATGCTTTCTTGCACAAAAAGTTGGACTAAGAGATCTACCTGAATCAACCAAACGGATTTGAGAATGCAGTTGGATTCATGAGTTGGTACATGCAAAGTTCAAATAAGCATCTTTTGAATACGACTTGACAGGTCTTGAAATATGTCAAAGATACAATCAACTATGATCTTTTGTACGAAAAAAAGTAAAAACTATAAGCTAGTTGGATATTGTGATGTTGACTATGCAGGAGGTCATGATACTCGAAGATCAATGACTAGGTATCCTGAAAAATACCAAAATTTAATTCCGAGTAGTAAAAATTAAATTCATGAAAATAAAAAAGAAGATAAGAAAGAACAAAAATAAAAGAAAATGGAAGGTTAATTTGCATTGAAACAAATCAAATATAGGCACGAACATTCCAACTGTCCGACGCACAGCTTGGTCAACCGACTAAAGGGAAGGCTTAACCCACACGACAAAACGACAAGTCGTCGTGACATCCCCACGAGCTATCCACGTGCCACTTTGACCCACCCTACTTTTTCCCTCTTCTAATTCACACGCAATCCTCGTTCCTCCTCAATCCGTCATTTTTAATTAACGTTTTTTTTTTTTCTTTCCTTCTCTCTCTACGCTAAAATCCTCCACGTTCACCTAACTCCCATGACTGCACCAATCACAGAGCACTCTACTTTTTTTTCTCTTTTTTTTTGGCTTTTGTTTAAGTTCCAAGCCTAACTTCAATACACTTGTGCCTCTCGGATCATCCCACGTGTCCCAATTTGTCGCCACTCGACCGTCGACGTGGTTCCAATAAAAGCCAAATTTTAAAAAAGAAAAAGAAAAAGAAAATTCCCCAAAAATTAGAATCTTATTTTCATCATTTTAAAAAAGGGAAAAAAAACAAATAAATAAAAGAATTCTAGAAGGTTGTTGGAGATCTCGACACGTGTCCTTCGATCTCGATGACTCACTCTGTTTGTTTCGTGACAGTTCAACGTTCATGCACCGGGTGCTTGGACCCTTTATTGATTATAGATAAACTCTGACTCCCACGTGGCTAGTTCTCATCGGTGACCATACCATGTGGACCCGCCAACTCAACAGTCCGACAAGGACGACCGTACTTATCTTCGTTACGCGCCTCACTATATAAATACTCCTTAACTCAAAAAATGAATATTAATAGTTTAATTATTTTTCGAGAAGCAAAAATAAAAAATCCAAAATTCAATTTCCGGCGCTCCACTTTCCAATGGACCCACTGACGCAGCTTAGCTTACCGCCGGGGTTTAGATTTTTTCCGACCGACGAGGAGCTTTTAGTTCAGTATCTTTGCCGGAAAGTCGCCGGCCACCATTTCAGCTTGCCGCTGATCGCTGAGATTGACTTGTACAAATTCGATCCATGGGTTTTACCGGGTAAGATTCATAAACCAAACCAAACCCAAATCCAAATCCAAACCAAAACAACTCTGTTTTTTCAATAATTGATGAATATATTGTGACTTGCAGGGAAGGCTTTGTTCGGCGAAAAGGAATGGTACTTTTTCAGCCCAAGAGACCGGAAGTACCCAAATGGATCCCGACCAAACCGGGTGGCCGGAACGGGTTACTGGAAGGCGACCGGAACGGACAAAATAATCTCGTCGGAAGGGAAGAACGTGGGGATAAAAAAGGCACTGGTTTTCTATATCGGAAAAGCTCCGAAGGGCACGAAAACGAATTGGATTATGCACGAGTATCGCCTCATAGCCTCATCCAGGAAAATTGGAAGCTCCAAGGTACAACAATACAACAAATTCGAACCCAACATTTTGATTATTCAATTTTTTTTATTAATGGGTGTTTTTTTTTTTTTTTTTTTTTTTTTTTTAGCTGGACGATTGGGTTTTGTGTCGGATTTATAAGAAGAATTCGAGTTGTCAGAAGCCGACGGGGAGTATTTCTAGTAAAGAATACAGTAACAGCTCGCCGTCGTCGGCGTCGGCGTCGTCCCACATCGACGAGGTCATCGAGTCCCTCCCGGAAATGGGCGAAAATTTCTTCACATATCCCAAAACAACATTGCCACAAAACGACTTTAACATGTTCAACTTTGAAATTCCGGCTGACTCTGTAAATTCCGGTTGGGAGAGTCTGGCCGGACTCCACTCGGTGCCGGAACTCGTTCCCGTCGACCACACGGAAACTTTCGATTACAAGCATAACAACTACAACACCAATCTCTATGTTCCTTCAATTACAACGCCATGTTTCCAAGTGGACTACCCGCCGCCGCCGCCGTTGCCGACGTTCCAGTATCCAACGCACCACCGCGACGGCAGCGGAGTGTTCGGATTCAGGCAATGAGGAGTGGCTTTTTTTTTGTTTTTTATTTGGGTGTATATAGAATTGGGATTCGGTTGGGGCTTTGATTTTGGGGAATTGGATTCTGAAAAGAGGAGACGAAAAACAGAGCAAACTCTGCCAATCAACGAAGTTCAATGTCACATCCTATTAGACTTTAGAGAGAGAGAGAGAGAGAGAGAGGACGTGACGTGGCACGAATTAATACCTTTGTAAATATTATTATTATTATTTAGGACTTCAATTCATTATTTAAACAATTATTAATTAAATGATTGTTAAATATTTTGAACTTTTTAGCATTTAATTTAAAGCTTTTGCCAAACCTGATTTTTGCTTATTGGTTTTTCAAAAAAGAAAAATGATAAGAGAGAGGATATTTATATGTTTGGAAAATAATTGTTTATTTATTTATTTATTTATTTTTGAAATATCTGTAGAAAAAACAAATATTTCACCAATAAAATACACTACTTTTTATAACAAGTATTTTCCACAAAAGTTGGTTTCAAATAATTAATATCTTTTCTTACCTTCTTTAAAGTACTTTATATTGTGGAAACAAATTTATTTAAGTAATTATCAAAAAAAAAAAAAAAAATCTCTCAACTTGTGTTATTTTATTTATCGAAAAGATTTAAAATTCTCCAACCCAATTGTAGCTGGATTGAGTCAAAATTCAATTTAATCACAATAATCTCTAGTAACTTTGCTTTGGACTTCCCTAAAAAATCTCATATCAATGAAGAGAATATTCCTTAATTATAAACTCATGATCGTTCCCTAAATTAGTCGATGTGGGACTTTCCTCTAACAAATTCAAAAGAATGGGTGAAATGAGATGTTAGTTTATATTAAGAATTAAGTGCGATAATTATCCATAGAATATAAAATATAAATCATACTTATCTACACAAAAAATAAAAATAGGCATCACGCTCTTAATATATCGCTATTATTATTATTATTATTTTAATAAAAAAAAAGCATATTATATTCTTTTTCTTTTAAAAGTGTTAGTTTATGGTGAGAATAATGAGCACTCAAGAGATAAACATGCTTTCTTTTTCTCAACTTTATTTTTTTTATTTCTTTATTTATTTTATTTATTTATTTTGTGATAATTGCTTTAATGTTGATGTAATTATCCAAGATGGTCTATTTATTTTTCATTCCCCTTTATCAATTATTGACTTCACTTTTTCAGCTTTGGAATTTTATTTTTTTAAGTCTTTCTTTATTCAATTTTATAACTAAAAATAAAACAAATTATTTTCCTTTTAAAAAAAAATAATATTCCCACTAAAATTCCTTTAGAATAACTTTTCAACTACTTAAAATAATATTTATTTAGCCTTTAAATTTGAAAAAGTTTTGATTATGCCTATCAATTTTGACCACTTTTTTATTATACAAAATTTAATTTAAAACTACTTTTAATTTTCAAATTTTAGCAAGTTGGCCCATCAAGCTTTCCTCGTATTGGGCCTGAGCCCAATCCAATTTGGGCCATCATACAGATCCATTACTAAGTATTTGGGCTATCAAACTTGCGCCGGAGGAATTTTTTTGGATTATTTTTTTTAATTACTAAAAAAACTATTTTTATCAAATTAAATATCAAATATCTACCAGTCACATCACAGCACATCTCTAATATCGATTACAAAAGTTAAATATTTTTAATCTTCGTCCTAATTTTAAAATATGGGTTGGGTTAACAACCTTATTTTTAGATAGTTTAGGTTGAGTAGTCCGAACAGGTCAAATTATCGAGTTATATGAATATCCCTATTTGTTACTTTCCGTCTCCATTTTCAACATGTAACTCGTATATTTTCTTTGTCGGAAAAAGTAAAATAATTAAGGAGAAAAATTAGGTTGAAGAGATAAAATTAAAGAAGTTAAAAAAAAAAATTAATGAAATTGCATGTTTTCACCTAAATAAAATTGCTATAAATTGTTAGGAAAAAAAAGTAGGAGGCATTATTTAAATTCCATCTACAATTTCACCCAATTATCTTATATTTCTAAAATAAAATAAAATGGGGATGAATATACCCAAAAGTAGTTGAACCACCAAAATTAATTCATTTTCTTTTATTTTAAAAACTTTATTTCTTAATTTTAAATTAATGCATCCTTATGAAACTAATTATGTATAATATAATGATGGGTAATTACTAATAATCCAACATTTAATTTCAAATATATATAATTTAATTTTTTTAAAAAAAAATAATTATGTCTAAATTTATCTCACATGGGTATAGGATAAATATAGAAATAATTTTAAATTAAATTATTATAAGAAAATAATGGTATAGAAAAAATAAATATTTTAAGTTTCCTTATTTGATAATATATTTATTAGGTGGACAGATAAATAAGTTTTTATTATAATTTTGTAATTAATATTACTTAATTTAGATATTGTATATAATTGTTTTAAGATTAAAATTATGGAATAGGGTGTCATAAATTTTTAAATTTTTTTACTATTAATAATGAAGAAAGAGAAAAATAAATGAAGGATAAAACCAAGCCATATTTAATAAAATAAAGATATGAAAACCACAGCATAAATATATGAAAACAACATTCCATCAACTTTCACCTTCAAATATTTGTTCAAAGGGAAAAATAAATAAAAAGCGTGTTTGAAAATAACTGCTTTTTAACGCAAATCAATTTTTTTAAAAAGTTTATGAATATTTTTAAAATGTGACGCTTAATAATGTTGTTTATATACTAACGATAAACATATTTTTAAACGTTAAAAAAAAATTTAAAATTTTTAGAAAAGTTAAAAGGATATTAGTAAAATTTTAAAAATTTAAAAGATGTTGAAATAAATTACTAACCATTTTTATTTAAAATAAATCGTAAAAGTGTTTTAGAATTTTTTTTTTCTAAGTTCAGAGTATTTTTTAAATAAAATAAAAAGTTTATTTTTTATTAATTTAACCATTTTTATAATTGTTGTCATATTAATATATATATATATATATATATCACATAATTATTTAAAAGTTTTAAGGATATTTTGAAACACTTAAAAATTTAAATGGTATTTTCGAAATATTTTGAAACTTCAAGACTATTTTAAAAATAAAGTATTAATGATTGTAATTCAAAATTAACCATAAGGATATATTGAATTTTTTTTTGAAAGTTCAAGAGTATTTTTGAAACAAAGCACGAAATTTAAACATATATCTTCATCAATTTAGCCGGAAAAAAGTGATTATATAAATGGTTTAGACAACATCTTTCGAGATGAACTAAATGGTAACAATGACGTTAATCTTGTATAAAGTCATAAATAATATCTTCTAATTTATACAAATCAGTGGGTTTTTTTTTTCATCGGAAGTTCAAAGTTAAAAATGAAACGCTTTAGAGCGAGGATGATGCTCCTTATCTCTTACCATCGTTCTTCATATTTCTAGTCGAATCCAAAGAATTCCCCACTCATCTTTTACCATTCATTTTCACAAAGATAGTAAAAAAGATTAGGAAGGTAAGAAAATTAGGGTTTCTAAATAAAGGTTAAAAACATTGGTTTAATGAAAGCACAATAGCATGTGAGGATTGATTCAATGCTTTTCTTTATATATATACCTTTGTGTTAGGATAAGAAATACTTTGGTATACTCACAAATACATTGCATTGGTTGTGATTTAGAAATATTAATACCCATAATAGAGTATGGTGATATCAATCTTGTTGTGAGTTTGATTCAATGTAAGTTGACAAAGTTGTTAAACTTGATTACGTGCACGTATGTTCTTAATCATAATGCACTTACAAACAATACCAACTTATCTCTACGTGTTTCACTCAGGATCTTATTAACAACCATACATACTTTATGTGTTCATAATGTATTTTCATTACATATGAATTATATATGAAAATCTAATTTCATGTAGACCCAACAACTAAAAAAGGATTCATATTTTCGGGAAAAAAGCTTTCGAGATATGAATTAGATTTGCTTCACAAAAACTAAGAAAATATTTAAAGAAAAAAGGATTTTTAAACTCGAATCTCGAACAGCCACCTGCGTCGTATGACAGGTAAAATTTTGGGGAAAATCCTTTCCTTTTTGGTCGGTTGTGGGTGAAGATGTTAGGAATCACGACTTTCCATGATGGTATGATATTGTCCACTTTGAGTATAAGCTCTCATGACTTTGTTTTGGGCTTCCCAAAAGGCTTCGTACCGATAGAGATGAATTCCTTACTTGTAAACACATGATCATTCCCTAAATTAGCCCATGTGAGACTCCCTCCCAACAATCCTCAACCGAGGAGAGATTTTGTGATGTCTCACATTGGTTGGGGAGGAGAACAAATCACCATTTATAAGGGCGTGGAAACCTTCCCGTAGCAGACGCGTTTTAAAGCCTTGAGGGGAAGCTCGAAAGGGAAAGCCCAAAGAGAACAATATCTGCTAGCGGTGAATCTGGGTTGTTACAGATTTGAACCTCAATCTCGTGGTTTGTAGACACGTTGTGAGATATTCTCATATCGATTGGAGAGGAGAACGAAACGTTTTTTTATAAGAGTATAGAAACCTCTTCTTGGAAGACACGTTTTAAAAACCTTGAAAAACCTTGAAGGGAAACCCAAAAAAGAAAGAAGACAATATCTCCTAGTAGTAGGATTCGAACGTTACACACGTTCTCTAATCCTCTAAGCTATATAGGCCTTGTACTTTGTATCTACCCTAAAAAAAAGAATTTTGTTCCACATTGGTTCATTTATCTTCATTGGTATGAGGTTTTTTTTATATAGGAAAATCATAAGTGAAGCATGAGAGCTTATACTTAAAGTGGGCAATATCATACTATTACAAATGCTCGTTATTTGTATTAGAGTCATGTAGACAGTGCTAAACGGATAGATGACTCTTTAAGAAAAAGTACAACCAAATGAACGAATTACGTGTGAAAAAAAATGAAAGCCCAAAATACCTAAAAGCAAAACGAGATAAAACGAACAATTAATAGTGTGAAAGATGGATACACATGTGTTGAAATTAAAGGTCATGCATTTATGGGTTTTCCCAGAATCTGTTTTGAAATGGAGAAGAGGAAGAAACCGTGTCGTGGTTTCGTGTCGTAAGCTCATTCGTGTTCGTCCACGCCCATTCATATGGAAACTAAGGCGAAGAAAAGAGAAAGAAAGTTGTTAAGCTCATTCGTTTTCTGTTTTCTGAGTTGGGAAACACAAATGTGTGACAAAAACAACAACCTCTTTACAATGCAACAAAAAAAGGGCTTCAAATTTTGATAAGGTTCCTTTCCAAAGGGACACTCCACACAAGCCCTAATTCAATTCAATAAATAAAGAACAAAGTAATATATCGACGATATTTCGTCTATATTTATTATATATATATATATAAAAGATCTTAAATATATAAGTAAGAAACACTCGATAAACTATATAAAAGTCAACTAAGAAACACTATGTTTGATAAACTATATAAAAGTCAACTATTTATAAATGGGTGACAAACATATTTTGACCTACAAATATTCTCCAAAACTCGCATTTTAACAAAATTTAGTTTTAATATCGTATTTTTTTTAAATTTTATTAATTTATTACACAGTTTTATAATTTGTTAAAAATGTATTGTCTGAGTAATAGGGAAGTACATGAATGAACGGGATGAAAACATAGCAAAGAAACAATTAAAAGAATTATAATACTAACTATTTTAAATCTTTTCAATCCCCCAATTATAGAAATTTCTAGTGTCCCGGAAGTAATCTTATTTTGGGATGATCTAAATAAATACAAAATATATTGAAAAGACTAGTTGATTAGTGGAGAAAAAGGTTGTTGAAGATAAGTAAAATGGTGTGTCCCAGTAGGTCGAGGAAATGTAGAAGAATGTTAGAGTCGGGTTCAATAATGTTACGACGGGAAACGGAAGAGAATAATTACAACAAATGATTGCTTTATCTAAAATATCGAACTTCCTTTTATTATTCTTGGGAGTACCCAATACTTTTTATTGCGTCTTACACTCACATTTTTGTAAACTTTATCTCCACGCAAGATTCTTGGATGTACTTCAAACAAATTCGTGATATGAATCGTCGAATTCGAGCATAGTTTATTAAATAATGAATTAGTTATTACTTTAGATCGTTCAATCAAACCTATTAATTTTTTTTTTCCACAGTTGTATTTCGTCTCTGATCAAATTGAATAACTTAATTTGACTGTGGTTCAGGAGTTTTTCGCTGTCGCTTTCTGAAATTTTATGATAGGGAGAACGTGGGTTTCTCCCTAACAATTTATCTCTGCTGAGCACTAAAAATTGTATAATGAATTGGAATAAATCGAGTTATGGAATAGGGATTTAGTCTAAGATTTAGGTTTTTCTTTGTAGGCTTTGAATTACGAACGGAATTAAGTTTATTTTGTATTGGTTTGTTAGAATATTACGTCTTGAGATTGTTACAGGTCATCAACTATTCTTTAGTAGTAAACTTATCTAAAGAATGACAACCGTTCTCATGGGTACCAATAGTTAGCTAGTACGGGTAGCTCCTGACTTGATTATGAATATGTACTATACGAGGATGACTAGAGAGTCGTCAACTAATCTCTAATAGATTAGTATTAAACTAAAGAAATTAAAATGAAAGCATTTAAGAAAAAGTAAATGGCAGAATTACGTCAATTATGAATAAAAATTTGGAAATAAATAAATATTTATTTATTTATTGAATGAGAAAAAGAAAGAAAATGTGGCGAAGTGGGGCCCAAATGGATAAAGTTAGTAATCATTCAATTATCAGGTTAATTAAGATCCATTTATTAATTTGGATGAAATATAAAATCACATTTATCCATTATTAAAAGTCAAATCTTTTCAATTAACTCAATTAAATTTTTAAGTCAACTAAATAATACAATTAATTTCACTTACCTAAGTTTTAGCATTAATAATTACGAATCAAATCAATATTTTCTTTAGTTTGAAAACCTAATTAAATTTTTTATTTCTTAAAAAATTTAATCAGACCCATACTAAAAAAAATATCGAACATAACTTAACTATTATAATTTTCGAATGGTATGAATGCTCGTTATAGATTTATTTAAAATGATAATGTAATAATATAATTAACGATAATTATGAAAGTAGTAATTAAGATTTATATAATAAACTTTTGACCTAGATGTTGGTTGAAGCCTAAATCATATAGTAAAATTATTATTTATTTATTTTTTAATTTAAAGAAAAAGAAAAAAATGATTGAAAAAGAATATTGGGTAGTTATTTAAAACAATGTAGGGCAGTGAGTGGGACCCAATGGTACATGATTTGGGGAGCATTTGGGGCCACACAACTTCATCATGGGATCTCCTTCAAAAAATAATAATAATTTTATAAGTATATCATCATGGGATCTTCTTTTTACAGATTTTGGCCTTATCCCACATGTGTGTCGTTAGTTTTATAGTTTTTAAATTACACATAACAAAATATTTATTATAAAGGTGTTGAAACCTCTCCTTAATAGACGCGTTTTAAAAATTTTGAGGGAAAATCACATCTCTTACCCATATATCTAGAGAATTGCTCTTATTTATTTAAATGTAGTATTTTTTTTTATTCATATATCTTACGTTTATTTAAATTTTTTGATCGAAGGTATATACAAAAATGAATTAGAGATAAGGAGATAAGGAATTAGAAGTGTAAAATGAAGGGAGGATTTTTTACTTGGGTATGCTTAGATTTTACTCATAGCTAATCAACCATTAGTAGTTGAACTGTTCTACTTACATACCTAAATATCATTATATTTTTTTTTTTTTACACTTTCAATAATTCATACTCCATTTTCACTTTTCTTTCATTCAAATTTACTTTTGTTTACCCTCTCTTTTAAAGCCCTTTTAAAATCTTTATTTTAGAAAACTCCCTTTTTGTAAAAAAAAAATTAAAAAAATTAAATTCAAAGTTTTAAATAATATTTTCTAGAAAAATTAATAAAAAATATTCACTTAAATTTAATAATATGACATTTAAATTCATTAAGCTTATTAATTTGAAAATGGGATTTAAATTAAATATAGAGGCGATAATAATAATAAAAAAAAATGAAACAAAATTATTATAATAAAACCAGAATTTAATTTGTTTTAATTTAAAAAGAAAAAAGAAATAAATGCAAAACTAAATTTAGAAAGTAGAAAACTAGGGCACCCAAAATGAGAAGGCTCTCCAACCAGTGGGTTCAAAGGAGAGAGAGAGAAAGGGTTGATTTCTTCCTTTTTTTTTTTTTTTTTTTTATTTTATTATAAAAATTTCACACACAACAAAATGGATTTCCATTGGAATTTGTACAGTGGGCCCCACTCCATTTGCTCTAAAATGTTGTGGGTGTGGAGAGTGGACCCCACACACGCACACAACTCTTACACGTGTCGCGTTATGATTCTGAGTTCGTTTCACACGCGTCGGTCATTTAACGGTTCCAGTTACACTTCGCATCAGCATCAGGTGATCATCCACTGCATCACTCTCCCTCCAACTCCGCTCGAATCAAGCCATAATTCCAGGCTTCCAAAAGACAACAATACCCCTTTCTCAACGACGTGGTCATATTCTATTGGCTTTCTAGTAAGTGTTTACATACTTCCGCCCGCACTTGATCATACCCAACTCTCTTTCTCACTCCTCCGTTTAAAACATCACCTTCGCCTGTTTCGTGCACCATTTTTGAGTAACTGCAACAAACACATTTCTTCTTCTTCTTCTTCTTCTTCTTCTTCTTCTTCTTCTTCTTCTTCTTCTTCTTCTTCTTCTTCTTCTTCCAAAACAGAATCTCACAGTGATCGGTCGGAAAGTGAACGATGGAGAGCACCGACTCGTCGGCGGGACCACAGCAGCCGAACTTACCGCCGGGGTTCCGATTTCACCCGACGGACGAAGAGCTCGTGGTTCACTATCTCAAGAAGAAAGCCAACTCTGTGCCCTTGCCGGTCGCCATAATCGCCGAGGTCGATCTCTACAAGTTCGATCCATGGGAGCTTCCAGGTACGATCTTCAATTTTTTCATAATTAATTTTCAGAACCTTAGGTGTTGTTGTTGTTGTTGTTGTAATTAGTAATTAATTTTGTGATGATTTTATCAGCGAAAGCTACTTTTGGAGAACAGGAATGGTACTTCTTCAGTCCAAGGGAAAGGAAGTATCCGAAAGGAGCGCGGCCGAATCGAGCCGCGACGTCCGGATACTGGAAGGCGACAGGGACGGATAAGCCGGTGTTGGCCTCGGGTGGAAGCAACCAGAAAGTAGGGGTGAAGAAGGCGCTGGTGTTCTATGGGGGAAAACCGCCTAAAGGAATCAAAACCAATTGGATTATGCACGAATATAGGTTGGCTGATAACAAGCCCAGTATCAATAGGCCTCCTGGATATGATTTGGCCAACAAGAAGAACTCCTTGAAGGTAAATCAATAACATAACATTGATTGAATTGATGGAATCATGATTTTGAGTGTTTTTTTTTTTTTTTTTGTGCGTTTTTTGGTTAGCTGGATGATTGGGTACTGTGCCGAATATACAAGAAAAACAATTCGCATAGGGGAATGGATCAAGAGAGGGAAGATTCAATGGATGAAATTATGATAGGATCAATACCCCAATCGTTGAGGCTAAATGATGAGTACCCGAAATTGGGTATCAATTACGCCACGTTCCTTCATCAAAATGATCAAAACCTGCTTCAGGGAATAGTGGGCGCCAACAACAACGATGGTGGACTTACCAATTCAAAGCGCCTACCCTCCTCACTCTTCTGGACCCAACAACAAGAACAAGACCAACAAGACCAACAAGACCATTCAGACATTTCCTCAAACAAGAGATTGCATTTCGAAAACACTACCGATGGGGCTTCCACCTCTGTTACAACCACACATAGTACCGACAATAATCCCCAAAATTCCACCTCCTCATTCGCCACTCTACTCAACAACCTCCCACAAACCCCGCCCCTGCACCACCACGCTCACACCATCCTCGGTTCCATCGGAGACGGGCTTTTCCGCTCGACTTACCAAGTCCCAGGTGCGAATTGGTACTCGTAAACAATTCAACACAACCCAATCCAATTCCACCCAGTAACAATTTAGATTTTAGGAGAATATTATTTTGTTTGGTAGTAGGTAAAAAAAAAAAAAAAAACAATTCTCTCTCTATCTCTCACTCCAATTTCAAAACTGAGGCCATAGATGCTTTCTACATAAGAATAGATTCTATACCCATTTGAAAGAAGGTTAGTGTATACACATATACTTTTTTTTTTCTTTGGTTTCAAATAGAATAGTGGTAAAACCCTTTTGTACAGAGTAGTTAATTATGAACACTATGATTATATAAACATATATATATATATATATATTATGAACTCTGAATGTACTGCTCTGCTTCCGTAGAACTTTAAATTTGATGAAAATTTCATAATTTCATTGTTTTGATTGTGTTTCTGTAGAATCACGTGCAGATGTATGAAGGATTTAGGGTTATTCATCTGAAACCCTTATGGGGTCTTTCTTCTTCTTCTTCATGAAACTTAAACAGTAATTATATCATTTATATTTCAAGCTACTCACCAATAAGATCATTATCATATATATATATATAATGGAAGGTTTGATTTGTATGGAAATATCCATTTGAATAAAGATCTTATTGTTGAATATCAATTTTAAGTTACTTTTTAAATTTCAAACTAGAGGTGGGTGTGGAAGGAATTAATTTCATATATGAAAACTACATTTACTTTTTAAAATATTTCTTGGGTAGCAGATATTATCTAATTTAACCTATATCCTTTTACGATTTTAAAATGGGTTTGCTAGAGATAAATTTCAACACTTTTATAAAGAATATTTTTGTTCCCTTCTCCAATTGATGTGACATCTCAATGAATAGATAAATATAAATTTTTAAATGTTTATTACGTATCTAATTTAAAAATTAGAAGATACGGGTATGGGTGAATTTAATTAAAATGGAAAATAAAAAAAGAAAGTAAATCCTAAATAAGGAAAATAGCATTAAGTAGATCTTCGAGAGTGGTGGTGATTTTCTTACATTGCATTGAGAAGCCAACTTGGTTTTATTTTTCTTTAATATTATTCTTTAAAAAATTAAATAAATAAAAAAAGAATGAATATGGGTAAATGGGACCATTCACACAATGATCTAATATAGGAATCGTTATCTTAAAACTACCCCATATTTAATACCTCTTTTTAATTGCATTCCATTGTGAGGAAAGCGTACAAAACTACTTTACAAAGGTTTGAATTATTAGTGACTAATTATGGATTATATATGAAATTAAATTAAGTAAGTGATTAATACTTCCACTCTAACCCTACCCCATCTCAAGTAATTAATTAATTATTTACCCCCTCATCATAATTCTTTTTTCTTCTTTTTTTTTTTACCATATCAAATTTGTTTGCTCTAAATTGCTTTCTTTTTTTAATGTATAGATTATGATAAAATTTTAGTGTATCCTTATGATAATATTTATGAACACAATTTTTAGGAAATGATGTATGACGACTCCTCACCTGACCTTTCGAATTTTATAGATATATCGATATCGAAAGAAAAGAAAACCTATGTCTATTAAAGTAAATTTCAACGTTGTTATTAATTTAGAAGAGAGGTGAATTCAGAGAATTTAGAAATAGTAGAAGACCGATCCAATAATATCAATAAGTTGAAAGATTGTCCAAATAGATCAACACATGTCGAGATCAATAAGTCAAAGATTGGCTAAAGAAGATCAACAACGGTGGAGTTAAAGGTTCTTTATCGAGCCGTCAAATTAAGTACAAATTCAAGAGAAATGATCCTACGGGAATAATCGAGATTGAAAAAATTTAGAGGCTCCGTAACTAGGAAACAAATGAAACTCGAACTGAGTTATGTCCCAAAATCCAAGGTCGGATTTAACCTAGACTCTTGTTCAACGGGGCGTGCCAAATGCATACCCTGGCTCGAGGGGTCATTTTGATCTGATTAATTCTCAAACCCAAATTCGAGATCCCGAAACTTTGAGCTTGCTATATTCAACCTATTTAACCTAGGTAGAGTTTATGTAAAAGATACCACACCAGTGTACAGTTTTCATCATTTTAAGGATATTTTTAATATTTTAAAATTTTAACGTTATTATTAATCTGAGTGTTATTTATTTATTAAGTTTAAAATTTTCAATGGCATTATTGAAATTTTTTGAAGAAGTTATTTTCTATAATTTTACTTTTTTTTAAAAAAAAAAAAAAAAATTATAATTTCAGTTTCAGATAAGCTTTCTTCTACGGATGAGGCGCGCCAAGGCCTCTCTGCAGCTACCAACTTCCTTTCATGGCGTTCCCTTTATCTTCGGCCGTTTTCTCTCGCCGGTTATCTCTCTCTGCCGCCCCTCACACTACGAGATGCAGCTTTCTTCATACACATTGCATAATTCCATTTACCCGGTCATCTGGAAGCTCGATTCTCCCGAAACTCTCCTCCGCGTCTGCTAAGAACTCATCACTGGTTGGTCCCCGATTCACTGTAAAAGTGTTTATTTCTTGTAAATTTCGTAATGTCAGTTCAATTTTCCTGTTTAATTGGTTGCACGGAAAGCATCTTCAAATTTCTCTTTTGTTTCAATGAGTTTAGTCCCCAAACTTGGCGAGAAATGTATAGGGATTTTTTAAGCAAATAGAACTTCTTCTAATGGAATTATGTTCGAAGTTTCGAATGAAAGTGATAGAAATCTACTGAATGTGCCACCTCTATTGACATTTTGGTGATTCGCTTTTACTTGGTGCTCTTCAATTTCTGAATAGAGTTTCAGTGATGCAGGAAGCAATGGACCAGCATAAGTTTCTCCGACAGTCATGTATTTCAGGTTTTGAACATGGAAAGAGGGAATTTGGGAAGTTAATTGCTATGATCCTCATATGTATACAAATTTCTTCCCCATTGCCCCTGCTGAATTGGGACATTCAATCAATTCATCCTGCCAAGGCAGTACTTTATTCACCTGACACCAAGGTCCCAAGAACAGGAGAACTTGCATTAAGGAGAGCAATTCCTGCAAACACGAGCATGAAGGCGATACAGGTTGTTGCTGAGATTCTAGCATGTACATTTTTTTTTATGGTGATCATTAATTGTTTTGCCACACTGTTTTTCCTTCTAGGACTCTTTAGAAGAGATATCATATTTGCTAAGGATTCCGCAAAGGAAGCCTTATGGAACTATGGAGGGTAATGTGAAGAAAGCTCTCAAGGTAACATATAACCCTGCTTCTTCATTCATGTAACTAATCAGTGTTTAATTACTTGATGAGTGTTTGATTGTTGTTTTTAATTCCTCCAGTCTGCGTCTTGTTTTCTTCTCCACGCATTTGTCTTTTACCTTTCCCCATGACTGATTCTTCTGCTTCCAAGGAGTATTCTTCTCAGGTTTTTCTTCTTTCTAACACCTGTAATCTTGTTTCAATTCGACTGGATGCATCCAATTTTGTGATGTAGAAGCTTCAAATGACCTCGATTTTGAAAGGCTCATAAGCTTATTGATTCATTGATGGATCAAATTCATAAACCGGATGCTCTTTTACTGTCCTTATCGTCTTTGATCCCATCACCAACGACTTCTGAATTGGCGTCCTCTCTTTCTGCCATTCCTTGTTCAAATCCTGCTTAAGAGGATTGGATTGCGAAGGATCATATTCTAGTGATGGTTATCAATGCTACACTTTCTCCGGCTGCTCTCGCAAATATTGTGGCTGTGAGACTTCTATGGATTAAGCACTATTGTTACTCTATCCACAAAAGGCACTATGGTTATATTCAGGCTCTTATTTCGCAGCTGAAGCTTCAGTTTGAAATGATAGATTTTGGAATTTTAAGATACTTTCTTGGGCTTAAGATTTCTTATACTATAGGATGAGATTTCTCATAAGAATGGTATTGTTGTGCATCAAGCAAAGTATACTAGGGATGTTTTGAAGCGTTTTCACATGCTTAGTGCTAAGTCTTGTGCGACTCCTCTTGTTTTAGCAGCAGCTTCTTACTTGGGTGCTCTTTGTTCTGCTGAGGATGCTAAAAACGATCGAGTTCCTATTGGTGCCCTTCTCATTACTTAACCTTCAGTAGGCCTCATATATCGTTTTGTGTTAGTAAACTTTCTCAGTATATGCACACTACTTCTGATTCTCATTTAGTTGCTGCTAAGAGGATATTGAATTATCTCTCAGGGGCTATTGGTCTTGGTTTACTGTTTCATCGAGGGTACTTTGATTTTCTTTGTCTCCATGCTTATTCTGATTCAGCCTGGGCTGGTGATTCTCTTGATAGACATTCCACGTCTGGTTACCTTATATTTCTGGGTTCAAATCCTTTTTTTGGGTTGCTAAGAAACAGATTGTTTCTTGAAATTCTACTGAGACAGACTGCTGCTGAACTTTGTTGGCTTCGCCAAATTCTAACGGATTTTCATGTTTACAGGAATAAAATCCCCTGTTTTATGTGATAATGCTTCATCTATTCAGTTAGCCTGTAATCCTGTCTTTCATGGTCGAACGAAGAATGTGGAAATTGATTTTCATTTTGTTTAAAAGTGTGACACCCAGTCAAAGGAGAGGTGTGTGAATGAACTGAGACCTCATCTGAATGAAAGCAATCACGAGGATAAGTGTGCTTTGCTTTGAGCAATTCTTTATTGGGTGGTCTCTTGAAAATTTTCCTAGGATGCATGTGAGTGAGTACAAAGCATGCTGGAAGGACCCATATCGTTCTGTGGAGATAGTCTTCACTCTTAGAAGCGAAGAGTAAGTAACGTGACCACGTCGTTGGGGATGCTGGGGAATGTCGGAGCCGTCAGGTGCCGAAGCCTAGGCATGAGTTGTTACAGATGGTATCAGAACGGTACCTCTCCTTCTAAGACGTGGTTCGTCAATGAACCAATGCGGATGCTGGTGGGCATGTGACTCCCAAGTAAAGGAGGATTACTTGAATGTACCGAGGCCACAACCGAATGAGAGCGATCCTGAAGATAGAATGACTATGAAAGGCTTAAAAGAATTGAAAGTCACTACCTATACCAACAAGGTGCTCCTTTTTTTTGTGACTCAATCATAGGAACTCCATGGTTAAGCGTAATTTGCTTGGAGTAATTCTATGTTAGGTGACCTCCTAGGAATTTTCCTAGGATACATGTGAGTGAGAACAAAGCATGCTGGAAGGACTCGTGTTGACCTATGGGAATAGTCTTCACTCTTAGAAGCGAAAAGTAACGTGGCCATGTCGCAGGGGATGTAGGATAATGTTAGGGCTATCAGGTGTGTCAAATTTTGATCCAAATTCTGGGCATGAGCCATTACAATTAGAATGTTGAGCTACCATATATTACTACAGATCATCAACTTTCCGATGTTTAGACTAAAGCTCATACCAATTTTTGCCTTCAGCTCTGTGGTCCAATTTCATGACCTCTTCGTGCATGTGTTTGAGGGAGGATAGTAACTAATCAGTGTTCAATTATTGAGGAATTTTTAATTGTTGTTCTTTTTGCATTGTTGCCTGTAAATAGGGTTGTACATTCTTTATTCATTAAATGAGAAGAACTCTCTCTCTTTTTGAGAGATTATCGCATGTAGTACAATAGTTTAACTTGAATCAGAAGATAATTGCTGGTAAAAATATTGTGTCGTTCTTTCCTTGACCATGAGGTTAAGTTTACTTTTACTTTTGTTTGTGTTTTCCTTCCTCGTTTAGATCTATTTATCAGTTGGAGCGGTAACACATTCTAAACTTCTTATTTGACTTGTTTTTGTTTGCCTATTGCAGCTGGCAATTGATGAGAAAGACTTGATTTTGGGAAGTATACCATCAGAGTTGAAGGAAAAAGGTTCATCGTTATACACAACTCTAACTGAAGGCAAGGTACATAAGAGCAGCGCTCCACTTGACTTGGAGACCTGCTGTACATCTCCATTATAATGCTGATTGAAATTAAGGAAGAAGATTATAACAAGCCCTTGATCCAAGAAGTATGGTTGAAACATATAAGATACACGTGATATTTAATAGACCTCAAAATGATTCTTTTGTCTTTCAAAATAAGAGAATAGATAACGAAATATACATGCGTAGTTACACACAGTATAAAATGAACATTTCATCATTAATTTTTATTTATTCTTTTAAAGCAGCAAATGTTTTAACAATATCCTCAATGTCATCACGTGGCAGCAAACTTTAAAAAAAAAAATCATATTAAGGAATTAAACCTCTTGTCAGTATGAAAGTCTGCTGCCTGTGTTTAGTGGTTATTGAAGACAATACTCTCAATAAAATGAAGTGTCAATGCTTCATAAAATTTGATCATAGCGATTTTAACTCTTTTGAGTAGTCTCTCTAGCAGTAAAATTTTTCGTAGGTCAGAACTTAAAGTCTTATAATTAGACTTTGGAATGATAAATAGGTCTTTTGGCTAACTGACCGGAAAACAGTGTTGTGGGGGTGATTTTATGGCTGGATAGAATAGTAAATACGAATTGAAGTAATGTAATATTGCAATCGAGACTTCATATAAAATTTCTGTCCCAGTTTATTTTTCATCGATGAATTTTACCATTTTTCTCTCTTTCACATAATCTACTCATGATTAGGTTTTGGTTAATTTTATTGGGTAATTCAGAAGCTAGATGAACATTTAACATTTCTTTGGTTCTCAGGGTGGACTGCAAACTCTCCTCCAAAGCATTAAGGATAATGACCCAGATAAAGTGTCTGTAGGACTTGCATCATCACTTGATACTGTTGCAGAGTTGGAATTGTTGCAGGTCAGCATGTTAAACCACTTAAAGAACTACCCACAGCTTGACTTGTGCGAAAGTTGGAGTTGCATGACCTAGAAACAATGTTATCTGCTTATGTTTTTTCTTTTAATGTTATAATAGGGTTCTTATCCTATTTTTCCTTAACATTCTTGTCTCACAGGCCCCTGGATTGTCATTTTTATTGCCTGAGCAATACTTGAAATATCCAAGGTCAGTAATTATTCCCATCAATACTTCATTTCCTGTTTGAATGGCGCCCTTGCACCCATATTTCATTTCTTATCACTCTCCGACTGTCGAGGACTAAGAATTAGCTCGAAACGTCCATCATAGTCGTTAACCTCAAGATGCATTCAAGTGCTTTAGTTTAGCAATTCAACCATATTTCCTTATTCAGTATTTGAAGATGCATGTGATGTAGGACAAATAGATAGGAGAAAGAGAGACTAAGAATATTGACGTTGTGACTCAACTAATATTCAAAATTCTACTCATTCAAGACTAAACTAGGATTTTCATCCTAAGCCTTTATGTATGGGTATCCATCCCTAAACCAAACTTGGTTAGATTCTGTGTCACAAGGGCAACGCTAAAATTGCTATGATCCTAAAAATTCTGCTATCCTAATTAAGATATTGTTATTCATATAATTCAAAATTAATACAATATGCATTTATCTTAGTTCGACAAATGTATACATGTAACTCCTCCAATGGCTTTCGCATTAGGGTGACTCCTTATTTCATGAGTTATTACTTTTTAATTTTTATCATCGTGAAGAATGATATAAAGACATATAGTTTGGAATGCAGAAAACGTCATAATACATTGATTCATGATTGGGTCCATATTCGTATTTTTAACTTTTCTGTTAGTTTACCTCCAGATTTACAAAAGATAAGTGAGATTAGCTATTGGAGTTATATTTTCATTTTGGATAAATGGATTTATTCTAACGTTACCTCAGATTAGTGTATTATTAACTTTGTGATTATGCTTCATGTGACATGTGCTATATAGACGACTTCCATTAATTTATTATAGAAATGTATTGAACGTTCTCCATGAGTTTTGAGAGTCAAATATCAATGTTCATAGTGATTTGTAGGTTGACAGGGAGAGGAACTGTTGAATTTACCATTGAGAAAGGAGATGGTTCAGCTTTTTCCCCACAAGCAGGTGGTGAATCTAGCAATACAGCTACAATTCAGGTTCGTTGAATCTTGATTAGTTTGGACGTCATTTGTGCTTTCCAGAAAAAAATTGTATTTAATTCACAATATATATTTTCTCTCTGACTCGAACTTGTTGGTCTTGACTTGTGATCATCGATCTTTCACATAAAGACAATAGCAGGATCAAGTGATACTGATATTATTATCCTCGTTTCCAGGTTGTAGTGGATGGATTTTCAGCACCATTGACAGCTGGGAATTTTGCAAAACTGGTAAGGTAGTTGAGTGTCAGCCCCACTTAAGCTTAATTGAAGGACGTCTTTACACTGCTTTTTAATTTTCATTGATGAGTTAGGTACTTCATCTTAGGAATAACATGAATCACGGATCTCCACAATGGTATGATATTGTACACTTTGAGCATAAACTCTCATGACTTTCCTTACTTATAAATCCACGATCATTCCCTAATATTAGCCAATGTGGGACTCCTCCCAACCATCCTCAACAATCCTCCCCTTGAACAAAGTACACTATAGAGCCTCCCCTGAGGCCTATGAAGCCCTCAAACAGCCTCCTCTTAATCGAGCCTCGGCTCTTTCTCTAGAGCCCTCGAATAGAGTACCGCCTTTGTTTGACACTCTAGTCACTTTTGACTACACCTTCGAGGCTCACAATTCTTTGTTCGACATTTGAGGATTCTATTGACATGGCTAAATTTAGGGTATGACACTGGTGCCATGTAAGGAATCACGGATCTCTGGTATGATATGGTCCACTTTGAGCATATGCTCTCATGGCTTTGCTTTAGGCTTCCCAAAAGGTCTTATACCAATGGAGATATATTTCCTTACTTATAAACTCATGATCATTCCCTAATATTAGCCAACGTGGGACTCCCTCCCAACAATCCTCAACACTTCACATATGACACAAGTAACATAACAAGTTGAAATAAAGAAAACTGTACGGCTAGCTTGAAAAAATACTGGTTGTGCATGGAAATTCAGTATATCTTCCATGTTTTTCGCTGAATTGCAGGTAATTGATGGAGCTTACAATGGAACAAAACTCAGCTGTACAAGTCAAGCTGTTCTTTCTGAAAATAGTCTTGATAACAACAAAGGCTATAGCATTCCCTTGGAAATAAAGCCGTCAGGACAATTCGAACCCTTATACAAAACAACCCTTAGCGTGCAGGTTTAATCCTGTTCTCATTATCGACTTATAATTTATTTAAGAGAACTTTTCCGTTTCGTTTTTCTTATATTATTTTTCCCCTGACATGGAAGGATGGAGAATTGCCGGTCTTACCTCTGTCTGTGTATGGGGCAGTTGCCATGGCACATAATGAAGATTCAGAGGAATATTCTTCACCATATCAATTCTTCTTCTATCTGTATGATAAAAGAAATGTAAGTTTGGTACATTATTTTGTTTACATATTTTTGGAAGCAGTTCCTGGTTGAAACTGCTCATGAGTTTGCTATCTGGTTATGCAATTCATATTTCAGTCTGGCTTGGGAGGACTATCCTTTGATGAAGGGCAGTTTTCAGTTTTTGGGTAATAAATAATTTGACCACTGAACCTTCTCTCTTCTCTTCAACCTTTGAAGTTTCATTAATCTTTATACTCTCTTGTGTCTGGTAGATACACAACCGTTGGACGAGACATCCTTCCTCAGATTAAAACGGGAGACATAATTCGATCTGTGAAACTCGTGGAAGGTGGAGATCGCCTTATCCTACCGAACGAGAATTGATTCTTTTGTTCTTATCAAAACCAGATCTAGCAATTGATTCGTTTCATTTGTATTTGTTGGCAAAGTTTTGTTGCTTGGTGATATCTTACATGTACCATTATGTTACTTGCAACTTGATTCATTTACTTTGATCTTTTGATATTCCTAAGAGTTGGTCTTCGTTGGTGTAATCACCCCTTTTTCTTATATCAAAGGGCTGCTATAGAAGGACAAAGAACAAATTAAAAGACCGATTTAATTTATAAAATTACTCATTTGTATTTGATGAAAAGAAAGAGTAGGACGAGTGTATATAAAAATATTTAATAAGTATCGCACATGTAGGTTCTCAATCGTCCATGAACCATGTAGTAAAGCTATATACGTGCCTTCACTTTTAGAACTTCCATAGATTAAAGATTAAAATATCATTCTCATTGTTCATGGACCATTACCTTTATCATTGTTAAGACTCAATCAATTCAATTGTATTAAAGGAGTCTTATCTCTTGTTTAGTTATATCAACTCGTATGAGCTTACCGTAAACATAGGGATTTCATTTAGTTTCATATAATCGAGCTCATTTGAGCTTATTTCAATAGTTGGTTTCATATAATCTTAGCTCATTTGAGTTCAATTACTTGAGTTAGCTTATCCCAATCATTGAGTTCATGTAATCTAGCTCATATGAGCTTATTTTAATCATTATGTTTATCCGAATTTAGATAATCTAGCTAACTTTTTACTATTCCCTAGAATCACTTCAAATCTCATGCGCACACATATATGGGTGAGATGCGACTTCATAATCGTTCTAATTGATAATACATGGATCATGTCAATCTAGAAAGTTTATTATTAGAGATTAGTTGCCAGACTCTCTAATAATCTTCAAATAGGATAATAATCATAATCGTGAGTTGACATTTCATAAATGTTTCAAAACTATCATTGAAATTGATATATTTTTTTTTATAAGAATTTCATACAAACATTAAGATTTGGAAGTGAGAATGGCTTAACAAGACATGACAATCCAAATTTCCGTTCTACATCACTGTCACATAATTTTAGGTTCTAATTTTCATTAAAAAAATTATTGGATCTCTTCCAAATAAAAGTCAAACATAATATTGTAAAATATTATAGAAACAACTGTATTTTTTTATTTTTAAACCAAAAAAAAAAAATTGAAATCCGATTATGGGCGTAATTCAAGAAGTGGAGTTTCCACACACCCATTAAGAAGAGAGAAAATTGCAAAATTAAAAAAAAAAAAAAAAAAAAAAAAAAAAAAAAAAAAAAAAGAAGAAGAAACACAACGAACACGTGGAATCCCTCGGTGCTTAGAATTTTAATTTCCAAATTTGGAATGAAAAAGAAAAAGAAATTAAATGGTTTATATGGATTTAAAGAATGATATTATTTCATACAAGGTGGAGATATTAGGACTACATGTCGTATTCATCTTGAGCTATCGTGACCAATATCGTGGGCCCTTAGTTTTGGGCTTAAGTGGGCCCACTTATGGATCAACTTGTGGGCTTACATTTTCAGCCCCTGATTTCTGCTCAAACTCACTTCATTTCTATTTAGTTATTTATTTGTTTTATTTATTTATTTTACGATAAAAACACTTTTTTTTTTCTTTTATCGGATGAATATTATCCACTCATGGTATGTGTACGGTAATTGGCCGTCGGGATTCTTCTAGAAAATGATTCCCTACTTTACTATTATCGTACATCTGGTCAGCTACTAATTCCACACCTCCCATCATCAACGTCCATTGACAATCACACGGCAATTCAAATTCGACGACACATTAAATCACTATACACCAAATCAGCACCCAAACAGCCACGTTATATAGTCTCCTTCCTCTTATTCGTTACAACTCGGAGTAACATCGTCTGGCAACTCGGTTCCCTCCCGAGTCCTGATTTCATTCCAACGCGGCCATGGCTTCCGTCCACGCCATAGCTCCTCAGAGGTTCACTTCCTTCATTAAAGAAAAACGAGCCTGTCCACGCGCCGCTCCCAATTTCCACGCGTTGAAGCTTCCGCAGCGTTCGATTTTCTCGAGAAATGGGCGGAAGTTGAGTTGGGCGTTGAACTCTGCGGTGGAAGAGATCGATGTTATCCCGGTGCAGAGCGCTGATTTCGCCGACCAGCAAGAAGGAGTGGCGGTGAGCCGGGTGGAGAGGGAGAGCGTGGAGGGAGAGATGGGGAGTGCGGTAGGTGGATTCGGCGAGCTCTCGTTGGGAGGCGCTGGTGAAATTCAGGGGTTTTCTTCTTCTGGTTCTGTTGGAGATGGCGGTGTAACAGAGAGCGGGGAAAGTGAGAAGGTCATAATTGATCGGATTATAAATGCCACCATTGTTCTTGCGGCGGGTTCTTATGCTATCACGAAGTTGCTCACCATCGATCAAGATTATTGGCATGTGAGTCATACTGTTCAATTGCTTCAATTCAATAGTTTTCTGTGTTTACTTGGGATAGAATGTTGGTTGGTTCAAATTGAATAGTTGGGGAACTACTTTGAAGAAGTTAATCGCTAACTTGAATATACTGTCACTCTCAGATTGATAAATAAAAGACATAAACTATGCTATTTGTATTAGTTCACCAAGAGCTTAGGCTCAAAGTGGACAATATCGTACCATTGTAGAGAGTCGTGATTCCTAACATGATATTATTAGAGCCATACCCTTAATTTAGCCTTGCCATGTCAATAGAATCCTCAAGTATGAAACAAAGAAATTGCTAGTCTCGAAAGTGTAGTTAAAAAGTGAATCATGTGTCGAACAAAGGGTATACTTTGTTTGAGGGCTCTAGAGAAAGGAGTTGAGCCTCGATTAAGAGGAGTGATCGAGGGCTACATTGACCCAGGGGAGGCTGTATGGTATACTTTGTTTGAGGGGAGGATTGTTAGTGGGGAGTCCTACCTTGGTTAATTAAGAGGAAGATCATGAGTTTATAATCTAAGAATACTATCTCCATTGGTACGAGGCCTCTTGAGGAAACCAAAAGTAAAGCCATGAGAGTTTATGCTCAAAGTGGACAATATCATATCATCGTGGAGAGTCATGATTCCTAACAACAACTACACATAGTTCTTGATGAACGGAAAGTTATGTGGTGGTTATATGACATCTATACTAAGTTTGCTTTACTGAAAGCCAGGAATAAGTTGAACCTTTTCTGCTTCCAAATGGAAAAGCTGTAAAGAGTTTCATGATTTGGGAAGAAGAAATGCAACTTAAATTGCTGTAGAAAAGAAGTTATAGAGTCACATTTTTTTTTTTTTTTGGATCAATCACCAGGAAGCACCCAAAAGCACTCGCAAGCACTCCCTAACACGTTCTTGGTCTCAAAATCCTTAAAGATTAATCTCCCGCATTTCAAGTTCCATGCTATACAATACTGATCCTAATAATTCCCCAACCCCAGTAATTCGAGCTATTCGTGAAGAGGCTAAAAACACAATCCGAGTGTTTTTAGTCACTCAAGAAGTTCAGCACTTGGACAATGGTCTAAATAAGTGCGTTGATGTGTAATCTTAGAGTAACTCATGCTTCAAACATGTCATCTCTAGACACCATTCTAATTCTTTTTCCTTCCAACCTCTAGGGATGGACACTTTTTGAAATACTGAGATATGCCCCTCAACACAACTGGAGTGCTTATGAGGAAGCTCTTAAGACACACCCAGTTCTCGCTAAAATGGTGATTAGTGGAGTGGTGTACTCTCTTGGAGATTGGATTGCCCAGGTAAACTCATTCATACCATCAAATTTTTGCATCCCATAAAATCTTCTCTTTGTATGCCCATGTAAATGATTTTTCTCATTTTTAAGTTTCTTCTCATAGTGTGTCGAAGGAAAACCTCTATTCGAATTTGATCGTACACGCATGTTCAGATCAGGCCTTGTTGGTTTTTCTCTACATGGTTCCCTTTCCCACTACTACTATCATTTTTGTGAGGTATGTGTGCCTTCTGAATTTTATTCCTTGTGTTCTGATTTCAAGATGTTTCCTTACCTTAACATGAACTTCTATTTGTTTGAGTTGTGGAAATATTTTTCAGTCTCATTACTTCCCGTTTAAGAAGAAATCATCTGTGTTGTGTTTTCCAGGGTCTTTTTCCTTTTCAAGATTGGTGGGTAGTTCCTGCTAAAGTAGCATTCGATCAAACGGCATGGTCAGCAGTTTGGAACAGCATTTATTTTGTGGTATTAGGATTCCTACGGCTCGAGTCCCCAGTTTCTATATTTAATGAACTAAGGGCGACGTTTTGGCCTATGCTTACCGTAAGAGATTCCATTCTTTTCTTGAATCTTCACACTTCTATGAGTTAGTTGAAATAAGACAGCACATTGGGTTCCTTTTTCTTGTTCTAACTATTGTTGGGAAGTCATTTTCTGCTTTGGACTATCCCTTATCAATATGATTCATTTCTCGTCGTACATTTTTCGTCTTCTGAACTTTCTCGTTCTTGGTTCTTTTGTATGTAGTAAGTTTAACATACGCACACTAGTTTTTTGGTCACCTTTCCCCTATGGTTGACCCTTGATTTAATAGTGAATTCAGTTTTTCATACATACGAAGAAACCATCAATATCATGAGAGTTTGAATCTAACTTTTATTCATACCATAGCAACTATGAAAATCTCATTACCAGAAGTTTGAAGACTACCAGTGCTTTTCAATTGAATTTGATGTTGGTTTGAATGGACGTTCTTTTATTCTCTGAGTTTAATTTTGGATTTTTGTTTTATCCAGGCGGGTTGGAAACTTTGGCCATTTGCTCATCTTATCACATACGGTGTCGTTCCAGTAGAACAAAGACTCCTCTGGGTTGATTGTGTGGAGCTTATCTGGGTGACCATACTCTCCACGTAAGCATATAGTAATATCATTCAGTTAGTCATTTTATGTTATGTTTTGATATATCTCTTTAGGAGTGAGCATAATGCAAGTGAAATGGTGTTGAGCAACATACTTTCCTGTGAGCTAGTTGTCTCCTAACCTTTGCCAATTTATCTGATTGATAGTTATTCGAACGAGAAATCGGAGGCTAGAATCTCTGAGGTAGCTACAGATTCCGGTTCGGATTCTGTTTCGACAGATTCAACTCAGGTATTTTGGTCTTAGAACTCTTGATCGACCATTTTATCTAATATCCCTGACTGGACTAACCATTTCCGTTGTACTTTTCTTTGGTTTTATCAGGGCTAAGCTGACAGGAAAAACCATGAAATATGTGTTGTTCACTTCAACTCTGAGAATCTTAAGAGAAAGATTTACTCCGAGCGTCTGCGATCAGAAACGGTACAATGTATTACACGTTTAAACATGATTCGAGCAGCAAATCTTGATTGTTGTACATTGTGTAGAAATCTCTGAACATTATTGTAGATGAACACTTTACACGTTTTCTTTTTGCGTTTGATAGCTTTCCATCAACTGTATAAATATAGTGAAATATATAGAATCTTGTACACTCCCATTGGCTCTTCAAGCCTTGTCCATGGTGCCAACGATCAGAAGCTGCAGAAAAGCTTCTTTTAAGTTCATTCACCATCAATTCTTCCAGAAAAAACTGCTGTGGGGTTGAGTGAGTTGAAGAAAAGAACCACCCTGGATTGGCTAAAAGGTACAAGCTACACTTTTTATCTTGTCTAGATTATAGTTGAAGCTTATGCTTTAAGATATTAAAGGTTGTAGAATGAAGGGGTTAGTTTGCAATAACCAACTTGAGCCCCGAAGAGAGATTACAAGTAAGTCGATCATTCACGAGCTGAGTGAAAAGTCTGTTTTACCTCTGTAATTACATCTTTTACCTTAAGTATCTCTAATGCTTTTATGAACAATTTGATAATGATCCAATCATAAACTAAGTTCCTCTCGGGCCAATGAGAGGGTGGGGTCTCCATTGTTCAAGTCTCGAAATCGGTACTTAAGAGAACAACTCATCTACTTTCCTCATAGAAAGGAGTGTTCCCAACTCCTTATTTGGTGAAGTCCTAGAATGGTAGGCATATTGAATCGGCTAAAGAGTCATTCTCACCCATGTAAATTAAAGGACAAGCCCTCACGTGAAGGAGTTCATAACTCACATAGGATTAAGATCGAGTCGCATATGATCATCATGTGAAATATTAATCTTTTCAATTAACAGATTTATAAATAGAGATTAAATATTTCTTGGTTTAGTCTTATACAAACTTATTGTATAGGATACCCCCACTTACATGTCTCCACACGAACGATTTGGATCAAATCATTTGTAACCATTACAAAGTGGGCCGTATCAATAGTGTTACGAGTATAAGGCACCCAACCTTATCCATATACTAGACTGTTTAGGTTATTATTTGAACTCGATTCTCTTAGATGTCAACCACATATGGTTCAAGATTACATTAATAACCTTGGATTTTCATATAATGGATAATAGATAAATTACAAATAAAATAATAAATCCCAACAATCTCCTACTCGCACTAAACCGGGTGAAACATGTCTTAGGGCATAATAATTTTGAAATTAAATAGGAAAGAGTTAGAGAAAATAACACCGTAGTTTTATAGTGGTTCGGTCAAACTCGACCTACTCCACTCCCCAAGCGCCTCTTGGGAATTTGAATAAAGAACTTTCTCGACTCTTTCCACGGATCTGAGCCAAACCGCTACACCGCTCTTTTTACGAGTTCAAGAGCAAACTCAATTCTTTCCACGGCGCAGGATCAAATCGATACAAGTATTTGAGTTTGATAATAACACACCACAACTCTCTCAAAGAGTAGATTTACAATTTGGGATACTCACAACTATATCCTCACAATACAATAATAATCTCTCTCAAGAATAAGATGAAAAGAAATAAACTTGTAAGCTTGGAGAGGGTAACAAACAATGGAGACTTTGAACAAATGAGGATTGGAGAATGTATGTAGGATTGGAGAATGTATGTAAGTTGTGTATTTTAAAATGTGGGGAAGATGAGTTTATATAGAGGAGAAAAGTGGCAAAATATAGGATTGAATATTGACCATTGGATTGTGTTAGGAATAATGGAAGGTGGAGATTAAAAGTAAATAAATAAGAAAATTTTCTAAATTCATTTATTTCAAAATTTTAATATAATAGTAATATAATATAATAATAATAAAAAGTTATGTGAGTAACGATAAATGAAATTCAAAATTTATTATAAATATAATAATATAATAATAATAAAAACTATGTGAGAAACTACCAAAATTTTAAAATATAATAATATAATAATATAATATAGTAATAATAAAAATCGAGGTGAGTAAGGTTAGATTCAAATTTATATTTTGTAAAAATAACTCTATTTAAAAATATGATAATAATAAAAACTCCACCATTTGTTACTCTCCCAAAATTATAAATGTCATACTTTGATATATTTTGATTTGTCAATCATTTTGATTTTGCTGCCACGTCATCACGTCGGGTATGTTGTCTCGACTGTAATTTATTTGTTTTAGCTCTGATTTGAGTAATTGAAAAGTCGTTGAAATCGTTATTCCCGACCTTATACTGTGGACAGTTCAAAATACTAAAAATAATTAATAATTAAAAAAGTAGGTTTGTTATCATCAAAACATCAATTAATTGATTGAAATTAATTAAGGTGAGATCAAGTGCCAAAAACCAACAATCTCCCCCTTTTTTATGATGACAAATCATTTCAAGAAAAATTCATAAAAACTAGGGTAATACACCATGCACGTAATAATACCAATACATGCTAATATTATCATAAATTTTACTCAAGCATATTCTCCCCCTATATTAATGACTCAAGAAATTATGAAACATCAAACAAGTAAATGATTCATAAATAATAAAACAACAAACTTATAACATATTTTTCTTAATTTTCTCCTCCTTTGTAATCATAAAAAAGAACACTTCAAAGAGAATACATTTAAGAATGACATAATGACTCCCCTAAAAACATGCATTCAAAAATTATAAAATTTAAGATATATCACAACTAATAATATCAAGCTCAAGCCTATTTTTGCAAAAATTTTCTTCATTCAATGACTTGGTGAAAATATGGCTAGTTGATTATTAGAGTTTACAAAATCAAGAATAATATGTCCATTTTGCACATGCTCTCTAATAAAATGATGTCTAATGTCAATATGTTTAGTTCTAGAATGATGAATAGGATTTTTAGTTAAATTAATAGCACTTGTATTATCACAAAATATAGGCACACTATGAAAGTTTAATCCAAAATCACGAAGAGTTTGTTTCATCTAAAGAATTTGAGCACAACAACTAGCAACCGCAATATATTTCGCTTCGGTAGTAGATAAGACAACCAAATTTTGCTTTTTACTAAACCAAGAAACTAAGGAACTACCAAGAAATTGACAAGTTCCACTAGTACTTTTACGATCAAGTAAGCTTCTGGCAAAATCCGCATCAGAATATCCTACCAATTTAAATTCAACATTTCTAGGATACCACAATCCTAAATCAATAGTTCCAATCAAATATTTAAATATTCTCTTAACCGCATGTAAATGAGATTCCTTAGAACAAGATTGAAATCTAGCACAAAGACACACACTAAACACAATATCGGGTCTACTAGCGGTCAAGTAAAGTAAAGATCCAATCATACCTCGATAAGCTTTAATATCCACACTTTTACCTTTTTCATCTTTGTCAAGCTTAGTGGATGTGCTCATGGGAGTTATTGCAATCTTACCTCCATTGAACTTGAATCTTTTGAGCAAATCTTTAGTGTATTTCTCTTGATTGATGAAGATACCATCCTTGAGTTGTTTGATTTGAAGTCAAAGTAAGAAACTAAGTTCTCCCATCATACTCATCTCAAACTCACTATGCATACATTTAGCAAATTCTTCACATAAAGAAGGATTAGTAGAACCAAATATGATATCATCCACATATATTTGCACTAATAGCATATCGTTTTCCTTAATCTTAATAAAGAGTGTAGTGTCGAGTTTGCCCATTTTAAAATCATTCCCGATAAGAAAATTACTAAGTCTATCATACCAAGCTCTTGGAGCTTGTTTTAAGCCATAAAGAGCCTTTTTCACATGATGAGGAAATTCTACATTTTCAAATCCGGGAGGTTGTTCTACATAAACTTCCTCCATAATATAACCATTCAAAAATGCACTTTTCACATCTATTTGATATAATACAAAATTTTTGTAAGAAGCAAAAGCAAGTAGCATTCTAATAGCTTCTAATCTAGCAACGGGTGCAAAAGTTTCTTCATAATCTATGCCTTCCTCTTGACAATAACCTTGAGCTACAAGCCTAGCTTTATTTTTAATGATATTCTCATTTTCATCCCTTTTATTTCTAAAAACTCATTTGGTTCCAATAATAGAAGTATTAGATGGCCTAGGAACTAATTCCCAAACTTGTTCCTTTCAAATTGATTTAGCTATTCTTACATGGCTAAAATCCAAAACTCATCATTTTCGGCATCCTTAAGACTTTTTGGTTCAATTTGAGAAACAAAAGCAAGATTATTAAATAAATTAATAGAAGAGCGAGTTTTCACACCTTGTTCGAGATCACCAAGAATCAAGTTCTTGGGATGAGACAAGGCATACCTCCATCCTTTTGGCATTGATGAAGAACCTTCTTCCTTTAAGTTCACCTCTTCTTTACTCGTAACCATTTCTTTGCCGTTGTCACTAACGAGTAAATCTCCAAAATTTCTTTCTAAATCATCACTACAAATAGACTCATTAGAAATATTATTGCAAGATTCATCAAATACCACATGCATAGATTCTTCAATAACTAGAGTTCTCTTATTGAAAATTCTATAAGCTTTACTAGTAGATGAATAGCCAAGAAAAATACCAATATCCGTTTTTGAATCAAACTTTCCAAGCTTTTCTTTGTTGCAACCAAAAACTTTGAAATACCCAACATTTGGAATTTTGTTATGCCAAAGTTCATAAGGAGTTTTATTTAATGAAAGTCTAATCAAAACTCTATTTAAAATATAACAAGCGGTATTAACGGCTTCCGCCCAAAAATATTTAGGTAAATCATACTCATTTAACATTGATCTAGCAAATTCTTGTAAAGTACGATTTTTCCTTTCAACCACACCGTTTTGTTGAGGAGTCATTTGAGAGGAGAAGTCATGAGAAAAACCATTATCTTCTCAAAAATTTTCAAGGGCAACACTATCAAATTCTCCTCCATGATCACTCCTAATTTTAGTAATTAAAAATCCTTTTTTATTTTGAACTCTTTTTACAAAACTAGCAAATCTTTTCAAAACATCATTCTTTATGTTTTATCATCAAAACCCAAGTAAATCTTGAAAAAATCATCTACTATCACAAAAGCATAATAATTTCCTCCATAACTAGCTATTTTAGAAGGGCCAAATAAGTCCATATGAAGTAGTTGAAGAGGTCTAATAGTAGAAATCATATTTTTAGATTTGAAAAAGACTTAGTTTGGTTACCATTTGACAAGGTTCACAAATTTTATATTTTTCAAATTTAAGTTGAGGAAGACCTATAACTAATGAATTTTTTGAAATATTTGAAATCAAGTACATACTAGCATGTCCTAGTCTTCTATGTCATAGCCAAGAGTTATCAAGCAAAACCGAAAGACATTTATCATTTGTAGGACAATCATTCAAATCAATAGTATACACATTATCATCTCTATTTCCTACAAACAAAACTTTTCTATCACTAGCATTTTCAATTATGCAATTATTCTTATCAAATACAACTCTAAAACCTTTATCACATAATTGACTAATGCTAAGTAAGTCATGCTTTAAACCATCAACTAACAATACATTTTCAATGAGAGTACAAGAGTCATTACTATAGTACCCTTACCAATTATTTTACCCTTCTTGTTATCACCAACGGTTACTAAGCCACCATCCTTCTTGGAAAGATTCACAAACTTGGATTGATTACCCGTCATGTGTCTTGAGCAACCACTATCCAAGTACCACTTATCTTTCTTGGAGGCTTTCAAACAAACCTAAAAACAAAGATATTCAAAATTGACATTTTGGTACCCATACTTGTTTGGGTCTTAGAAAGTTAGTATTCACAAATTTAGGAATCCATTTCATATTTGCATTCATATTGTCTTTATATTTGGATAAGTAACAAGAATAATCTTTATGTCCAAACTTACCACATGAAAAACAAACAACATTATGCAATAATTTATTTCTTGAACTAAATTTGTGTATTCTATTTTTATTCGAAAAATCATTTTCTAAAACATTGTTAAACTTTGTATTTTGAGAAACTTTTCTTCCTAAATCAATGTTTTGAGAATTTTTCAATTTAAAACACTTAGGTCTAATATGACCTTCAACACCACAATAATGACATATAGGCACAAATCTATATTTATTCTACTTACATACAAATTTACTGTTAGATTTAGACAAGATAGGGGATGCTTTAACAAATATTGTTTTAGAACTTGAAGGTGTAGAACATTTATCAATATAGCCTAATCCTCTCTTATCACCATATGACTTACCTCCTTCAAGTATTTTATCTAATTTTTGAGCACCTATTGTTAACATTTTAATAGACTCCTTAGCCTTACCAAGTTCTTGCAAATTATTTGATTCATTTTATTTGAGCAATTTAATTAATTTATCTTTTTCACAACAATCATGCTCAAGAGATTTGACATTTTTCTCATCACAATCAAATACATGTTTTTCACAAGGTACATCAATTTTAACAATATTATGAAGCAAGAAATTTCATTTAGTAAAGACTTATTTTCAATAATTGAAGTCTTATATTTCTTTTTAAGCACAATATACTTTGAACTAAGTTTTTCTAAATCAATTGTCATCTCATCAACAAGTTTAAATAATTCATGATAAGAATGAGATTCAAGAGTTACCTCATCTTCTTGTTCATCTTCTTGTTCATCTTCTTGTTCATCCTCTTTGTCACTATGAGCCATGAAGCAAAAATTTGCTACTTCTTCATCACTTCCACTTCCACTTTCATCACTATCATCCCAAGTAGCCTTCATTGCTTTCTTCTTGGATTTCTTAGATGATTTGAGGAGAGGACAATCCGTTCTTATATGACTCGGCTTTTTACATTCATAACATATTACCTCATCGTTTTTGCTCTTTTCACCTTTTGACTCTTTTTGATTTGTGAAATGTTTCTTGAATTGTTTCTTCCTTTTAATAAAATTTTTATACTTACGTGTGAAGTAGGCGACATCATCTTCATCAAGGACGTCCTCATCTTCAGAGTCAACTTTGATGGACTTTAGGGCTATACTTTTCTTCTTTTTGGATTCTTCTTCCATGTGCCCGTTTATGGTAATCTCATGTGTCATGAGAGAACCAACGAGTTCATCCAAAGGAAGCTTTGTGAGATCCTTTGCTTCTTGAATCGCCGTCACTTTTGCCTCCCAACTTTTAGGCAGAGACCTAAGAATTTTTCTTACATTTTCGGAAGTAGAATATACTTTTCCAAGATTTTTCAAAGCATTTAAAATATTAGTAAATCTAGTAAACATATGACCTAGGTTCATTTTCCTCCATTTTAAATAGTTCATAATTATGAACTTACATGCTAATTTTTGTTTTTTTAACTTGATTGGTTCCCTCCTGAGTTACTTCAAGAGTTTTCCAAATTTCATATGCCGAAGAACACATACATACTCTATTAAATTCATCATTACTTAAGGTACAATACAGACAATTGATAGCACTAGCATTCAAAGAACATTTTTTCATATCATGCTCATCAAATTCATTTTCTAATTTAGGCACCTCAATATTATCAACAATTTTTATTGGAATGTAAGAACCATTACTAACATTTAGCCACAATTGATAATCAACGGATTGCAAATAAATTTTCATTCTAGCTTTCCAACATGTATAATTTGTTCCATCAAAATAAGGTGGCCTAGAAGTTGATTGTCCTTCACTAAAACCATTTTTAACACGTAGGTTTGCCATAAGCTCGAACAATAAAGTTTAGATAAAAAATCTATGGGAGCAACCTGCTCTGATACCAATTGTTGGATCGGTATGGCAACCCTAGAGGGGGGGTGAATAGGGTTTTAACGATAAAAGTGTTTAAACGTGATTAATTTTTCTAATGATAAAACTTTTTAGAAATAAGTAGAAGATGATAATTACTAAAACAAAATAATTAAAGTCAAAACAATAATAAAGTAGAACATGCAATAACTCACAATAATAATTTTGAAATTAAATAGGAAAGAGTTAGAGAAAATGACACCGTAGTTTTATAGTGGTTCGGTCAAACTCGACCTACTCTACTCCCCAAGCGCCTCTTGGGAATTTGAATAAAGAACTTTCTCGACTCTTTCCACGGATCTGAGTCAAACCGCTACACCGCTCTTTTTACGAGTTCAAGAGCAAACTCAATTCTTTCCACGGCGCAGGATCAAATCGATACAAGTATTTGAGTTTGATAATAACACACCACAACTCTCTCAAAGAGTAGATTTACAATTTGGGATACTCACAACTATTTCCTCATAATACAATAATAATCTCTCTCAAGAATAAGATGAAAAGAAATAAACTTGTAAGCTTGGAGAGAGCAACAAACAATGGAGACTTTGAACAAATGAGGATTGGAGAATGTATGTAAGTTGTGTATTTTAAAATGTGGGGAAGATGAGTTTATATAGGGGAGAAAAGTGACAAAATGTAGGATTGAATATTGACCATTGGATTGTGTTAGGAATAATGGAAGGTGGAGATTAAAAGTAAATAAATAAGAAAATTTTCTAAATTCATTTATTTCAAAATTTTAATATAATAATAATAAAAAGTTATGTGAGTAACGGTAAAGGAAATTCAAAATTTATTATAAATATAATAATATAATAATAATAAAAACGATGTGTAACTACCAAAATTTTAAAATATAATAATATAATAATATAATATAGTAATAATAAAAATCGATGTGAGTAACGGTTAGATTCAAATTTATATTTTGTAAAAATAACTCTATTTAAAAATATAATAATAAAAACTCCACCATTTGTTACTCTTCCAAAATTATAAATGTCATACTTTGATATATTTTGATTTGTCCATGATTTTGATTTTGCTGCCACGTCATCACGTCGGGTATGTTGTCTCGACTATAATTTCTTTGTTTTAGCTCTGATTTGAGTAATTGAAAAGTCGTTGAAATCGTTATTTACCGACCTTATACTGTGGACAGTTCAAAATACTAAAAATAATTAATAATTAAAAAAAGTAGATTTGTTATCATCAAAACATCAATTAATTGATTGAAATTAATTAAGGTCAGATCAAGTGCCAAAAAGCAACACCTCAAAAGTTTTAATGTGAGGTCATATAAAATTATGTATGCTATATTTATACAATAGACTTGAAAATAGTAAAAATAGCATTTATGTTTTGTTTAAGCTAAATGTCGAGTGTTTTTGCAATTTTATATAGTTTAGATATTATGATTGGAATCATTTAAATTTGACTTAATGGATTTTACTAAAATATTGTGCTTATTTTAGTTTAATATTGTAATGTTAGCCTTCATTTGCCTAAATCAGTAAATTTTGGTCGTTCAATTATTTTAAATATATATTTTAAAGTTAGATGGTTGAAAAGTTAAATGCCCTCCACTACGATACGATAGGGTAGAGTATTGATACCCACATAGTTATAGTATATTATAAAGTTTTTTTAACTAAAAAAACTAATAAAAACAAGGGTAGTTAACCTCATTAAAAACATTAAAAAAAATTAAATTAAATTAAATTAAAAAAAAAAAGAAAAAAGAAAACATCACATTTAAAAAATACTCAAAATTTTCAAAAGTAAGATTAAAACCGTTAAATTTTATAAAAAAGTTTTTAAAATTCTTATACGGCTAATGTTTATTTAGTAACCTAATGAAAATTTTAAAATTTAAGGATATTACCACTTTCTAAAGATTTAACAATCTCCAAAGCGACTTTGTGTTTGTTTTTCTCACCTTAATAATCTCTATTTATATATTATTGTTGGAACATAATCACCAGTAAAAATCCATAAATATCAATTAAAAGAAAAATGTAAAAAGAAAAAAAATTAAAATTAAAATTAAAAAGTAACTATAAATATTGAACCTATCGCTGACATTTTTGAATCAGCTCTTTGACTTTCTAGTCTCTCTTCTTCTTCTCCTTCAATTCCCTCTCTCTCTCTTCCTCCTCTGTTTCTCTCTGTTTTCCCCCATTAACGCCTTCTCAATCTCTTCGGAAACCACGCCCCACCCAGATTCCTTCGCCGCCGCCGATATGTCCAATGGCGGCGGCGAACTGCCTTATGAGGAACTGTGCTCGGTGGAGGAGGTGGCTCTGGTGGTGCCGGAAACTGACGACCCGACTCTTCCTGTGATGACTTTTCGATCATGGGTTCTTGGTCTCGTTTCTTGTTGCCTTCTCATTTTCCTCAACACTTTCTTCACTTACCGTTCTCAGCCACTCGCCATCTCCGCCATTCTTATGCAGATCGCTGTTCTCCCAATTGGCCGCTTCATGGCCTCCACTCTCCCAAACAGGGACTTCCATTTCTTTCGATGGAAGTTTAGTCTCAATCCTGGCCCTTTCAATATGAAGGAGCATGTTATTATCACCATTTTTGCTAACTGTGGCATCTCCTATGGCGGCGGTGACGCCTATTCCATCGGCGCCATTACTGTCATGAAAGCTTATTATAAACAGGGCTTGAATTTCTTCTTAGCCCTTCTCATCGTCTTAACTACCCAGGTTTGCATCTTTATGAACGAAAAAGGACTCATTCCAAAGTTTTTTCTTTTGAATATCGATTTAAGTCAAAAATAATGAACACTCATTTTCTAAAACATCCCGATTGATAAGATCTAGACCCTTTTCTTACATTCCCCCGTTTTGAATTTTTTTTTCTCTTTGGCTGTTCTTCAGGTTTTGGGATATGGATGGGCTGGAATGCTGAGAAGGTACCTGGTGGATCCTGTTGAAATGTGGTGGCCTGCAAATCTGGCACAGGTTTCTCTATTTAGGTACGGTTTCTTAATCCCTTTTCCAGATTTGGAGCTCAGAGGCTTAGCAGCTTTTAACTCTGACATGCTCTGTTTTCTTTGCCTTGCTCTGTTTTCTTTGTCCTGTTTTAGAGCCCTTCATGAGACGGAGGACAGATCAAAAGGGATGACAAGGATGAAATTCTTCCTAATCTTGATGGGAGCAAGCTTTGTGTACTACATTTTTCCAGGTTACTTGTTACAAATCTTATCATTCTTCTCGTGGGTTTGTTGGGTTTGGCCTCGCAGCATCACGGCTCAACAAATTGGGTCGAGCCAAAGTGGACTTGGGCTCGGTGCTTTCAGCTTTGATTGGGCTGGGATTTCGGCCTACCATGGAAGCCCACTGGTGACGCCGTGGTCCTCAATTCTAAACGTGGGTGTTGGGTTTGTTATGTTCATTTATATCATCCTCCCTGTTTGCTACTGGAAGTTCAACACCTTCGATGCCCGCAAATTCCCCATTTTCTCTAATAAGCTCTTCACCAGAACAGGCCAGAAATATGATACTACCAAGGTTTTGACTCTCGATTTTGAGCTCAATGTTGCTGCTTATAATAACTACGGGAAGCTCTATCTTAGCCCCTTGTTTGCCCTCTCCATTGGATCTGGCTTTGCCAGGTTTACTGCTACTCTTACACATGTCGCATTGTTTCACGGCCGGTATGCAATCAACCCATGTTTGTTCACACATTAAGTCGTGGCTTAGAGACTAGAGATCGAATACATATATCACTATAGTTATAAACCAAGTTTAAGACTGTGCACTTTCAATGTTTTAGGGACATATGGAAGCAGAGCAGGGCAGCAATCAAGAATGCAAGACTGGACATCCATGCCAAGCTGATGCAATACTACAAACAAGTGCCAGAATGGTGGTTCTTGGTCCTATTATTTGGTAGCACTGTGATATCTCTTCTGATGTCGATTGTGTGGAAGGACGTCGTGCAGCTGCCGTGGTGGGGTATGCTATTCGCCTTCGCTATGGCTTGGATTGTCACCCTCCCAATCGGGGTCATTCAAGCAACAACCAACCAGGTAATCGAACGGGAATTAGTAGTAGTAGCACACGCTCGACTTTGTTTACGTTCTAAAACAAACGACTTATAAATCCATATGGAATGTTATGCAGCAACCTGGATATGATATCATAGCACAGCTCATCATTGGTTATATTCTCCCTGGAAAACCAATAGCAAATCTTCTTTTCAAGATCTATGGAAGAATCAGTACCGTTCATGCTCTTTCTTTCTTATCTGATCTTAAACTTGGCCATTACATGAAAATCCCCCCAAGATGCATGTACACTGCCCAGGTGATCTTTTAGCAAACTTCAATGTTTCTTTTGAGAGTTTATGATCTTGACTGATTCGTGTTTTCTCAGTTAGTCGGGACACTCGTTGCCGGGACGATTAACCTCACCGTTGCTTGGTGGATGTTAGACAATATAGAGAACATCTGTGATACTGAGGCTCTCCGACCTGATAGTCCATGGACGTGTCCGAAATACCGAGTGACGTTTGATGCATCTGTTATCTGGGGACTAATAGGACCGAGGCGATTGTTTGGACCGGGCGGGTTGTATCGAAACTTGGTGTGGCTATTCCTGATTGGAGCTGTTCTTCCCGTTCCTATTTGGGCATTGAGTAAAGCTTTCCCTGAAAAGAAATGGATTGCACTGATAAACATACCAGTTATATCCTATGGCTTTGCAGGGATGCCACCAGCAACTCCTACAAACATAGCTAGCTGGCTCATCACTGGTACCATCTTCAACTACTTCGTCTTCCGATACCATAAGCGATGGTGGCAGAAGTACAACTACGTCCTCTCGGCCGCGCTCGACGCAGGGACAGCGTTCATGGGCGTGCTGCTTTTCATTGTGCTGCAGAATGGGGGCCATAGCTTGAAGTGGTGGGGATCACAACCCAATCACTGTCCTTTGGCTAAGTGTCCAACCGCTCCCGGGATCGTCGTTAAAGAATGTCCAGTCTTTTAGCTAGATCGTCGAGGCCTGGGACGATGAAACTAATAGCCAATATGTTATAGAGTTAGGTTCAGGTTCTTGCTTTGCTTATGTTGTTTGTAAATATTAGTTTGAAGTGATTTGGGTAGGGTTTATATATGGCATCATGTTAACTACAAGTTGTGCTATATCATTTAGTGTATGGCAATGGAGAGAGAGCAAAGCATAAAATAAAATTCTAGTAAAACTCGCTTCAAGAGACTCAAGCACCGGCTAAGCTCGACTCAGGATCATGATGCGAAAGTCATAAGTTCTCTTTCTTAGCCATGTATGAGCCATCATTTCCAAGGGTTCGTTCTTGCTACTCTAAGGTAGTTATCTTGGTTAGATGGTTCTAAGGTTTTAAGTTATCTTAGTTAGATGTTCTATTAATCCCTTATATCATTATCATCATATTCATAGACCAATATCTCATAGCTCTTTGAGGCACGACTCCGAGGTCAATTCCAACCCACAATTCTCATCATACCTTCATTGACAATGATCTCAGATTTTCTAGTAGGGTTTTAGTTGTTATCTCCCTAATAGGCTTCATAATATTATAATCATAAAAGGAGGTTGTGACCTTCAATGTTGCGAACACTCATCTACCTATTTGGTCCTTATTCAATCATGATTAAGGAGTGGTTAGAGACCCACTAACCACACCCACAAGACGCTCCTTAGGTTTATCTCACAAGGTTCATACATTTTAGAGCTCAATCCTAGTTCTACCCGCTAATAACATAATAAAATGTTATATAAAACTCTGACAGTCGAGTCATGTTTATGACTAGGGGTTAGTTGGCAAATTCCTAATAATCCCCCCACAACAACATCAACATACATGCATGATCATATCATCATAAAGGACATAGTATAGTGATCTAAACATGTTATCTAGTCATACTTTCACTTTTGTATAATTATGAGTTCATTCTATCATTATCATAAAAATCGAGCATCATAACAGTTTAACTGCTTATTTTCAATCAAATCAACTTATTTCAGTTCTAAAATTTAATAACATATTTTCATACATATGTAAGGTCGTCTTAATCTAAAGTTCACATGGGGTTGTTAGACGAACACAACTCTCTACAATGATATGATATTGTCCGCTTTAAGCATAAGATCTCATAGCTTTTCTTTGGGCTTCCCAGAAGATCATAGTATTCTTTGATTATAAACCCATAATCATTCCCTAAATGAGCCTATGTGGGACTTTCATCATCCAACAGAGGTAACTTACAAATCCATGAAAAGACTCACACTGATAATCGTGGGTCTAGCAAATCCATTTCGGCAGCTGTTTCTTCACGGTTCGGATACAAAATTTGGATAAACCAACAAAAAAATGCTAGAACTAGATTACATTTAAGATCAAAGAAATAGAAGTAAGATTTGAAAGATTTGAAATCTTGTTCTAAATTGAGTCGTTCCATGATCGAACTTGATCAATGCTTGATTGAATGGCTAGCAATATACCACAAGAATTACTTGAAACTTAGAAATGATAGAAATGATGCTCAATTTCTAAGGATGAAAGTCTCAACTTGAGAACTCAATTTCATTAATTAAAAATATGCTTTTCTTACGTACTAATTTGTGGGTATTTATAGTCACACACAAGAACTCGTACTTTTAAATGTTCACTAAAATAAGTTAGTGGCCATGATTGTTAAGTTACTCCCCCGCTGCCCTCCACATGTCGAGTAAAAAAGAAGTTAGGGCATTTTGACAAGTAACTTCCCACCCTTTTACCCACTACAAGAACTTATAGAATTAAAATAATAAAATAAGGTTTTCAAAAAAATTATCAATGAAGTGTTATATATATAGCAATCCCATCCTCCACTTCAACCGTGCAAATATTCACTTATGAAGCTCTAAAGGCTTTTTCCTCAATTGGGTTAGCTTGTAACAAATGAAATGAAGGTTGAACCGAGCCTATCCAATTTTGTAGATGAAGAATGAATGTTTGTTGAATCTTTTTGGCCTTGGATCGCGTAATAGATTTAGTTAGAACATTTGGAACACCATGATACTTATCATTTTGCTCTTCATTGCTCAAGTCTTTTTTGTAAGACTAGAGGCTCATAGTCTATGACTGCGTCTCTTGTAAGGGCTTATCACTTTGCTCTTCATTGCTCAAGTCTTTTTTTGTAAGACTAGAGGCTCATAGTCTATGACGGCGTCTCTTGTAAGGGCTTGTCCTTTGATTTGCATGGGTGAAAATTGTTTTTGTAGCTAATTCGATATGCCTTTTGTTCGGATCCTTTACAACTTTATGTCTCTCCATCACTTTGAAAGTGAAAGGCTGTGCTAAATCTTCATTAAGTACCCAATGCCTTTTATAAACTTTTCTATAATTTCAACGTGAAATGGGTATCTTAGTCTGATACTATAAACACTGGCTCACCGTGTAACTTGATTATCTCCTCTAGGTACAATTGCCCCCACTTATCTATCAAATAGGTAGTCTTTCTTAAGATGAAGTGTGCCGATTTTGTAGCCTATCAATGATGACCAAGATTAACGTGAAGCATTTTCTTATCTTTGGAAACCCGAAGATAAAGTCCATGACCACATCTTCCTACTTTCGTTGTGAAATGCTCAGATGTTACATTAATTTTGAGGGTTTATGTATTGGTGATTTAACTTGTTGACTGAACGAACACTTATTCATGTATTCTGCTACGTCCCTCATCATATCGTACGACTAGTAGTAGGTCTTCAGATCCTGATACATCTTGGTACTTCTTGGATGCATCGTGTACAACAAGTTGTGAGGCTCTGATTACAACACCCCTTTCAGTTTATCGTCGACTAGAACACATAACCCGACATTCTAAAGAAGACTGTCATATGAGGTCAATGAAAACTCTCATGTGTGAGCGAATCATAAACTTCGCCCAGGATCCTCTTCCTATGTTGCTATGATTTGTTGCCTGAGAGTCAGTTGGATGGTCAAATGGGCCAACCTTGTTGCTCCTCCTTTGACCATCACTTCTATCTCGACCCTCTCCTTGTTAGCCTATATCTCAACTTGCCTCGTGTTAGTGTCGACGTGGGCCATTTCCTACTCGGGCATTGGTGGCTACATTCGTCGTACTTAGGTGGTAGAGAACTTCAACCACCTCATGTACCTCATGTTCAACTCTTTATTCGTGATCAAATACTTGAGGATCTTGTGATGTGTGTAGATCTATATCTTCTCTCCATGCAAGTAATGCCTCTAGATCTTCCGGTCAAAGACCACTACACCAACTCCAAGTCATAAGTTGGTAGTTATTCTCGTATTCTTTCAACTATTGGGAGGCATAGGCAAACACTATCTCATTCTACATTGGTACGCATTCTAGTCCCTTCCCCGACGCACCAATATGTATAATGAAGTTCCCAGTCCCATCCGATATAGTAAGCATTGGCGTCGTTACCAGTCTCCATGCTCAGTCTCATAAACGACTGTCCCTTCTATGTCAACTGGGTCAGGGCGACTATAATCCTAGAGAAATCCTATATGAACCCACAGTAGTAGCCTACTAGTCTCAGAAAGCTATGTACCTCGACCACTATAGTCGGACGAGACTATTCCATTACTGCATTAACCTTAGTCAGGTCCACTACTATTCCTTCTTTCGACACCATGGGGCTCAATGAAATTACCTTTTGGAGCCAGAACTCGCATGTAACAGCCCAAGGCCACCAACAGTAGATATTGTCCTCCTTCGGCTTTCTCTTTCGAGTTTCCCCTCAAGGTTTTTAAAACGTGTCTGCTAAGAATAGGTTTCCACACCCCTTATAAAGAATGTTCCGTTCTCCTCCCCGACCGATGTGGGATCTCACACGTCATTTTGAAAACTTTCTTACTATTCAGTCATCTCTTGGAGTAAAAAATTTGATACCACATGGCGGCGACGGTAGAATTTTCTTAATTCTCTTGTATATATTAATATTAATTTAATCCAAATTCCTTTTAGTCTACATTTTAATTTTGGTTATTAAAATTGTACGTTTCAAGCCAAGCAAACTTATCTTGCCCTGAACCCTAGTGGTGGGTACACCTTATTCGTATATATATTAAATTTCATTTTTTTATTTTTTTAGTGTTTCTTAGTTATCACATCTTCAGGATCACTTTCATTCGAATGTAGTCTCCGTTTATTTATGTTCGACTCCCTTGTTCTTCATACAAATCAAATTCTCAAGCATGCGCCTACAAAGTGGTTCAACTTCTGAGCTCTAAAGACACACAAAGGTCTTGTAATGTTGAAAACGCTCATAATCCCACAAGAACTTGTATGACCTCTCTCATCATGTAAGCTCACAAAGATTAATCCAATTTTCCAAGTATCTAAGAGGACCTAGGACCACAACAACAATTGCTTTCTAACTTAATGATTAGAACATTGAAAAAATTCTCAAAACGTTGGAATGTGAACTTAAAAGTCTTTTGCTCGAGTGTACAAGTAAATGAAATTCATAATAAAAGCTCACGATGGTTAAATTTCATCCATCATTTAGCGTAAGAACTCAACAAAATCTAAAGCATAACTAAAACGTACATTAAACATGATTGAACGGTAATTGGAATATAATAGTTCTAAAAAATCACTTAGAATCATTCGACTTTAGAGATCATACACAGAGATCTGACATTGTAACATTGAGTGAGTTTGGATATATAGTTGACATATATATGTCTCATTCAAGCCAAATTTGGTGTGTTGGTACACGGCTATGCGCTTCTGTGTATGTCCAAAAGAATACGAACATCAAATCTTGGGTAGGGGTGTATATCCAACCCGACAACTCGGACCAACCCAACCCGAATTATAGGGATTGGATTGGGTTATTTTTCTTGAACCCGAAATGATTGGGTTCGATTTCGGGTTCACTGAATAAAAACCTCGAGTTAACCCAAACTAAATATAATATATAAAATACATTATAAAACTTGTGAAGTCACGAGTCTATTAGAGTGGTAATGTTTTCTTACTAGAAAATTACCCGCACGAGTTTCACTCCGACTTTAGCTGAATTCATCTTATTGAAACAAATTTCTTCGAGTGGTTGTTCTTCAAATTTTAAGAGTCCATAAGTAATTTAAAAATAAAGTACACCCAATCAAATGATCTAAATTTTTTAAAGTAACAAGATTTTTTAGGAGAAATTTCAAAGAATGAACTCTTGAAGGATTTTTTTTTTTTTTTCTTCTTCTTCTTGGGAAGGAGCCCTATCTAGTAAGGTAAGTGGCCCTATGTTAGTTGGGGGCCTTTTCCATCCTTTTTCACCTGATTATGCTTTCTCATCAACTGCCTTCCTTTGAGCCTCTTTAACAATACGGCGCAACGCCTACTTGCTAACAGCTTTCGGCTTGCTTCTCGTCGTATTGGAAATTTGAAAATATTGGCTCAATCCCATCGTGGTTGGAATAAAGGCTCTCCTCGACCTATCTTTATTTATACTTTAACTCTTTTATATATAGAAAATGAGACTGAATATTTTGACGGCTAATTTTGGAATTTCTAGGTTTGGCAAGGGTGTATGAGCTTTGCCAAGGCAAAGGAGATCAGCTTGTCTTGTGTCTATCCCCACCAGATAGTTATGATGTAACAAGGTAAAATTATTTTTATGCCCCTAGTTCATTAAATGCAAAAGAAAAAAAAAAAAACCTTTAATTTTTACCAAACTTTTACCAACTTTGTCTACCAAATTAATGGTTTAAACCAGAGTTTGATATTTCAACGTTTTTTTTTTTATCATATTTTAGAAAACAATCACATTTATGTTAATCATAAGTGTGGGTCATCAAAAATAATGGTTTGAGAATAAAACACTCCTTCAATAATCGATAGCGTAAGTTTCAGAGAATTGGCAAATGCACCAGAATGATCTATCTTTATTCATAGATTTCAATGTCTTTTGAGAGGAAATACATAAAACTACAGAAAAAACGGAAATACAGGACACCACTCAACTAGCTCCACTAAGAACAAGAAAATAGCTAGACCTGTTCTAAACCTAGAGAATAGATCTTTATTGAAATAATCTAAAACTAACTCAACACTTCCTCCCTTGAACTGAACTTGATCAAGAGTTTAGTTCATAACACTCATCCTAAACGCTTCTCTGATCCTTTGAAATGATGCCATCTTCAAAGGCTTTGTCATTATGTCGGCCAATTGCTCCTCAGTGCTGCAATAGACCAATTTAACTGCATCTTCCTTTGTCAATTCTCTAAGAAAATAGTATCGAACCCTTATGTGAAACTTTCCATGCATGATTGCATTTTTTGACAACTTGATAGTGGACATGTTGTCACAAATCAGAGCCATCTCGTCATCTTGTTCATGCCTGATTTCTTTCAATATCCTTTTCATTCAAATGGCTTGATAGGCACATGTAGCTGCTGCTACACACTCTACTTCAGTAGTTGACAAAGTGACGATTGGTTGCTTCCTTGAGGACCATGCCACAGCTCCTCCACTCATTAAGAAAACATAGTCTGAAGTGCTTCTACTATCATCCACATCTCCCGCATAGTTACTGTCGGTGTAGCCTAAGAGTTCACTCTTCCCTTCACCTTGATACCATATCCCAAATTCCAGAGTTCCCTTCAAGTATCTCATGATTATTTTTGCAGTAGCAAAGTGCAATTCAGTAAGATTTGCCATAAAACGACTAATAAGACTTACCACAAACATCAAGTTAGGTCGTGTGGCTGTGAGATACATTAGCTGCCCACCATTTGCTTATATAGCGTTGAATCGACCTTTATACCAGCTTCATCTTGGCCAACCTGCTGTCCAGGGACTATCGGATTGCAAACGGAGTTGTAATTTTGCATCACAAACCTCTCGATCAACTCAGCAGCATATTTTCTTTGACATATAAACATGCCATCAACCTTCTACATCACTTCAATGCTAAGAAAATATCTCATCTTCCCCAAATCAGCATGTCAAATTCATCCATCAGGGAGCGCTTAAACTCATTCAACAACTCCTCATCATTACTAGTGAACAATAGATCGTCAATATAAATGCTCACAATTAGAATTTTACCTCCCTTTTGTTTGATGAATAATGTTGGTTCACTAGAGCTGCTTACAAAACCTTCCTTGACGATATAAGCCTCAATGCGACTGAACCAAGCTCTAGGCACTTGTTTTAGTCCGTAAAGAGCCTTATGCAGCTTATAAACCATGTCCTTCTTCCCTACTACTTCATAACCTTGTGGTTGTTCAACAAATATATCTTCATTCAACTCACCTTGTAGAAAAGTAGATTTGACATCGAGCTGATAGATTCTCCATCCTTTTTGTGCTGCTACACAGCAATGATCATCCTCACTGTATCCATTCAAGCCATTGGTGCGAATACCTCTATGTAATCTACTTCATACTCTTGAGCATACCATTTTACAACCAGCCGAGCTTTGAACTTGTCTACCTCTCCAAGTTCATTTAATTTGGTCTTGTAAATCCACTTAACCCCAATACCCTTGGTTCCAACAAGAAGTGCAGTCAGCGACCACGTGTGGTTCCGTTCGATGGACTGTATCTCAGCATCCATCGCTTGTTTCCATTTCTGATGTCCTGCAGCTTCTTGAAAACTGGTCGGATTTGATATGGCCATGAAAGCTAGAGTTTCAATCTCGACTCTAGCCATGTTTGCTTCTTCCTCTGTATCTGATAGTCCTTCTCCTGTGATATAATCTGCAAATCAGATTGGTGGTTTTCTCACCCTGCCCGTTATTGTTGTTGTTTCTCCAGTTGGTGGATCGTTGGTGAAGGAACATCATCAGTGTATTCTTCTGCTTCTTCCACTTCCTCTGCACATCTTCCCAATTTCACTTCTTATCTTCCTCAAATATCACATCTCGGCTGATGTGAACCTTTTTCTCCACTGCATCGAACATCTTAAAGGCCTTGGATTCACTACTGAAACCTAACAGAACACACTTCACGCTTTTGTCATCGAGATTGCTTCTTTTAACCTCAGGGATATGAACATATCTGATACATCCAAAAATCCTAAAGTGTTCGACTGATGACTTTCTTTCACTCCATGCCTCTTCCAGAGTCATATCTTTTACAATGAGTGTAGATCTGTTAAGAATGTGATTACCCATTGCATAGCATCTAGCCAGAAAGCTTTTGGTAATGATGTAATGAAATCAAATGAATGATTTAACTTTCGAAATAGTAAACACATTAATGGCATAAAGAAGAAACTAATGTGTGTCCCCGCCCTACCCCACAGAGCATTGGGTCTAATCAACTTCGAGTAAGAAATATTCGAGTAAGAAATAAAGTGAATGACTTAAGGATTAAGATTTTTTCAAATTCCCAACACAATTTGTATACTCATACTTACTTGGGGTCAACCTTCAAGTTGGTTGATAATTAATCTTATTGAATTTGCAAAAATTTAAGTCGATGTTCATCCAACACCTCCTCTTAATCGAGGCTCGACTCCTTTTCTTTTGGAGTTTTAGTCATTTTGTACTATGCCTTCGAGACTCATAATACTTTTGTTCGACATTTGAGGATTCTATTTACATGGACTCTCCACAATGGTATGATATTGTCCACTTTGAGTATGAGCTCTCGTGGCTTTGCTTCGAGCTTCCCCAAAAGGCCTCATTCCATTGAAGATAGTATTCTTTGATTATAAATCCATGATCATTCTTTAAATTAGTTGATGTGAGACTTCCATCCAACCATATATACATATATTAAAAAATAAAATATTCTTATTCGAAAATTTAGATTAAGTTTTTCTTATCTAATCATAAGTGTTGTGGTCCAAGAGGCATTTAGGTAAATTGTTTAATCAAGTTGTAGGAAGTAGGAATTAAATGTTAACCAACTGAAAATAACATATTCCATTACTTCAATTAATTTCATAAATTTTATATATGAAACAAGGCTTTCCTTAAAAAACCTTATCTCTCTTCGAGGTCAAGGTCTTTCAATGCAACGTCACATCTCATTGTCATCTCGGTTCCAAACAATACGACTCATGCATCATGATGTCATCCCATGTCTCAGGACAACTTGACCATCTTGGCTTACTCTAACACATCTATTGGAAACTGACTCATATGTCGACCATCTTATTGGGGCATCCCAAACATCCATCTATCTGAAATCTCTCAGGCACTGCACTCTCCTATGCTCATGCTAAACCATTTATGACATATGTTTTGGATAGTCAGTGTATAATGCAACCTCCAACACCAAGCTGAGGCACAATATCGACACACCTATGTTGTCTGATACTGTCTTTGAAAAAATCATTTCAAAGGAAGTCGCCCGAGACACACTTTTTAGAATGGCCGCCCTCATTGTGACACATGCACGTGCCACAAGGGTAGTTCGCTTGGGCCAAAAATGTCAAAGGTGGTGGAGAGATGATATCATGTCTCCCCTTATAGTACATTTTGAGGCATTTTCAATCCTTCTCGAATAGACACACCAAATTTAATGAGCTTTCATGTTTCATATATACGGACTTAAACCTCCTCCTGTGAAAGTTGAAATTCTTATTTTGATATTTTATGAAAAAGGTACATTGAAGATGAAATTGACAATAAATGGAAAAATTGAATGAGCAATGGAAATATAGTAATAAGTAAAGGAGGGGTAGAATGGGTATTGTTGAGAATAAATAATGAGCCGTGAGAATTGTGTATATAAACAAACTTCAGAGAGAGACACACCCAAAATACAGTTTCCATCCACGACAGAGAGACACACACACAGAGGTCGCCGGCGGGAATGGTTTGCTTCTGTTTTCTGATCGACCAAAGGAGGAAGGTACGGCGGACGAAGCCGGTGGCTGGAACGTGCTCCCGCTGCGGACGGGGAGCTCGGGTGGCGGAAATGGAAACCTCCACCACATTTTGCCGGATTCCCATCCACTCCACCTTCTGGAAGGCCATCATTTGTTCCACTTGTGGCGCTCTTCTTAAATCTTACAGATAAATCTTACACTTTCCCTCTTTCTTTCTTTTTTTTTTCCAATATTTTCTTAGATTTTTTTTTTCAAATATTTGATACTGTAATAACGTATATTTCTTAACTAGTTAAATTATATTTGGATCAAAAACGTTATAGTCCATCATTAGACATGAACAGTTAAAAAGAGATGAATGAAGAATGATTATTCTCAAATTCGGAATATCAAAACTTTGAATATTCCCTACTCGTAACTCGTATGATGAGTATATTCCCTATCAAAAGTACACGTGGACCGATAAAGTATTCCCACAACTAGCCATAAACCTTTGGAAGTTAGATGTCAAATAATAAATTTTATGGTTGTCACGCAAAGGCATAGCACTTTATTATATACATAACACCCAATTAATGTACCCATTTTTCCTTTAAACTTCATTTTCATTTATTTACTTCTAGGTGGGGATAATATTAATTATCATGATTCAATCTTAAAAGCTTTTTTTTAACACCTTGTTAAGGAACATAAATTAAATTAGAACAAGTCTTAAAATGAGTATGTTAGTAAGAGATTTCGACATCATTATAAAAAATGTTTTGTTCCTCTCTACAACAGATGTGAAATTTCAAAGTGAAATATAGAATAACTAAAAAATAAAATATCAATTAATATCTTAAAGATTTATAGTTCGAACTTTGCTCGCAATTATTGAACTTTGTATTAGTAGACACAACGATAATAAATATCGTGTCGGTCTTCGTTTTTGTACACCTTGTTAAGGAACTTACAACATTTAAGTAGAGACTTTATTAAGAATGGTGAGTCACAAGAATGGTCAATTGACCATTTTTTCCCCCTTAAGGTAGATGTATAGATGTTGCATTATTTTGTGTACATAACTATGCAATTATGGTAAATATTAAATGCATAACAAAAGGTTAAATAAATATAGTACGTAAAAGAAAAGTGGGCACGCTTTTTTCCAGGTGTCTGTCACGTGAACCTTTTGTTAAATTTTGGTAAATGTTTTTAATATTTATTCACCTAAATTAATAGGTTAGGTTTTACCCAACACAAAACTAGAATTTAATAATTGGTAAAAAAATCAATAATTTACTAGATATTTTAAAGTTTGGTAAATTATTAATTTTGGTTTATGCTGTCACGGAGTCTTGAGAGTGAAGGTTATCCCTACAAACAAGTACGGGTTCTTTAAACATAGTTTGTCGTAGCTCGCATGCTTCTTGAAAAACTTCGCAAAAGGTAACTCAACATAGGACTATTCTAAATAAAGCACGTTTAACTTTAGAGTTCTTCTGATTGAACCACAAAAACATGAAGGTGCATTGGGTTGGTATAGGTAGTGACTTCCAATTTTTTAAGTGATCTAGTCATTCTCCTTAGACTCACTCTCATTTGGACATGATCTCACTTTATTCATGTATCTCTCATTTACTCAGGTGTCACATGCCCACAACAACAGAAGTTGATGGGCATGTGAAACTCGAGTAGAGAAGATGATGCAGGAGAATGACGGTGTTGAATCTGGATTTTGAATCAAGGACATGAGTTGTTATAAATGGTATTAGAGCAGTACCTCTCCCAGTAACATATGGTTCGGGGAAGAATCAACGCAGAAACTGGTGGGCACGTGACACCCGAGTAAAGAAGGGGTACATGAATGAACCAAGACCACATTTGAATGAGAACGATCTTGAGAATAGGATGACTAAAAAAAACTTAAAGACGTGTATATTTTTTTTGGTGGCTTAAACCCTAAGAACTCCATGGTTAAACATAGTTTGTCTATAGCAATTCTATGTTGGGTGACTTCCTGAGAATTTTCTTAGAATGCATGTGAGGGAGGATAAAGTGTGCTAAAATGGCTCGTGTTAGTCTGTAGGGATAGTCTGAATGCATAGAAGCGATGAGTAAGTAACATGACCACGTTACAAGAGAATATCGAGATGATAAGATGCCGAAACTGAATTCATTAATTACAATTTTTTTTTCTCTTTTCCTTATGTTTTCTCTTTGATTCTATTGTTTTCCCCTAAATCTTCCCATTCAATGAAATGGGCTCATAAATCTTATATATATATATATACATACATATATATATATATGGGGGCTCATGAATGTAGAAGGAAAAAGTAGTAGAAATCATTGTGATTTGAAAAACCAAATTACTTTTGTTATATTCACTTGTGAACCAAACTACTTTGACAAAAGCATTGCACTCCGGACGTCATCTTCTACACCTATTATTATAAAGAGGTCCTGTAAGGTACAAAAAGATGATACTTATGGTTTGTGCCTTGACCGACCCACATGGTGCCCTTTTCGTCTACGCTGTGACCCATGTGGGTCATCCCATTTTGGGCCACATCTTCATCTAATCCTATTCATTTCAGGGTTAGGTAGCTTTCACTCCTAAATATGAACGGTTAACATTTTCCACGTTCTAGAGCTAAGTCCTATATGTCAGTTCTATAGTTTTCTAGACCCATGATAATCAATTAGGTTTATGATTAAGGACTAGTTGGCGAACCTCTAATTATCTTTGTAGAACCGATGATAATCAAATTTCCCTTATAAAGAATGTTTCGTCCTACTCCCCAACCGATGTGGGATCTCACAATTCTGATGCATATGACGTAAGTAAATATGCATGAGATCTTCATAGCTTGAAATCAAGGCATAAGCTTATGATGTTAGTGATACCTCCATTCATTCATGACATAACAAGCCTATGAAGCATGCATACGTAATACATGTCATATTTTTCATATTTAACATGCATGGCTTCCTCATGTCTCACATGCATGAAGTGAACGTGTTAACATAGTTTCATAACATGGCATAAACATGGCATAAACATCTCATAGCACAACATATAACATGATATAACACAACTGTTGGGTTTTATGTCAAACTCATAGTTTGTAAACAAAAACATATTCTATTTTCAATAAAGTTATTATTGTTATTTATTCAGTAAAGATTGTTATTGAATAAAGTGAACTTTACGATCATTAATCTAAATCCAATTAAACTAAGAACACTCTGGCTATAGTATGATTACTTGAACTATATGTAGAGACATAAGAGTGGATCAAGTTCAAGTATATAGTCAAAATGATCTATAGTATAAGGATAAGGCTAGGATAAGGCTGAGTACCTTATTCTGGGGACACTATGGATGCGGCCCACTTTTGTATATGATATAAACAATGTGATCACTAAATTATACATGTGGAGACATGTGAGTGGGGGCGTTCTATGCAATGAGTATTGCATAAGATCGGACCATGAAGAAAACCACTCTCACTTTATAATGTCGTTTACTGTTGAGACTGATTTTCTTTTCATTCGATAACCTAGGTAACTCGGTTTTAATCCTGAGCTAACCATGAACTCCTGTTTATTCGGAATTATCCTTAGATTTGCATGGGTGAGAGTGGCTATAGTTCGCCGACTCAATAGGCCTCCCATTTCAAGGGTAAGACTGGGTGAATGGCTGGGGACGTGGGGTGCAAGATGGAATTCACTCCTACCCACTTTTAGGGATAGAAGAGAGGTAGTTCCCTTAAGCATTGACTCCAAGTCTTGAACAAGGGGCCCCACCCTCTCATTGGCCTGAGAGGGATTCGGTTTACTGGTTGGACCACAAACCAATCGTTCATTAGAGGATCAGTGAGACATAAGAAACAAGAAGTAACTTCAGGGGTAAAACGGTAAATTGAACCAGCTCTAGTTACGAACAACAACCTGTGAAGGATCGACTTACTAATCATGGTTATATCAAATGGACAGAAATATATCTATAGTGAAGGGAGTGCAACTACTAGGCTATAGTGGAGTGTCCTAGTAGTTAAAGAATGTTGGTTAACCAGGTTAATGAGTTTAACCGGTTAATCTTGGATCGTTGGAGCCCATGATCTATAGGTCCATTAGGTCCCTCTGCTAGCTCATATCGGACTAAACCATAGAATAGTGTGACGAGTGAGTTCGAAGTGCTCGAATTCAAATTAGGGAATATGCGCTACATATATACGATATATTTAACCGCATTTCTGTTTTATTTACGAATTAAACAAAAAGAGAGAATCTGAAATCTTATTTAAATATGTGTCGGAATTATTTGGGATTGACATTTGAATTAATATTAAATATTAATTAAATAGTTTAATTAATCATTTAATGTTACTTTAATTTGAAATTAATTATTCAAATTAATTGTTGAATTAAAATAAAGAAAGTCAAAATGTTAGACTCCATTTAATGGAAAAATACATGTTAGTGGAATTTTGAGGTGTCAAAATTTGGTTTAACCAAACTTGCATGCTTGCCAAATAAACCCCACAAGTTTGAGTCGAATTTTAAGTGTCAAAATTTGGTTAACTCAAACATGCATGCTTGCCACATAATCCCAAACATTTGAGTTGAATTTTGAGTGTCAAAATTTGGTGAACTCAAATTTGAATGAACATGCAAACATGGCTCTTTAAATAGAGTGATCATGGTACATGGAAGGTCTTCTTCTTCTTGGTGAAAAATCTTGAGAAAAAACCTCTCACAAACACTCTCTTCATATATACAAAATCCCTCCCAAGTTTAGTCACTCACCGGATTCCACAATCCCGTTCTAAGGCCGGAGGATAGTGGAGAAGACACTAGTGGTGGTTCGAAACCGGTTCCTGAGGAAAAAGGAGTTTGAACTACAAAAGGTTAGTATCTAAACTCATTAAGTTTTAATACTTATGAACATGATAGTTATTTATATAATTAATGTTCTAAAAGTGCCTAAGATCCAAATTGCTTCCGCATGTGTTATATTAACACCATCAACAACATAGCATAGTTTATAATATGACATAACATAACATCACATAGCACATGACACTCATCATCATACATCACATAAGTTGTTCAACCAAGCCAACGGCAAAGTCACCTACTTGGTTGGCCTAAGCGGGAGTTATTATCTTATCCTTGTTCTTAGTCTGAAACTATCCTTGGTACCCGAGTCAACCTATATGGGCTCACAACATCGAGTTAAAATATGTTAGAGGGGTTAATCCGCCTAATAGTCTCAGATAATCGACTAATTTAGCTTAGAATGCTTAAAATTGTGAAATAGTACTCACCTCAATTGTCTCTAATAATATATATAAAAAAAAAAGCTTTGAAAGGTTGAAAATGTAAGAAACGTATCCAAAAAGTCAACCCAAGCTGAATAAGTCGTCTAAGCTGAGCTGGAGCCGAAATAGAGCTGCTAGAGTCTTTGCAAGAGGAATGACTCAACTGAGCCGCACGCGAGTCGAGAGCAAGCTGCGATTTGGGGAATTGCTTGGTGTCACAGTCATGCTCGTCCAAGGCGTGTTGTCCATGGCCGCATGCCCATGACAAGCCCAACCCTTTATGTCTTTTCATATTCTAGTGTTTTACTTTTGTATTTCTAGGAAGTATGACGTTCCAGAAATATCATGTTTAGGCCTGTCAGACATGAAATGCCTCAGAATGTACTATAGAGGATACGACTAGTTGTCAACTTCTCCCTACCCAAGGTTATATACTGTGAGCCATTGTTATTTCTCTCTTGCTTGCTTATATAACGTCTCTTTCAAAAATCTCTCTTACGAAAATCTCTCTCTGCTCTCGTTTTCTAAAACCTAAAATCGAGGCCAGAGGCTCGAGCATACGTCGCTTGGCCGTAGGCGACGCAAGAACGAATTGGCTTAGCTCACTTGTCGTTGGAAAGTGAGTGCGATTCGCTGCCATCAAAAGTGCGATTGTGACAAGTGGTATCAGAGCTTTGTTAGCTCCGTGAAATAGCAAAGACCGAAAACATGTCGACAACAAAGTCGACACCCAAATCACAAGCCGACCGGCTTACTTTAATAGATGAGGAAATGCTATTCTTCAAAGAAGTCCCTAACACCATCCGCTTCCTGGAAGCACGGGTGACAGAATTGAATGGAAAAGTTGTAGAAATCGACGCAATGGGCAACCGCCTGGATGGGTTACCAATCGCAGAACTAATGTTTCGAGTGACCTCACTCGAAGAAAAAGTTGCTCCTACAAGCAGGCCAAGACCGTCTGGTAGCCCCGATAACTCTATCGCGCACAAGGAGGGACGTGGCGAAGAGTGCGACGTGCTACAAAATTCAATAATGAGTTTGTTCAATGGATTAGCTGACGAATTCAGAACAACAATCGATGACATCCAAGAAAAGATGTCCGTCATGAGCACCCGAATTGAGGTGACCATGAAAGCCATAGAGAACGTCACGGCTGGGCAAACTAATACAAGATCCAACAAACTGAAGTTCCCAGACCTTAGACCTTTCAAAGGGAACCGGGATGTCAAAGAGTTGGAGAAATTCATCTTTGATGTCGAACAGTACTTCAAAGCCACAACGGCTTGTACCGATGACATATAGGTGACAGTAGCCTCGATGTATCTCATAGACGACGCCAAACTTTGGTGGCGTACGAAGGTGCAAGACATCAAGAATGGATTGTGCACCATAGACTTGTGGGAAGACCTCAAGAGAGAGTTGAGGGACCAATTCTTCCCCGAAAACGTAGAACATCTAGCAATGGAAAAACTAATAGCCCTAAAGCAAACTAGAAGCATAAGGGACTATGTCAGACAGTTCTCGACCCTGATGCTAGATATCAAGGGCACATCAGAGAAGGACAAGGTATTCTTCTTTATAAATGGGTTACAACCGTGGGCCAAAACAAAAGTACACGAGAAAAAGGTCCAAGACCTAGCTACCGCAATTGCTAGCGCCGAGAGACTCCTAGACTATGTTAAATAAAAGTCATGCCTTATTTAGTTACGTTTGTAAAACATCTGAATTCACGCGAATGGAGGAGCGTGATTCTAGGGGCCATTGTTTTGGCAATTTGGGCGAAGTCTTCGTCCACTTCTTCTATTTTTGTATAATTGGTTTTTCTATTTTTGTAATTAGATTTGTTATTTAAACCGTTCAACTGAAGTAAAATAAGATATCGAGTCTTCAGCAATCTCAGCGAATCTCTCACTCTCTCTCCTTTTACTTCCGCTAATTTTTCAAGAAACCTTCGGCCAATTTTTTGTCGACACTGTCTTCCGAATTGCCAGAGTCAACAAGTGGTATCAGAGCCTCGTTGAAGCGATCGGTAGTATACCATCACAGAAGAGCCAACCTATCAACAAACAAGTTGAATAGCTCAAGTGGTTAGAGTGTCGACCTAACAACACATAGGTCTCAGGTTCGAGTAGAAGAAAATGCAAAGTGTGAAAATAAGCACATCGTTGGGGTCCATCCCGAGCAGGCTCTCGCTCACTCCTCCACGTTGCCGTCAAGTGCCAGCATCTCCATCACCACCACGAAGAGGCCGATGCCGTGATGACGGGCGTCGAGTTGTCGTTGAGCGAGGGATCAGGGATGGAGACAACGATCGCCTCGTCGTTCAGTACCGGGTGTTGACTTTGACAAGGTCCAACTATAACGAGTGGGCCCTTGTTGATCCGCGTCAACCTACAGGCGCAAGGGTTATGGCAGAGGTGACTTCTTAACGTCGAGCAGGCGCGCGCAATGGGTTATGGCACGCTGTCGAGCCAGAGGAAGGGGAGAAACAAATCGAGTACCGGAGGAGAAAAACGACCTAACAGTGGAAGAGTGTGACCTAACGTAGCGGGAAAGATAAGACGACGTCCTAACAGTGGAAGAGGTGACCGGAAGACTACGTAACGTCGAGCAGTGACAAGGAGGGCCGTCTACTCCGTGGCTTGCACGCCTAAAGCTCCGCGACAACAAAGGCAGTAAGAAGCCATGGATGTCCCACGGGGGGCGCACGTGCGTGAAAGATGGGAATCAAAAGAAGAATCCGACCAATGGCAGGCCGATCCAATGCTCGAACTGATGGATGTCCCACGGGGGGCGCACGTGCGTGAAAGATGGGAATCAAAAGAAGAATCCGACCAATGGCAGGCCGATCCAATGCTCGAACTGATGGATGTCCCACGGGGGGGGTGCACGTGCGTGAAAGATGGGAATCAAAAGAAGAATCCGACCAATGGCAGGCCGATCCAATGCTCGAACTGTGGGGAAGAGAGGACACCTGAGCAGAAATTGCTCAGGAATAAGGAGGAGAAGGCCGAAAAGGCCCATGTGGCTCAATCCGAGGAGGAGCTATAGCTCTCTTCATGGGTAACTGCATGCGTCCCTAATTTCGATTCCAAATCCGACGACGATCTTGAACCCAAGAAAGAGCTCAAGGCTAACCTTGTGAGCCTTTGGGTCAACTCGATGAGATAGGTTGCTTCATTTCCATTGAGCGCGGACTACTCATGGCTTGCTCACGCAGGCAAGGTTGTCTTTACATCCTGGAGTTAGAGTAGACCGAAGGAGTTGGAGTTGAACAAGCTGTGTGATGGGATCTTGAACCCAAGAAAGAGCTCAAGGCTAACCTTGTGAGCCTTTGGGTCAACTCGATGAGATAGGTTGCTTCATTTTCATTGAGCGCGGACTACTCATGGCTTGCTCACGCAGGCAAGGTTGTCTTTACATCCTGGAGTTGGAGTTGAACAAGCTGTGTGATGGGATCTTGAACCCAAGAAAGAGCTCAAGGCTAACCTTGTGAGCCTTTGGGTCAACTCGATGAGATAGGTTGCTTCATTTCCATTGAGCGCGGACTACTCATGGCTTGCTCACGCAGGCAAGGTTGTCTTTACATCCTGGAGTTAGAGTAGACCGAAGGAGTTGGAGTTGAACAAGCTGTGTGATGGGTGCATCATCGGCAAACAGAGGTGCACACCCTTTCCGTCTCGAACAGCCTACCAAGCCAATGAGCTGTTGGAGCTTGTACACAGCGACCCCAGGCGGTTCAGCGCATTAAAACGCCAACGGAGGCCGAATGTGAGAAGAAGATGCGAGTGCTGCGTGTCACGGTCCTACATTCTTAACCATGCGGCGTCGTGATCTATACACACTCACGACCCCCCTTAAGGGGAATTAAGCCCCATATATATTTTTCGCCCCGGCTTTGTGGCTTCGTCGGACCTTAGGCGAGGTTTGTCTTCGCCAATCGAACATCGCTTGTGCGGAATCCAAGCTTGTTCAACCACACACGCCGCCTGTGCGTGTATGTTCAATCGTCTGCGACACATCCGACTTGCCTCTACGCTAGGCCAACTCATTCGGCTTGACCTTGCCTCTACTCGGGCCAATGTCTCTCAATACAACGTCGCATCTCATCTTGCCATCTCGATCCCCATCGACGGGGTCCATATGTCTTGATGCCATCCCGAGTCTCGGGATGTCGTCGGCCATCATAACTCGTTCAGTCGTGCCATCGAGAATGGGCCCGCGTGTCGTTCATCTCATCGGGACTTCCCGAACATCCATCCATCCGGGTTCTATCGAGGCATAGGCCCTCTCGTGCCCATGCCGAGTCATTTACGGATACCGTACCAGATAGCGGGTGTATGTAGCAACCTCCAACACGCGGGCTAGGGCGCAATACCGGCACACCCGTGCCGTCCGGTACTGTCCTTCAAAAACCCATTTCAAAGGAAGTCGCCCGAGACACTCGTCTCGGCACGCTCGCCCACACTGTGACACACGTATGTGCCACAGGGTAGCTCACTTAGGCCACAGGGCCCAGGGGTGGTGGAGAGCTAACACGATGGTACCCCCTATAGTACATTTTGAGCCATTTTCATTCTACCAGGAGTAACATGATTTTCGTGAGGTGTCATACGGTGTCGTGCATTGTCCGTCCAATGTCTGATCGACACCAAACTTGGCGAGCATTCATATTTCATATGGACGGACTTAATTCCCGAACCGAATGACCAAATTCCTTCCGAAACCTCGACTTTTGAGGTTAAGGCCCGGGGCCCTACCCGTCCCTTCAACAAGCCTATCTTGTCCTTCATGTCTATGCTGATGTCTCTGTTATGCTTGTGTCTCAACATGTCTTCAATACCCACTTTGCGTGGTGGTGTGTTGGATGATGCATCATCCTCCTCGATCGCATCATGGCATTCTTCTACGTTGGCCCGCATATGGCCGGATGGGCGTCTCTTGAGGGACGCCCCTTTGCTTGTCATGGCGTGAGGGTCACAACTTACTCTCTTCATAGTAAGGTTGTGACACTGCGCAAAGACCGAGGCGGAGAATTCACCTCGGCAAGTTTCAGTAAGTACTGCGACGAGATCGGCATACAACGGCACCTAACGGCGCACTACTCCCCTCAACAGAACGGAGTAGGCGGTTCAGCGCATTAAAGCGCGAGCGGAGGCTGAATGTGAGAAGAAGATGTGAGTTGCTGCGTGTCACGGTCATGCTCGTCCAGGGCCTGTTGCCCATGGCCGCATGCCCATGACAAGCCAAACCCTTGTCATGTCTTTTCATTCTAGTGTTTTTCCTTTCGTAATTCTAGGGCGTATGACGCCTCAAAAATATCATGTCTAGGCCTGCCAGAACTAAAATGGCCCAGAATGTACTATAGGGGGATATGACTAGTCGTCAACTTCTCCCTACTCAAGGTTATATATGCTAAGCCGTTGTTATCTTTCTCTTGTTTGCTTATATAACGTCTCTTTCTAAAATCTCTCTTTCTAAAATCTCTCTCTCCTCGTTTTCTAAAACCTTCTTTTAAAACCGAGGCTAGAGGCTCGACCGTACGTCGCTTGGCCGTAGGCGACGCAAGAACAAATTGGCTTAACTCACTTGTCGCTGGAAAGTGAGTGCCGCACAATCGCTAGTTCGCTGCCTTCGAAAGTGCGATTGTGTCACTGCGTACAGACCGAGGCGGAGAATTCACCTCGGCAAGTTTCAGTAAGTACTGCGACGAGATCGGCATACAACGGCACCTAACGGAGTGGTAGAGCGCCAAAATCAGACCATTGTCGAGACAGCGAGGTCATTATTGGTGACGGCTGGGATGCCTGGGAGATTCTGGGGAGAGGCAGTAATGACGGCTGTCTATCTCCTCAATTGGTCACCAACCCGAAGCCTCGACGGGAAGACGCCATATGAGGCCTGGTACAACAAAAAACCAACAGTACATCATTTTCGGGTGTTCGGCTGCGTCGCATACATGAAGGTAACACGTCCCCATCTCGCCAAGCTCAATCCCAGGGGGCTGAAGGTCGTCTTCATCGGCTACGAACCCGGGAGCAAGGCGTACAGACTCTATGATCCTGTAGGGGGGAGAGCTCACGTGTCTCGCGACGTCGTCTTCTATGAAAGCACCTTCTGGCAGTGGAATGACGTGATCGAGGCAGACCGTAATCCAAATCAATTCACGGTGGAGTACCTCGTCACCGAGCCTGAAGAAGGAGGAGCCCAGCATCAGGAGACGTCACCGCCGCCAGCAGGTGCACCACCTGAACCAATGGAATTCGCAACACCACGGACTGCGGATTCGACGCTGGATGCTGATCACGATACTGATCTGGAGGCTAGGTACCGGAGGATGGATGACCTAGTGGGAGGAGGTGAACCACCTAGACTGGCAGCGCGCGAGCTCGAAGAAGTGGCCGAACTACATGCCGTCAGTGCAGATGAACCAAACACCTTCGCCGAAGCAAAAAAGAACCCGTGCTGGCGGAAGGCAATGTAGGAGGAGATGACATCCATCACTGAGAACCAGACGTGGAGTCTGGAGGATATGGCCCCGGGACACCGAGCCATAGGGCTCAAATGGGTCTTCAAACTGAAGCACAACGAAAAAGGAGAAGTTGTGAAGCACAAGGCTCGTCTGGTGGCGAAGGGCTACGTCCAGAAGCAAGGAGTGGACTTCGAAGAGGTATTTGCGCCAGTAGCAAGGTTAGAATCCGTTCGTTTCTTGCTGGCAATTGCGGCACATTACTCTTGGGAGGTTCACCATATGGACGTAAAGTCTGCTTTCCTTAACGGAGAGTTGAAGGAGACCGTCTATGTTCGACAACCACCTGGCTTCCTGGACAACGACAACCCTAATAAGGTACTGTGCCTGCACAAAGCACTCTACGGGCTTCGACAAGCCCCACGAGCTTGGAACGCGAAGCTCGACAGTACCCTACTGTCACTGAATTTCAAACGTTGTGCCTCTAAGCATGGCATGTACACGTACAGCCACGGAAAAAAGCGACTGATCGTGGGAGTGTACGTCGACGACCTCATAATCACTGGAGGCGACGTGGAAGTCCTCGGAAGGTTCAAGAAGGAGATGTCGAAAAACTTCGAGATGAGCGATCTCGGTGTGCTCAGCTACTACCTCGGCATCGAAGTGCAACAGAACTCTTCTAGTATCTCCATCTGCTAAAGTGCATACGCGAGGAAGCTGCTGGACACAACTGGGCTTGTGGATAGTAATCCTACCAGGACGCCAATGGAGGCCCAACTTCAACTAAGGAAGGCCGGCACTACGACGACAGTCGACTCCACCAATTACCGCAGCATTGTCGGGAGTCTGCGCTATCTGGTAAACTCTCGTCCTGATCTTGCTTATTTTGTTGGCTATGTGAGTAGGTTTATGGAAGCACCTAGGGAGGAGCATCTAGTGGCTGTCAAGCGCATCCTGCGCTATGTAGCCGAAACCAGAGGCTGGGGTGTAAGATATTGCGCAGGGAGCGGAAAGGAGAAACTCAAGCTGGTCGGCTACAGTGATAGTGACATGGCCGGTGACGTTGATGATCGTAAGAGCACCAACGGAATGATCTACTTTCTCTCAGGCGGCGCGATCTGCTGGCAATCAACAAAACAGAAGGTGGTTGCTTTGTCTTCCTGCGAAGCAGAATACATCGCCGCTTCGATGGCAGCAACACAAGGGATTTGGCTTGCACGACTAATGGAAGAACTCATCGTGAGAGAAAGCGATCCACCATGCTATACGTAGGCAACAAACCTACGATCTCCCTGATCAAAAATCCAGTTTTGCACGACCGGAGCAAGCAAATAGAAATCAGATTCCACTACATTCGAGAATGTGCAGATCGAGGGCTCATCAAGATTGATTTCATCCAAACAGAGGAACAGCTTGGAGACATTTTCACCAAGTCCCTGGCGTGGGTGAAATTCGAAGAACTACGCTCAAAGATCGGAGTTCAAATAATAAGGTACAGCTTTTAGGAGGAGATTGTTAAATAAAAGTCATGCCTTATTTAGTTAGGTTTGTAAAACATCTGAATTCACGCAAATGGAGGAGCGTGATTCTAGGGCCATTGTTTTGGCAATTTGGGCGAAGTCTTCGTCCACTTCTTCTATTTTTGTATAATTGGTTTTTCTATTTTTGTAATTAGATTTGTTATTTAAACTGTTCAACTGAAGTAAAATAAGATATCGAGTCTTCAGCAATCTCAGCGAATCTCTCACTCTCTCTCCTTTTACTTCCGCTAATTTTTCCTTCGAAGAAACCTTCGGCCGATTTTTCGTCGACACTGTCTTCCGAATTGCCAGAGTCAACAGACTATGGGAACGAAGCGGGTTACCAAAGAAGAACAACACAAGTCGCAAACACTAGCGGCAAAACATATAAATTGCCAGGTCATCGAAATGGAAGCTCCAATAGGCCAAACGAAAGTAACGATAAACCAAGCAGATGGATAGATAGACCTCCTCAGAACAACCAAGCGGGGACATCTCGAGGACCTTACCCTCAAAGGAACCACCTGACGACACCTTTACAATTCCTGTTGTGTAAAGGCCCCCACAAACTGTCCTACTGTCCTCATCAAGCCTCTCTCAGTGCACTCCAAGCGTCCATTCAAGAGAGCAACAACACAGGAGTCGATACTATGCTAAACAAGAAGGAAGATCAAGACAACCCCCGAATGGGCGCGCTCAAATTCTTGTCAGCCCTCCAACGGAAGGTCGACCCAAAGGAGATAATAGAGAAAGGGCTCATGTTCGTGGATGCGACAATAAACTCTCGACCAAGCAAGATCACCTTGATAGACTCAGGAGCGACCCACAACTTCATTGCCGATCAAGAAGCACGAAGATTGGGACTCACCATAGAAAAGGACCCAGGATAAATGAAAGCTGTCAACTCCGAGGCCTTGCATATTGTGGGAGTTTCCAAAAGAGTCCCCTTCAAATTAGGGGCTTGGACAGGAGAGTTGGACCTTGTCGTGGTTCGCATGGACGACTTTGACGTGTTACTTGGGATGGAGTTCCTCCTAGAATACAAAGTTATCCCAATGCCACTTGCGAAATGCTTGGTGATCACCGATCGCAACCCCACAGTAATACCTGCAAGCATCAAGCAACCACGTAATCTTAGAATGATCACGGTCATACAATTGAAAAGAGGACTCGCACGAGAGAAACCTACATTTGTGGCTAAACTACTGATAGAAGAAGTGACCACTGAGGAAACTATTCCAAGCGAAATCAAGGAGGTACTAGACAGTTATGCTGACATAATGCCAGAGAGCTTACCACAAACATTACCACCCCGTTGAGGCATTGATCACGAAATTGAACCCTTTCCCAGGGTTAAACCCCCAGCAAAGAATGCATACCGGATGGCTCCCCCTGAGCTAGCCGAATTGAGGAAACAACTAGATGAGTTGTTGACGGTAGGATTCATCCGCCCGGCAAAGGCACCCTACGGAGCCCCCGTACTATTTCAGAAAAAGAAGAATGGGACGTTGCGTCTGTGCATAGATTATAGAGACTTAAACAAGGTGACGATACGCAACAAATACCCACTGCCGATAATATCCGACTTGTTCGACCAACTTCACGGGGTCAAATACTTCACGAAGTTGGACTTACGATCAGGGTACTACCAAGTACGTATCGCCGAAGGGGACGAGTCCAAGACGACGTGTATAACAAGATATGGGGCCTTTGAGTTCCTGGTAATGCCCTTTGGCTTGACAAACGCCCTAGCTACATTTTGCATGTTAATGAACCAGGTTTTCCACGAATACTTGGATCAGTTCGTAGTAGTATACCTCGACGACATAGTTGTATATAGCACAACCCTAGAGGAACACAAGATGCACTTGGAGCTGGTGTTTGATAAGCTGCGGCAGAATTAGTTGTACGTCAAGAAAGAAAAATGTGCCTTCGCACAAACATGTATCAACTACCTCCATATTCGATGAGTGGAAAATCCCTACCTCCATATTCGATGTGCGATCCTTCCTAGGATTGGCAAACTACTATAGGCGGTTCATTGAAGCGTTTTCATGACGAGCTGCCCCATTAACAGAGCTCCTGAAGAATGACCACCCTTGGTCATGGTCAAATAAATGTCAAATGGCCTTTGAAGATCTGAAGGCAACTATGACGAGGGGTCCTGTCCTCAGGCTAGTAGATGTTATAAAGCCTTTTGAAATAGAGACAGATGCTTCCGACTTTGCCCTAAGCAGTGTCCTTATTCAAGAAGGCCACCCGATCGCTTATGAAAGTCGAAAGCTCAATGATGATGAACGGAGATACACTGTCTGCGAAAAAGAAATACTGGTTGTGGTCCATTGCCTACGAGTCTCGAGATAGTATCTCTTGAGATCAAAGTTCATAGTGAAGACGAATAACAGAACCATTTTCCACTTCTTCGATCAACCAAAATTGACGGCAAAACAAGCCCGGTGGTAGGAGTCATTGGCTGAATTCGACTTCAAATTTGAACACAAGGCAGGAAAGAGTAATCAAGCAGCCGATGCACTGAGTCGAAATGGCGAACATGCGGCCCTGTTCATGTTAGCCCATATTCATTCAAGTAAGATCGATGGATCGATGCGCGACATCATCAAAGAACATTTACACAAAGACCCATCGACCAAAGCTGTCGTCGAACTAGCTAAAGCTGGGAAGACACGACAGTTTTTGGTCGAGGGAGACCTTCTAATGACTAAAGGAAACATATTATACGTTCCAAGAACGGGAGAACTAAGGAAGAAGCTCATTTAGGAATGTCATGATACCTTATGGGTCGGACACCCTGGGTGGCAAAGAACATATGCCCTGATAAAAAAGGGTACTTCTGGCCGAATATGCGGGACGACATCATGCAGTACATCAAGACGTACCTCATCTGCCAACAAGACAAAGTCGAGAAAGCCAAAGAATCAAACTCTTTGAACCTCTACCTGTGCCAACAAGGCCTTGGGAAAGTGTGTCTCTAGACTTCATAACACACCTCCCAAAAGTCGGGGAATATGACGCCATCTTGGTAATCGTAGACCAGTTCTCGAAATATGTGACGTTCGTCCCCACTCCCAAATTATGCTCCACTGAACTAACAGCCCAACTATTTTTCAAACACGTTGTAAAGTTATGGGGCATTTCGTCGAGCATCATCAGTGATAGGGCTGGTAGATTCATTAGCACATTCTGGATAGAATTATTCGCCTTCTTGGGAACGACTTTAAACATCTCCATGAGCTATCATCCTCAAACCGGTGGACAGACGGAACGGTTCAGCTGCTTGCTCGAAGAATACTTACGTCACTTCGTCGACGCTCGCCAGAAGAATTGGATAAATTATGTTTCAATTGTCAAACGAGCTTGTCTATGGGGAATAGCCCCTTCGAAATTGTAAGTAGACGACAACTGGCCTCGCCCCATATTATTGATCATCCTTATGCAGGGAAAAACCCTCAAGCTCAAAACTTCACAAGAGAATGAAGTAGACAACAGATATAGTCCGGGCATATTGCCAAGCATATGAAGAAGTGGGCAGACAAGAAGCGTTGTCCCCTCCAATTCCGAACAAGAGGTCAAGTCCTCATCAAGTTGAGACCAGAACAGATCAGATTTCGTAGCCGAAAGGACCAGAGACTAGTTTAAAAATATGAAGGCCCGGTTGAAGTCCTTAAAAAGATCGGGTCTACCTCCTACAGAGTTGTGTTACCCACATGGATGAAAATCCACCCAGTAATTCATGTTAGCAACTTGAAGCCATATCACCCTGACCCAGATGACAACAAGCGAAATGTAATCACGAGACCGAGCATCGATCTGAAACAAAGAGACATCAAAGAAATAGAGGAGATCCTAGCCAACAGAGTTAGGAAGATAGGAAGACTTGTACGAACGATTTGTGAATTCATTGTCAAATGGAAGAATCTCCCTACGGAGGAAACCAGCTGGGAACGCGCTGAAGATCTGGACTCCACCGCTGCCCACATCGCCAGGTTTGAAAGTAGTCGGTTGACAGGGACGTCAACCAATTAGGTTGGGGAGGATGTCACGGTCATGCTCGTCCAAGACGTGTTGTCCATGGTCGCATGCCCATGACAAGCCCAACCCTTTATGTCTTTTCATATTCTAGTGTTTTACTTTTGTATTTCTAGGAAGTATGACGTTTCAGAAATATCATGTCTAAGCCTGTTAAACATGAAATGCCTCAGAGTGTACTATAAGGGGATACGAATTGGCTTAGCTCACTTGTCGTGAAAAAGTGAGTGCCGCACAATCGCAAGTCCGCTGCCATCAAAAGTGCGATTGTGAACACTTGGCATCCACACCATACGTGGAAGGGATGCAGCTGGGTCTCGGGTTGAGGTGCAAGTTGCGGGGCAAGGCGCCTTGCATTCTAGGCTTGTGTCGTGTGCTGGGTTGGGGCCAAGCACGCGTGGAGAGCTGACTGGACGTGGTTCGTGAACGGGATTGGCTCGCAAATTGACTTGGACTCATGGATGTCGGATCTGAGTTCAAACCTGACCCAGAATTGACCCGTGGATTTCTTCTCTATAACCCAAACATTGCAAAAGAAACAAAAGAAAAAAACAAAGACCATGTGCGAACAAACGACAATAATGGATGCCCATTTGTCTTGTGTCGAGTTGTCATGTAGTGCTCAATCTCTTACCCCAAAATATCTCTCCTTTTATAAACTCATCTCTTTGTAATTTACAGGCAACCCAACAAAAAGAAGCCATGGTCAAGGAGGCTAGAGCTGAAGCAAAACTTGGGGTTGGTGTTGAAACCCTTTGGAAAGCTTTGGTTGAAGATTTGAGATTCATCGTTCCAAAGCTCATTCCCAACACCGTTGAAAACATTGAGCTCCTTCATGGAAATGGTGGCATTGGCTCTGTCTTGCTCTTCCATCTTGGCCCCGGTGAGTTCTTCATCTTCCATATAATTCCACATCGACTATTTTTCTTCTTATTTTGTGTTGTTTCTTACTTAGAGTTAAGATCTTCCTACGTAGTCCCACAAGGTAAAAAACGTTGGTTTTGACCCTCGATTGAATTTTACCAAAACGAATAATCGAAGCAGAAAGAAATGCTCATAAAACGTACTACCCACTAGCAACAACCTGCTACTCCTAAACCCATTAGCAATCTCAACTTTAGAGACGAGTTCAATTAGGGCAAAAAAACCGATTACAACATCAAAATAAGCCAATGCTCCACGAGCTTTGTACTTAAATACTTAAATTACTAACAATTCTCCTGGAAATGCTCCACGATTAATAATTTTTCAATGTATGAATGTCACACCCCATGATTCCAATATAATGTTTAATCTTCGATTTTGAATCAATCGAGCTTATTGACTCACAAAAAAGAAAGATTTGCAGACGTAAAGATAATGAAGATCCAGAAAGAAAGAATCGTAGAACTTGACGAGACAAAACATGAATTTGGGCTAGAAGTGATGGAAGGAATTCTCTTAAAAAAGGGGTTTTCTTCTTTCAAGACAACATTCAAGCTTTCCTCCATGGGAGAGAAGGAAACCCTAGTAGATATCAAGGTTGTTTATGAGACGGAAAGAGATGGTGAAGATGAAGTTGAGATGAAGGAAGCAGCAACAAAGCCAGCTCTTTCATTTCTTCAACTCTTGGAGAAGTTTCTTCTTGATTTATCATCTTAAAAACATGTTTTATATTCTTAATCTTCATATTATAATCTCTCACATCATCAACTTGGACTATATATATTGTATTGTTGTAAGATATTCTATATTTTAATTTCTAGTTGTTCCAAAATTTGTAAGGGCCATTGTCATATGTAATATAGTATATGCTTTTCATCCATATAAGTGAATATTTCACATTTTAATTCTAATTTGTTTGCTTGTATTTTGTTTTTTTGTAACTAAAATACAGTTTAAAAACATGTTTATTTTAGTTCAACTTTTTAGAATTGTTCTATTGTCTCAAACCTACACTAAGAGAGTGGGTTAACAACTCCTCCCAAGCGAGCAAACACGTCAACCAGCGATAAATAAATAGGACGAAATAAGTGGTTGAAAAGAGAAATATCGTGACGCGATCGAGAAAAACAGTGCATACACTAATGTTCAAGAAAGTCGAGCAAAAGTAAAGATAAATATAGAATCAAGGGTGGGGTCGATGGTGTCAATAACAAGCTTAATGGGAGTCGGTTGATGGGGCGTGAGATGATTGTATATTCTTAAATTTGTTTTAGATTGTCAACATGGAGATATATTATATTTGTAGAATTTATGACATCAATATCACAATAGTTATCGACGACACAGGATCAGGATCATCGAATATGTCAACCAACAAATACCATAACAAAGCTTTATCTTCACAGATCTTAACCGTGCTAGATTTATTAGAACTCATTCTTATGCACATATGATACAACTACGACACAACTTGTTATTGAAAATAAAATGCAAGGACTACATATGAGGCAAACTTATAGGAATCAGTGATAGATATATGTTTCAAATAATGATCATCGGTAGAAATTGAGATAACTATCGATGATGAAAATTGAAAACGAAAGAAACTGATTGACAAGGATTAATCAAACCATGGATGAACACTAGAGAACCTAAAAAAATAGGACTACTTGATAATTAAATTGAAAAATAATCTTAAAAATATAAAATGAAAGAAATTAAAATACCTAGATAAGATAACAAAATCTCAATTTTAAAATGTAATTAATGTAATATAACTTATTTTTACTATTAAAATAAAATCGCTACTACATGCATAACATACAAAAAAAAATTAGTTTAGAAATATTCACATGTAAACAAAATCATAAACTTAAACGTTTGCAAAATTTATTTCAATTCAAGTAAAGTTTTAAGGAATAACGAAAACAAAATAACAATTTCTATGGTCCAACTTAAGGACTGTAACTTAAATAGAAAATGCGACAAAGGAAATGAACTCTTCATTCCATGTAGCAGAAGCATTGAGAATCGTTTTGATTTTTTTTAAGAATTAAAACAAAGCAATAAATAGGAGAACAAAAACCCTACCTTTTTAGAAACCTTAGCTTGCAAGATGCCTTCAAGTATTCCAACAATGTAAAAGTTCATCAACATTCCACAAGATCTTTCTTGCTATGACTCGAACACAAGGTCAAGGCTTGTGGGATCCTCTTGAAAAAAATCCGTATGGAATTGGAGAAGAATAGTTTCGAGAATTGTTTGGAGATGTAATTTCATTCTCCAAAGAAAATGGGTGAGATTCGTATGTCTTTGGCTCAACACGAGAGTTCTATTTTCATCCCAATCTTCCTTTCATGGATATTTAGTATTAAATTATAGTTTACCATATACATTATATTTGATATTTTATTAAAGGCAAATATCTCTTACCATAGGTATCTTTCCAGCTCTTTCTATATTCTTGTAATTTATTTGATTATAAACAGAGAACTTTTACATCATTTATGGGGTGGTTTTAGCAAATATTTTGATGTATCAGGCCCTTTTGGTTTAGCAACCTCCATCATTTATTATTGTCAATGGCTTCTGAATCTTTACTCTTCTTCTCCACCACCACTGCTGGCTTTGATGTCGTAGGGGCAGTCTTTATGGCTGCCATTGGCGGAGCCAATTGATTACTCTTCAGCTCCACCCTTCCGACCTCCAAATCACTCTTCGTCATATTTTGTACATACAACTTCACTTTTTCCAACACAATCAGTTTTCCCTTAGCCAACATAGCCTCTCTCATTTTCTTCCTGATTGACCCTTCATCCTTCACAAAAACCCTAACCTCAGGATCCTCATCAGCATTCTCATTGGAACTATATGGAATTTCGACAAGTCCATCAACCTTCTGCAGAGATTTACCTTCGAAATTCGGGCACCGCACTAGCCTCTTCACCAACTAAGTCACCGCCGGCCTCCTCGCCAAAATCGGCTCCCTCGCCCCCCACTGTGGCGACTATTCCGGCTTCAACACCATCTTCGTCTTTTACCGGAAATATGACTCTCTATCTGTCTCTTGCCCTTTTCTCAAAATAGGGCCATTGCCCCAATTCTGAAGCCTCTACCTTGAGTCTCTATAGTCGACGCCTTATGGAAATCTTATGGGATTTTCCATTCTCTCTCTCCTTTTTTGTTCTATTAGGTGTTTGACCAAGTCCCTTCAAATGACCCTCTCTCTATTCTCCTTCCTCTCGGTTTCTCCCTTCTACTTCGTGGGTTAGTCATATTTTCGCTCGAGTCAAGGCAGCATCGCTGCTGAGCGATGATCCCTTTGCAGATTTCGATACCCAAGAAAGTGTTTCTCTACGTCTCCTCTGAACTAGGTTGCTGACATTTTCACGAAAAGTGTTTCTCAACCTCTATTTGAATTTTTCAGTTTCAAGCTTAACGTTTGTTCAAATCTGACGCTCAGTTTTCAGGGTGGAAATTTAGTACTAAATTATAGTTTACATATATATTATATTTGATATTTTATTAAAACAAATATCTTTTACACAGTAATCTTTCATTTATTTATCTTTCAATTTATTACTCTTCTCATATCCTTTCATTTATTTATGGCCTGGTTTTAGCAAATATTTTCATTTGACTCTCGAGAATTTTGCCCAATAATATATTTGCATATCTATATAATATTTTATACAAATCATATTTAAATATTATAAAATATCATAATATATATTTAACTAATTTAAATCTCAAATATATTATTATTTAATGTATCAAATACATTAATTGATTTAATATTTAATTTATCAAATACAATAAATATATTTTTCCTTTAATATATCTAATATATTAAATATTAATCTTCAAATTAATATATTTTTTTCTATTTATATTTAATATATCTAATATATTAAATATTAATTTGACATTTCAAATTAAATTTATTTTCTCTTTTATATTTAATATATCTAATATATATTAAATATCAATTTGAATACTTCAAATACATTGAATCTCTTAACGTTACTCTAAGCTAGCAAGGGGACCTTATGAACCTACCGAATATAAACTACAATGATATAAAATTAATTAATTAATTAAACTCTTTAATTAATCAATTCATTAACTACAGGTCACTCCACTATAGACCTAGACTTGTACTCTTATGCACTGTAGGACAAGTTATGTCCATTGATATAATCATTACAAGCAAGTTGATCTTTCACAAGTTGTTCATAATTACAGTTGCATCAAAAGTTCGTATTACCTTTATAATTACATCTTTCACCTTAAGTACCACTAATTCTCTCATGAACCAAGTCCCTTTCGAGCCAATGAAAGGGTGGGGCCCATTGTTTAAGTTCTCAGTACTTAAGAGAACAACTCATCTACTTTCCTTATATGGAAATGAGTGAATTCCATCTCATGATATTATGTTCCCAACTCCCAATTTGGTCAAGTCCTCGAAATGGTAGGCATATTGAATCGGCTAAAAGAGTCATTCTCACCCATGTAAATCAAAGGACAAGCCCTCACAGGCAGGAGTTCATAACTCACTCAGGATTAAGATCAAGTCGCATATGATCATCATGTGAAATATTAATCTTCTCAATTAACAGATTTATGAAGGGTGATTAAATATTTCTTGGTCTAGTCTTGTATAAACTCATTATATAGGATACCTCACTCACATGTCATGTCTGCACATGAATGATTTGGATCAAATCATTTGCAATAATTACATATTGGGCCGTATCAATAGATAGGATAAGGCATCCAACCTTATCCATATACTATAGACCCTTTAGGTTATGACTTGAACATCCTCCTCCTCTATGTCAACCACTTGCAGTTCAAGATTACATTAATAACTTTGGATTTTCATACCATCGATAACAATTAAATTACAAATAAAATAATAAAAATTATTATTAGAAACTAAATAATTAATTACGAAGCTTTAGGGCATAAATCTCAACCCTTAACTTATTGATGTCTACTTTTATTTATAAAGAAAGTAGCACATGACTTGAGTATTTAACAAATACTCTTAACCGCAGTCGCATCACATTTGAGACCTATCTTTTCATAGAAGACGAGCGGTTTTAAGTATTTGAGGTAGGAAGAAGAAACTTTTCCAAGAGTTGAAAAAAATAAAGAGGTGGGGCAGTTGCAATTGCGTCCATGCGAGCTTGTTCATCTTCTCCATCTTTTTCAGTCTCATAAGCAACTTTGATATCCACAAGGCTTTCCTTTTCACTCAAAGAGGACAGCTTAAACGTTGTCTTGAAAGAAGAAAACCCTCTTTTCAATACATTCCCTTCCAACACTTGTATCACAAGTTCATGCCTTGTTTCATCAACTTCCACAATCCTTTCCTTCTGGCTCCTCATCGCTTCCTCCTCTACAAACACTCATATTATAAGACCAAAAGAAGTAAGGAAATAAGGTGAATCAAGAGCATGAACTCACTATGAACAAGATGGAAGAGCAAGATAGAGCCAACGCCGCCATCTCCATGAAGGAGCTCAATTTTTTCAACGGTGTCGGGCATGAGCTGTGGAATGATAAATCTCAAGTCTTTAGCCAATGCTTTCCAAAGGGTTTCAATTTCAACCCCAAGTTTTGCTTCAGCTTTAGCCTCCTTTGTAACCATGGCTTCCTCACCCTTTGATTTGGCTGTAAAAGTTTCATAGAGATAAGCTTAGTTTATGTGTTATAATAAAGGATAAGAGATTCACACTTTTAGACAACAAATGGCTTCCATGCATATTTATCTTTGCCTTTTTGCTTCTTGTTCTGTGCTCCAGGCTTTGTTGAAATAATGACATTTGAGAAACATGCCATCTTTGGGGAAAGTTGACCATGCATCAAATGCCATTAAATAATCAAATAAATACTTTTCTATTTTGGCTTAATATGCACTTTTGAATTGGCATCCTAAAATTCAAAGCTGGGCTCCGAGACGACGCCGTATGACGAATATACGCTGCAAGAAAATAGGAAAAATTATTTATGCGGTGAGCGTGGATCGAACACGCGACCTTCAGATCTTCAGTCTGACGCTCTCCCAACTGAGCTATCCCCGCAAGATGTGGTTAATTATTTAAATTTATGTATTTGTATAGTTTCTTTTGTCTATAAATATGTTAAAAAAAAATGTGAATTCAAATTAACAAATTAATATAATCTTTAAAAATATAAAATAAAATAAAAATTAAATGGTCTATTACTAGTTTTTATCCCTCTAAAACATATTTGAATCTGTATTATTATCGATTTTTTTTGTAATTGATTGATTTTTTAAAAATTAAATCTATATTATTTTGACTCATGAATTTGTTTTATTATTTACATTTAAATTTTTAATTTGAAATATTAATTTTGTTTTTAAAATTTAGATACAAATAAAAATGTTTATTTAAAAAATATAAAAATCATAATAAATAAATTGGAGCACACTTTCAAAAGCAAAAATAAAAGAAAAAACAAATTAAAAAAATGTAATTGTTATCGATCAAATTTTATTTAAAAAAAAAAAGCTCATTTACAAGTAGTTAGTTGACTAACAAGTGTATACAAAAATTGAAATTAAAAAAAAAATAGTAGTACTTTTTTTTTTTTTTTTTTCTTTTCGGAAAACATTCATAATAGTTCGGGCAATGGTAATGAGACGACGTCGTATGACGAATATACGATGGAAGAAAAGAGAAGAAAACATTGCGGTGAGCGTGGATCGAACACGCGACCTTCAGATCTTCAGTCTGACGCTCTCCCAACTGAGCTATCCCCGCTTGTTATTTATACTTTGAACTATATTTTAAATTAATAAAATATAAAATGAACATGATTTTATCTGAAGTTTATTTTTTATTTTTTATTTTTAACTCTGAACATTTTAGCAGTGAGATTAGAGTTGGGGGAACAGGTATTAACTCTAAATTCCAGCCTCATTTTGTTTCTGTAAATGGAGCAGCGGGAGCCACTGGATAACGCTGCAGCCGTATACGGAACAGCAATGACATACACCCATCTCACTCTCACACCAGATAATCCATCATGAATTTCTTCTTATCTGCTTCCCCATATTTCCTTTAATCCCAAATGACAAGTTTCATCAGATTCTCTTCCTTCAACCTACTACACGACAATTTCTTCAAAAAACCCACCCGATTTAATCCTCTTCCGCCCCCGAAGGTTGCCTCCTGCCACCGAAATGGGTTCCGTTTGAGGCTTTGTGGAGGGAAGTTGCCGTTTCTTAGTGGGGGTTCGGGTAACAATGGCGTTTCGGGAAAATACGGAGTGTTTAAGGGAAAGAGAGGGCTAATTGTAGCAAGGTTTAATCAGGGTTTTGGGTTTAACGGCGGCGGAAGCGGCGGCGGCGGCGGCAGAGACGATGGTGCAACCGCGAGGCTTCTGGGTAATATTGCTTTGGCTGCTGGGTTAACTTACCTTTCAGTAACAGGGCAGCTTGGCTGGATTTTAGATGCGATCGTTTCCATTTGGGTCTGTATTCAGCCTCTCTCTTCTCTTGTTTTGATTCTCAAATATCGAATTGAGTTCTGATTCTCAAGGATTTGTGAATTTCTTAACCTTCTCAAAGAAACATTGGTTATCTCCTTTAGTGTTCGTCTGTTCGGCTCTTATTAGGACTTGTCCGTGTGATGAAAGGGCAGCTCTTCGTTCACTATTATCTCAATACTTCACTGAAGAGTAGTAATAGGAGCATGTTTATGGCTGGCTTTTGCTATCTCTGCCTTTGAAAACTGATTTCTAATTGGAAAAACAGAAAGTTTGTATTGAATTCTCATTTGTTTGCATTCCAGAACTGATTGAAGATGAATTCTTCTTCTTTTGCGTTCTTGTGCTTTGTTTTGATCTGTTAACATATATGCATATTCAGCTTGTTGCAGTTCTTGTACCAATTGTTGGAGTGGCCGCTTTTATATGGTGGGCAGGACGAGATATTGTTCAAAGCACTGTAAGTCTGTTATAACTTTTGTATTTTCAATCTCAAAGCTTGAGCTTATGCAACTTCATATCAACACCTTCTTGCAATTGCAGTGTCCTAACTGTGGAAATGAATTCCAAATATTCAAGTAAGTGTTCTTGAAAGAACTTAATATAAGTTCGGCCTCGTTCGAGATCCCTCGATTCGTTTCGTGCAATTTTCAGCTGTATTAACTAACACACTTCTTTTACTTCCATATTGCAGATCTACTCTGAATGAAGAACTGCAACTATGCCCTTTCTGTAGTCAACCTTTCTCTGGTAAACCCCGAGTTCTTATAGATCATCTTTAAACTTGAAGTTTCCGAGTTCATATCGTTAGCAGTTTGAGCGATTTACTTCTTCTGGGAACGTTGTTGTTGTTGTTGTTGTTGGATCATGAACTGATTTTACCATTTCCTGATCTATTCATCATGGTTCATTTAGCTTCTTTCTTTTACTTTTCAAATTCAGTGGTGGATGACAAGTTTGTGAGGGATTCCGTGATGTTCTCCAACAAAACTTCTTCCACCTTTGGACAAGCTTTCAGTGACTTTACTTCTCCCAGAAAAGGTAATTCGTGATGGAGTATATCCCATCCAACATCCAATATTTAATGTTCTTGAAACTGAACTGCCTCTTGTGATTGATTGTAGGGAAGGAAACCTCTGGTGCTGTGGTTGACATAGAAGCTGAAGTAAAAGATGTGGACTGAAGTAGTCTTACTGGCCGTCTTCATTCTGGTATGAAATTTTGTCGTCGACTGAGTCGATACATTGCTTTGCTTTCCGGTGAACGTTTTCTGATTTAGCCTTTGCACCATCTGTCATTTCTCTATCCTTTAGCGTCGTCTCGCCTCTGCAACTTCAACAAAATGAAAGCTCATTTTCGCTCTCGGTTTTTTCTTATTCATCTGAATACCACATAGCACCTTGTAGAGCATAAAACAGTTTACTCCATTTCAAAAACTCCTAAAACGATTGAACCCAGATATCAAAACTTCTAAAACGACTGAACCCAGATCCAGAATCCCAGTTCCTGCAGATTTCAAAATTCCTGGCATTGGTGTTCAACTCAGATCTCTAGAGTTGTGTACTTGTTAGTTTATTTTGTTCAGTCTTATTTCATTTCGATTTTACAGGTATTTGAACAACAATGAGATTCTGATTACAATTCCAGTGAAGTCGAGATAAACGCGATCACGATGAGAGGAAAATTTTCATAGATTCTGTATATTAGTTATGTCTTAGGGTGGCAACAAGAAGTTTCCATTTCTGAAAGTATAGGAGAATTTGTGAAATGGATCCACTGTGTATATCCTTATTTGACACAAATATGTTTCATCTACAGGCTTTTACCTTGTAACTTGTGACTAGAAGAACATGAAATCTTTCAATTTTGTTGCTTCACATATTGGAAAATGAACCTTTCTGGATTGTTTTATTTTTAGATACCTACCAAGATCGTCGAGTATCCATGTTACTTGTAGTTCAACAACTATGGGTAGGAATCGAACTATTGATATTTGAAATGATAGATCGTGCTAAGCTACTTGACGACAATACCTATTTTACACCAATGAGACTGTCAATATACCGATTCTGGCAAAAACAAAATGCTATTAGCCAAATCAATCTTAAAACACACGAGGGAACAAGAGGGGTTTGTATTCTACTTGCTAAGAACGCCATCCATGATAATATTGGATGCCATAGCTTTAAAGACATGATAAAGTATAAACTAATTTTAACATCAAACACTATCACCAACTTATATACCTTGGCAAGAAAGGAATCCATTATTCTTGCTATGCTACACAACAATGGACTCGATATCGTCTACAGTCGGGAACGGATGAAGATCCGTTTCTTGTTTTGCATTACGTTGGCTGATCCTTTGGGACCTTCCCCTGGCAACTTCTTCAGTGGTACAGACCCATCAACAATGTTTGCAGATGTACAATGGTGTAGTTTCATTTTGTTCTTGTTTGCCTCTGCTTCTTCCATCTCTGCCGCCATCTTATCCATCACTAGCTTAAGCTCTTCTGGTTGCTTTTCATTTAAAGAAGGTGAATGGGGCGTGTCCTTTAATCCTCCCTGCCTAATCTTATTCACCTGATTATTACCTACATCACCCAAGTATGAGAAGAAACCGAAAATAAGGAAACGCGAAGTCAAATACTAGCAGAAGTCTTCCAAAGCTCATCCATGAAAAACCAGGGCATTGATCATTTCAGGCAAAAGTTATAAAGCAAGAAGCTGTAAACATAACAATGCCTTTTTCTCCATTTGAATTGAGTTAATTGTCTTCCGTAGACAAAACCAACTAAAATGACAGCAAATTATCAGTAAGAATGCAACTAGATCAATTCAGGTCAGTCTTTTACCAAAAGCAATATTATACCAACGATTCAGATCAAGAAAAAACAAAAAACTGAACCCTAAACCATTTTTTAAAATCTAAACCAATCAGAATATAATCTAAAACTGGCACAATAAGGGATGATCTCAGCGAAGCCAACAAAAAAACTTTGGACCTAACAAAGGCCCGAACATCACTCAGACTTCTCAAGATCTTGTTATTCCTCTCTCCAAAGTCCCAGAAAACAGCGTAAATTCCATAGCCACAAAACCTTCCCCTCTCTCAAAAGGGAGGATGGAGAGGTAACTCCTCAACCCTATGTTAACAGTCCAAACCCACCGCTAGCACATATTGTCTTTTCTGGGCTTTCCCTTTCAAGCTTCTCCTCAAGATTTTTAAAACGTGTCTTCTAGGGTGAGGTTTCCACACCCTTATAATGTTTCATACTCCTCCCCGACTGATGTGAGATCTCAAAATCCACTCCCTTCAAGACCCAACGTCCTCGCTGGCATTCGTTCCTTTCTCTAATCGATGTGGGATCCCCCAATTCACTCCCCTTCAGGGCCCAGTATCCTTACTAGCACACCACCTCATGTCCACCACCCTTCGAGACTCAACCTCCTCACTAGCACATCGCCCGGTGTTTGGCTCTTATACCATTTGTAATAGCCTAAACTCACTATCAGATATTGTCCTTTTTGAGCTTTCCCTCAAGGTTTTGCATCGTATAGCGACAGGTTTACACACCTAAGACAGGTTTACACACCCTTGTAAAGAATGTTTCAATCTCTTCCTTAATCAATGTGGGATCTCACACCATATGTCTAGATAAACTTAAGCCAAACTCTTAAAAAAAAAAAAAAAAAAAAAAAAAGAAAGAAGAAAATCTGAACAACAAAGGCTAAATCACAACAACAAAGGCTAAATCACACAGAAAATATGGACCAGGTCTCTAGCCGCCCACCTACAGAAAATGCAACACAATGACCTAATCAGGGTCATCAACCCCAAACTTTATCGAACGTGTTAACTCATGGAGACTTGGCACAATAAATTGAGAATTTTCACCTAGAGTCACTCGAGGGAAAACTGGATCAAAATAAAGTGGAATCCAAATTTCGGTACTTATTTTGGAACTGCTGGAGGAAAATTTAACATTCAGGCCGAGCAGAATTCAACTACTTGGAACTTCATAAAGAACTACGACACACAAACCATCCTATTGCAATATGCAAACTTCAATTTTCTTCCACGCATATTCCTAATACAATACAAACGTAATACTATCACAAAGATTTTCCATCCTTTTGGGGCGGCGGAGGGGGAATAAATCCGATATTTCAGAAAGTCCAACAGAATATTTGGTTGGGGTAGCGAAGAAGCCCATACAAACTATTAGAGCTATAGAACACGATACTGGATCTTAACCAGAACTAATTAGGGTTCGTAGTGTTTTCGATGTAAATGAAAAAATTGAAATCACAAGAAACTTCGTAACATAATCCACAGATGTATGTTTGTGAAAAAGAGAGAGGAAAAAGAACCGGAGACGGCCTTGAGAGAGGTGAATATGGTAGAGTCCACGGCGAACTTGCCAACGCCGTTGAGAAAGTGGATGATCTTAGTCCGCAGGTCGCGGTGGTGAAAGCCGTCTATCAGATTACGAATACGGTTGTTTCCGACGACGTCATCCATTTGATCGGTGGGCGGCGAAAATAATCTACAGGGGGCTTCGATTATCTCTCGACGGGACTAGGCCGTCTGTCCGTCGGTAAGATTATGTAGCAGTTGGTTCGGCTGAAATGAAAACAGTAACCATTAGTTTTGTCCACGTGGCACGATTGATGCGTTAAGTTTACTTGAGGCTAAATTACAGAAATATCCTCCAACTTCGAGCTATTTTCAAAAATGTTAAATTAGCAAAAGTGACAAAACCACTGTGAACGTTAATGAGTGATAGCTTTTTATGATCTTCCACGTCAAAAATAATTTATTGAGATTATTATCAAGTGAGTTTCTTTGTGTCGTGAGTAGTCCATGGTATTAATGAGGTATTGCCAACACGATGGGTGATCTCTAAGTCGTCGGAGGAATCAAGAAACTAAACAGCAACAACTACAACGCGTGTGCAACATGTATGATATCGTTTCTACAAGGACAAAACTTCAAGGAGATTGTTGGCAGAAGAAAAACTACGCCGCCAAAGGAGGATCCTAATGGCGCCTTGCGCAAACGGAGAATTAAAACAGACAAAACAATGTTTTCTTTGAAGATCACAATGAAGAAGAGTTGTTGGAGCACATTTCAGATGACAAGAAATCGAAAGAAGCATGAGATATGTTCATGTCGTTTTTCTCAAAGAAGAACGATACGAGGTTACAACTTCTAGAAAACGAGTTGTTATCAATTTCACAATCACAACGTGATATGACGATTGCCCAATACTTCCATAGGGTCAAATTGATTTGTCAGGAGATTACTAAATTTGATCTGGGGTCCATCATTGGAGAAGCTCGAACGAAGAGGATTAATCCACAGATTGTAACTAGAATATATAAGTTTTATTGTTGTTGTATAAGGATAATCCGTTCAACCATTGCTTGTAGAGTTTGAAATTTGCTAGCCAGCCAAAAATTTATGGCTATGCAAATGGGAGGCATCACGCTAAAGAGTGGAGAAGAAGCACTCTACACAAGTAAAAGTCGGAGCAACAGTAAGTCGCATGGATACAAAAATAGCGACAAAGAAAGAAACTGCATAACCTAGGAGAACTCAGAAGAATGACTACCAGAGATTTGAAGGCATTTTATATAATTGTAGAAAGAGGTGATACATGTCTAAGGATGGTTGATCCAAGAAAAAGTCCGTAAAAAATAATACAGCAACCTCCAAAATGGAGATGGAGGATGAATGGGATGCAGAGCTACTATGTGTTTTAGAACAAGATGAGCTAGCACTCATGACAATGATGGGAGAGCATAACGATTATGAGAATGACTTGATCGTTGATCCAGGATACTCAATGCACATGACTGTCAATCCAGGTGGTGTGTAGAAGCATGGTGGCCCTAAAAAAAGAAAGTCTTATCAAACTCGAACAACATTAGAGAAATTCTACCACAAAAGACTAGGAGATGTCAAAGTCATCTTGATATGAACCAAGAGACATCAATCATACAATATACTTCAATGAAGATGTGAAGAAAAGGTTGTCAAAATTATCAAAAGATGTTTCAACTCATGCTACATTGAAGAAGAATGAAGTTTGATTGATGTCTCTTGGTTCATATCACATCTTTTGCTAGAGGATTTATAAAATAAAGCGTACCCTGGATGGGTATGTCGAGAGATAAAAGGTTTAATATGTAGCTTGAGGATTCTCTCAACAATATGGAGTAGACTATGATGAAACGTTTAGTTCAGTGGCTAAGATCACTACCGTATGGGTCTTGCTAGCGCTTGTCGTAAGTAAAAATTGGAAATTATGGCAAATGGATGTGAAAAATGTTTTCTTGCATGAAGAGCTGGCTCAAAAGATTTACATGAACCAACTAAAGGGCTTTAAGAATGTAGTTGGTATCATAAGTCGGTACATGCAAAGTCCAAAAAAAACCTCATTTGGATGCAGCTCGACGGATCTTGAGATATGTCAAAGGTACAATCAATTATGACTTTTTTGTAAAAAAAAAAAAAAAAAGCAAAAACTGCAAGCTAGTTGGGTATTATGATACTGACTATGGAGACCATGATACCCACAAATCAACCACTGGGTATGTGTTTAAGATCGGTTCAAGAACAATTTCTTAGTACAGCAAAAGACAACCAACAATATCATTGTCAACTAGAAATAAAGTACAAAACATCGACGGGAGCAACTCAAGAAAGTACGTGGTTAAAACTCTTAAAAGAGTATTTGCACGAGAAAGTTAACTTTCTGGTACCACTCCATTGCACCAACTAGTCTACCGTTCACCTAGTAGAAAATCTTGAAGGAAGAAAATGTATGACCAAGTGGCAAACTTGCCAATATGAAGGCTTTCATTGTCAATTCAACATGGTGCGGCGAATAAGGACCCGTGCTGAAAGGGAATGTTAAAAAATCATCACTAGTCTAATAGGGTCAAACTTAAAAATTGTACTAGCACATTGTCTATATACTTTAGAAACAAAGAAAATAACTAAATATTTTAGGAAAATGATTAAGATATTTTAGGAATAAATTGTCTGACCTCTCCTATGAATACCCTCCACTCCCAAGCACAGTAGAATATAGTAGTTTCTACAAAATGTCATGTAATCTCTTCTTGATTGGTCTTAATAAAGAATGTGCGTGTTCCTACAAAAGAGTTGTGTTCAATAGATCGCTCATCACATAATTGCTCCAAGCAGAACACGCTTAATTTTGAATTTTCTAAGGTTTAGCTACCGAAAAAAAAAGGTACACGGTTGGTATAGGTAGTAACTTTCAATTCTTTTGAGTCTTTCTTAGTCATCCTATTTTCAGGATCACTCTTATTCATATATGGTCTCGGTTTATTTATGTACTCGTCCGTTATTCATATATGGTCTCCATTTATCATATAAAACCAATAGCAAATATTTGCAAATACAAGTGCAGGCTTGCAGTTATGATCTTGCTTGAGAGATGTCTATAGTTCAGACAACATATGTTTTCTCGAAATCCTGAAGTTCGAAAGCAAAAGAAACACCTTTGTCTTTCAATTCTTGTAAATCCTCAACCATATGCTGATGCCATACCAAATTCTCAATGGCCTTGTTTTCTTCATCACTCCCTCCCTCTAAGAAACCTCCCATTATTCTCCCATCTTTGATCCAATAACACCCAAACTTCGGCTTCTTCGCTCTCGGATTTCTATTTCCAAACACCACGGTTGCATCTCCGACGTTGTCTCCGTAAAACCGCCACGACAGATCGAAAACACGCGAGTAAAAGTAGGGTACATAATCATATTCTTCAACAACCTCCCCCTTTGCCATGATACCCTCCACAACTTTCATAGCTGATTTTCTTGCATGATCAACATGTTCAACTCTCCTCATCTCATTATAAATCTTCATCGGAAACCAAGCCACGTCCCCGATCGCATACACGTCGTCGATGCTCGTTTTAAACAACCCATCCGTTTTAATCCCTCCTCTACTCATCTCAATCTGCCCTTGGAATAGCCTTGTAGAAGGTCTTGCACCAACCCCAACTACAACAAAGTCAGCTTCTAACTCCCTCCCATTTTTTAGCTTCACCTTCTTTACCTCACCGCTCGAATCGGCTTCGAGCTCGATCACAGACGTCTCGTTTATGAGATTAATCCCTCTTGACATGTAGTATCGCTCGTAGAATTCAGCGATCTCTTTCGTAAATAGTCGGGACATGAGCCATGGATCATTATACACCATTGTGACACTCAAATTGTTGAGTTTTAAAGCTGCGCCAACTTCAAGTCCAATGTATCCACCTCCAACAACTACAACTTTCCCATTTTTTTTAACTCTAATTTCTTCAATAATTTTATCAGCATCTTTAACATCTCTCAAATACAAAACATTCTTGGCTTGATCATCTCCTTTTACACCAAAATCACTCAATTTTTTAACCCTTGATCCTGTTGCAATGATCAAAGCTCCAAACTTTAAAATTCTACCATTTTCACTTCTCAAAGCTTTGGAATTAAGCGTTGCTTCCACAATCTTTGTGTTGAGTATCAATTCTATCCCTTTCTCCTCATACCAATTAGGATCCAATCTCTCCCCTCCACTCCCAACACAAACATGAAACTCCGGCAGCCTCGCCGCATTCGTCGGAAATAGATATCCCTTGCTGAGCGCGGGACGTTCGTATGGCGCTACCGACTCCTCCGAAACGATGACGAGCTGCCCCGGCTTCACGCCTTGTTTAACGAACTCCCTTGCGGCATATCCTGCTGCCACTCCTCCTCCAAGAATCAAGTACTTGAAGAACTTGGGGAGGTAGTAATTACCTTCTTCAAGTAGCTGTTTTGCCTCGTTCATCTTGTTTACAACATGCCTTCCATAGAGATAAACAGGAACTGTACTGAAAAGGTTCCATTTTTGGATTGATCTTTCGATGTGTTCTACTTGGTCTATCAATGCCTCTACTTTCTCCTCCCATTCGTCGCTTCCTTCCCAACTCGAACTTCGATCGAGTTCTTCTAATTGGGTCACTAGATTCCTTGATGTTTTTTGTAGGACGGCCAAGTTTTCTTCAAAATTTGTGTAAATCTTCCATTTTTTGTTGATTCTATCCCATATGAACGACCCCATATTGCTCTTTCCTGCACGGTACGATCTATTAGACATAAAATTGAATATCAGAAGAAACAGTACCTGGACTGTATCCGAGTTGAAGATATGAATATAGAGTGAAAAGATATCAATGGATGATATAACCGACATTGTCTATATTTATAAGACAAAAAAATGACACACAAATGAAAGATCAAGAAAGGTATCGGAATGAACTGTAAAGAAGCAAAGAATTGTTTCAAGAATTAGCCAACAATTAAGATACATTGGCTTTTTTTTCTTTTTTCTTTTTTTTCATGTATTATTATTATAATTAGTGTTGCATCCAAACATATTCTCATTCATTTCTTATATTATTTCATATAACTTTTCATGATTTAACCCTTTTATTTGATATGTTAATTTGATTTTCATTTAGTTTCGTCCTACGATCCTAAATCACCCCTGAAATGGATCGTCGTTGATAGAAGGACCATCGTTATTCACTAGTACGATTTAGGGTTTTGGGTTTCATTGCCAGTGTGACCTTACTTGCTTGAGAAGAAAATGAAGGAGGATTGAGAAAGGCTCGTTGTGTGGTTGCTAGTTCCATGAGAGGGAGAGGGAGCAATCCATTTGGACAAGGTTCGATACATGTGACATACATAAATGCATGAGATCTCATGTCCCTGAGTGAAGAGGTTCTATACCCAAATCAAATCCGAATCATTCTACCAATAATTATCATCATGACTTTCATCTTGCATCATCATATAATCTAAAATACGGCTTTACATGGCAAATGGCAAAACATAGCATGACTGTCAGTGGAGAATATATACGGTGTCGTTTTGCTATTACGGCATATTCGTTTTGTAAATTTAAATTTCTCTCTCTATATCTGGTGGTACAAATGAAGGGAAGTCGGTTGGCTGGAGCGGGTGGATTGGCACGTGGGATACAACAGTGGATCCACCGCCCAATGGATCCGGGTCTCCGCTTTCAACGGTCTTATTTTTCGTTAAATATAGCCGTTGGAAACTGGCCACCTTTTCAAATATTTAAATCATCCACCCCTGTCCTTTCCTTCCCCACTGCAAACACTCTCGCCATGTGTTATTACATAAATGCCCCTTCAAATTAACTACTACTTCTATCTTATATAATTCAACTCATATTTTCTTTTTTAGATTATTTAATATCATTAATTATAAGATTTAATGTAATATCCTATAAATAAATTGTCAAAAACTAGTGAGAGTTCTTTTATTATTATTTTTTTCAATTTTAAATTGTGAAAATAATTTATTTTTCTTTTAAACAATCAATATTATTTTTTATCATTAAAAATACTATTTAATATTTAATAGTTGTAAATAAATAAAACAAAACACTATTTAATATTTAATAATAATAATAAAAAAAAAATGGAAAAATATATGGAGGAGGTCAGTATATATAAAAGGGCTATTTGCATAAAAGCCTGGTGCCTTTCAACCAACCATTTCTCTCTGTTCCGCGCCCCACCGCCAAGAATCTCAGGTAAACCAGATCAATCGCGAAGGTAAGATTCTAAGCCTCACCGGAAAATCGCCATGTCGATTCTCTCCTCTAACTCCAGCTACCAGTGGATCCTCTCTCTCAAGATCCTCTTAGTTTCCACCGGAGTTTTGTCCATGGCCGTCTTTCTGAAGCTCTCTGTTCCAGTGGTGTCCGATTTCATCGTCTCTGAAATCCCTTCCATCTGGACCTGCTTTCTCTCCTGGTTAACACCTCCTTATCTCTACTTGCTTATTAATTGCATAATCATCAGTATTGTTGCCTCTTCTAAGTTCCAGCCTAAGCTGGAGGATGATGCTTCCGTACCGCCGATTCCTCAGACGATCGCTCCATTTCCGGTTGCTAAGATCTCCTCGGCGTATGCTGTGTGTGGCGGTAGCGAAATTTTTAATGGATACAGTTACAACGCGATTCCGAACGTTGCGACGAACGTTTCGGACCTTCAAATCGAAGAATCGAACGGCGTGTACGGACGGATGAAGGTAGAATCTAGGGTTTCTGAAATGGAGAAGAAAGGGGAGAATGATTCTTTGTTTAAAACTTCTGATGAGAGTGGTGTATCGAGCCCGATTACCAACGCTCTGCAGAGGAAAGATTCCATCGGACTTATGTTTTCAAATGAGAACGAGAGACCGCCGGTTTCTTCAAGAATCGGCCAACGGAAACTCGTGAAAGCTAGTCCTGAAGGTTCGATCTCTTTCTCTCTGCTTTTTTTAGTACATCAATATGGTTTCTGCTATAGCTGGTTAGTAAAATCACTGCTCATTTCGCCATTCCAATAGATTTTAGTGAATGTAAGAATTAGATGACTGAAATTTCTCTGTAATGAAAACCCCGGCGGTTTCAGACTATCGTGCCGGAGAAGATCGCCGGATCCAGTCCGTAACACAATGAACCAAACGAAACCGATTTTCTTTTCTTTTCTGGTAAATTTTTATTTTGAAAAAGCTGTCAGAAACACTGAGCCTTACGATGGAAGGTCACGCATCTGATTAATCTCAGTGCCGTTAAATGGCTGTAACCAACGGGCCAAGTTCCATTTATAATACCGAAACTACCCTTCAAATGGATTATAATTCGAAAGTGGCAAAAAGAGTAATTAAAGTGAAGTTTGCGTGTGTTTTGTTGGCCGTGCAGGAAAGCCGTTGGGAGTTTCAAAACCGAAGCGGCAGGAGACATTGGAGAGCACGTGGAGAACAATAACGGAAAGAAGGTCGATGCCGCTAACGAGGCACTTGAGAAAGTCGGACACGTGGGAGTCACACGGGCGAAGAGGCGCCGCTCTAGTGGACCCGGCGACGCCGCCATCGAAGGTGATGAAGAAGTCGGGGACGTTCAACGAACGGAGCAGCGGCGGTTCGCCGAGTCCGTCGCCCGGAAGCTCGGGGAGGGTGAAGAGAGAACCGTCGCTGACTCAGGACGAGTTGAACCGCCGAGTTGAGGCCTTTATCAAGAAGTTCAACGACGAGATGAGGTTGCAGAGACAGGAATCGTTCAAGCAGTACGAGGAGATGGTGGGCCATGGAGCCCACTAGTTTTTTAATGAAACTTTTGGGCCTAGAAAGTTTGTTCTGGGCCTTTCTCAACGAAGAACACAAAAGAAAAAAAAAAAAAAAAAACATAAAAAAAATGGCACCTTTTAATTTGTTTGTGGAGGAAATTTTATCATTTCCTTTGTCTTTATTTTCTTATTTATTTTCCAATTTATAAATAGAGAGATATTATTAGATAAGGAATTAAGGATAGTAGTGGATTTTATTTTCTGTTTGTGGGGTGAGGTTTATATTAAAGATTTAAAGTTTTTTTTTTTTTTCTTTTAAACATTTTGTTATTAAATTAATAAAAATATTTCTTAAAACTAAGTTTGGAATAAAAATTGTTAATACTTTTATTTCAAATATATAATTTTTAAAAGTTTTTATCACTTTCATTTTAAAAAATAACTTTATAAAACTGGTTATATGATGTTTCAAAAACATTTATTATAAATTTATAGTCGACATTTATTTATATTAGCGACCATAAAAAATCGATATATGGGTTTTCCCTTTCGTGTTTCTCCTCAAGGCTTTAAAATGCACTAGGGAAGGTTTCCACACCTCCCTTTAAAACGCGTATGCAAGGGAAGGTTTCCACACCTCCTTTTAAAAAGCGTCCACAGGGGAAGGTTTCCACACCTCCCTTTAAAACGCGTCTGCAGGGAAGGTTTCCACACCTCCTTTTAAAACGCGTCTGCAAGAGAAGGTTTCCACACCTCCCTTTAAAACGCGCACTAGGGAAGGTTTCCACACCTCCCTTTCCTGCTTCCCCTTAAAGCTTTAAAACGCGTCTGCTAAGGAAGGTTTCCACACCTCCCTTTCGTGCTTCCCCTCAAGGTTTTAAAATGCATCTACTAAAAGAAGGTTTCCACACCCTTATAAATGGTGGATTGTTCTACTCCCCAACCAATGTAGGACATCACAATCCAAATATATATATAAAAGTTGAAAATATTGATATTAATTTTAAAAATTCATGAATATTTTTTTAAATAGGGTAGAATGTCATTTTTTAACTTTTTCAAAAAAAATTATATATATTAGTGAAACTTTTAAAAATTTGAAAGCATTTTAAAAACTAAATACCAACAATTTTGGTCTAAAATTAACGTAAGAGTATTTTTTAAAACTTTTATGAAATTATAAGGGTATTATTGAAACTTTTAAATCGTTTGATTAAGATGAAGCGTAGAGTATAGATAATTTCATCGTCAACATGCAACGTTATTTCAAAAATAACGCCTTACACTAAATGGGTAATAGAGATGATTATGATTGAAGGTTGAATAAACATTTACAGAGGGTTGAGCTTATCCACATCAAATTGAAGAACTGGAAATAATCTGTTCTACATTGCCATGGTGACTGGAAATAATCTGTCCAAGAAACTATAAACACCTCCCCCCAACAGTAATGCTCCACTGCAAGCATCAACAACAAATACAACCACCACCACCGATCAACAATTCATCTGTTCATCTTATTCATGTGAAGTATGAGTTTAAAAGGAATTACCTTATAGGATTAATCCATGATGAGAACTTGCGGAATGACAGAAGGCTCTGCACTCATGTAACCACTCGTTTAGGACAAAAAATCAATCCAAAATGAATAATTAGAGCATCAAAAAATAACCCAATGGGGCTCAGCTGATACTCTTCTGATTCTCATTCCTATTATATATAACCATGTTACCTGCAATGCTCCAGCGAATGAGGCAGCAAGAAGTAACGGCACGACATACCCCGTTGTGTACGTCAAGAGGAGGCTTCCACCGACGATGGGATCCTGTTATAAAGAGAGTACTCACTAACAGGAATGCTAAAAAGGAAAGGATTAATATTGTTAGACGAACACGACTCTCCACAATGGTATGATACTTTGAGCATAAGCTCTCGTGGCTTTGCTTTGGCCTTCCCCAAAAGGCTTCATACCAATGGAGAGAGTATTCTCTGTTTATAAACCCATGATCATTCTCTAAATTAGCCGATGTGGGACTTTCATCATCCAATACCTCCCCTCGAACAAAGCACGCCTCCCCTTAACCGAGCCTCGACTCCTTTGGAGTCTTGGTCATTTTTTACTGCGTTCGAGGAGGCTTGACTCATTTTTCTTTTTGGAGTCCTTTGTTCGACATTTGAGGATTTACCAATCTATTGGCACGACTAAGTTTAGGGCATGACTCTGATACCATGTTAAACAAACACGACTCTCCACAATAGTATGATATTGTCCACTTTGAACATAAGCTCTCATGGCTTTGCTTTGGGCTTCCCCAAAAGACCTCATACCAATGGAGAGAGTATTCTTTGTTTCTAAACCCAGGATCATTACCTAAATTAGCCGACGTGGGACTTTCATCATCCAACAAATATAACCTTCTTACGCTCTCGTGTATAATATGGTAGAAACTATGATATGAAATAAAAAACGACAACAGGTCGATATCATATTAAGATCGAAGTCATATCAGTATAAGAAACGATTTAAGGCACCTTGGATGTAGCTACATATCCAAGTAAAGTAGCCAGCACAGGAGTACTGCAAGGAGATGCTGCTAAAGCAAACGTTAGCCCAGCCAGATATGCTTGCACGCCTAACACATCAAATTTAAAGGCTTGTTAGAGCATTCAAATGAGTAAGCAAGTGGTCAACAAGTAATGAAGGTGCCAGTTACTTGATGGAAAGTTGGCAGCAGCAGAACGGGGATCGAAATTGTCGAAGAATGAGGGTAGTTGCAACTCAATTATCTGTGCAATTCGTGATCAATTATACAACAAATCCATCAAAAGATTCGCAGAGTAATATTTACATATAAGTGAAACTGATATCTATTTATAATGAGACAAAGAATTAGTATACAAAATTCGTAGTTGATACAGAAAATCAAGGTTTGATGAGTACCTCCAGGAGGTTTAGGCCCATAATAACAGCTAAGCCTGAAGCAGCTAATGGTAAACCTTGGCCAATCTGTCCATATGCCTTTCCAGCAAAGGAAGCTGCTATGCCTAACAGTGCTAGGGTCGTAGCAAGTCCTAATGCAAAAGCAACAGAGTTTCCAACAACCTGAAAATAAGAAGAGACCAATTCAAATTCCAATTAACTGTCTGTCTCAACGCACGACCGTCAGCACGTATTTTTTACAATTTCCACGGAAACTATCTCACCTAAACATGCATATTCATCCCAAGCATCAGATCAGACGGATTTCAATAGAAATGCTCTCAAGTTCAAAGTAGAGGAAGAACTATGAAGACTCTGGCATCATAGAACCATTGAATAGTTTCTTTCTAGTCCTGGTTCATTACTATTATTTTTCTGTAACCATGTTGTTGAAGGCTACTAGCTCCTTACAATATATATACTCATGACCGACGCCACTAACCCCGCAAAGGATACGTCTACCCAAAGCCCAAATTCATAGACAATATGGGTTTTAAATTACTAAAGACCCATTTGATAACCATTTGGTTTTTCTTGTTTATTTAAAATTAAACTTATAAGCACTAATTGTGAGATCCCACATCGGTTGAAGAGGGGAATGGATCATTCTTTATAAGGGTGTGGAAACCTCTCTCTAGTAAACGCGTTTTAAAAACCTTGAGGGGAAGCCCGAAAGGAAAAGCCCAAAGAAGACAATATCTGCTAGCAGTGGGCTTGGGCTGTAAAACTAACTCTACCTATAAGTTTATTTGTTTTGTTATTCACTTTTGACCAATGTTTTCAAAAACTAAGTCAAGTTTTGAAAATGAGAAGAAAAACTGTGATAAAAAACTTGTTTTCGTTTTAAAAATTTGACTATGAATTCAAGTGTTTCTTTAAGAAAGGTGGAAAACATGTTATGGGAAGACAGGCTGAGCCTAGGACCTTGAATGTATTGCCAAACATCCGGAGCTTAATTAATTAAAACATTTCTACAATTTGATACTACGTCAAACAGAGCAAGAGGAGAAAACCGAAACTCGCTTAGAAAATAATTTACCTCTGCTCTGCTCTTCCCTGATCCAAATGCTCCTACAAAGTTCCATTGGATCACCACATTAACACGAGACACCAAATAACATCCCGAAATTTCGAAAACGAGTGTACAAAATGCTTACCTATGTAACCAAGTGTCAAAGGCAAAACACTCAGCGTACAAGGGGAAAGGCTGGTTACAAACCCTGCTCCAAAAATTACTGCCAAACTGTATATAGGAATAGAAAAGAGCCGTTTACTATCAAATTCAAATCATTAAAAGCCATGAAAAGTAAAGGGAAGAAAAACCAGACTGAACCTAGTAAAACTCAGAGCAGATAACTGATCCTGAACTGCAACATTAGCCTGTTGTCCAGCTGAATACAAGAAGCCTCCAATCCAATCTCCAATGCCACCATCAGCCAGTGTATAAACAGAAGCAGCTCCTTCCTGACTTGAAGGAAAATAATTCTAGTTCCTGATATAATATACAGTTATACACCAAGCAATATACGTACGCCGACTAATTTATTTACCATGATATCCAATTTATAGAGACCAACATCTCAAGCAAGCAAGCTAAGATGGCGAGTAATGCTAAAGAGCAGCCCTGTTACCAAGCTTCAGTTTCTTTTGCAGTCATAATGAAGTAACCATTCTTATATGACCAAGGGAAAATAGAAATACACATAGATTTCATCAAGATTCTAAAGGAATTGCTGAAAATATTAATCAACATCTTTAAAAATAATTAAATGAATGGATTTTAGGGAATTAAGCCTCAAAAGAATATAGAAATTGAGATCTTTGTAACGGCTCAGGTTCACCGCTGGCAGATATTATCCTCTTTGGCCTTTTCCTTTCGGGCTTCCCCTCAAGGTTTTTAAAACACATCTGCTAAGGAGAGATTTCTACACCCTTATAAAGGGTGTTTCGTGCTCCTCCCCAACCGATGTGGGATCTCACACGCTTTGGAAAACACAATATGCGAAGACTATAAACTCTTACCCACATATGCTCTAAACTTTCAGCCTTTGCTGCGTCTACTGCAAGGAAACTTGTAGCTGGAAACATAGAAATTGAAATAAAATTAAGAATATGCATAGTAAACCCAGCAGAGTTGAAACCTCAGATTGCTTAAGAATCATCCATTCATTTACTTATGAAATTGCCAATCATAGTTATGTAATGAACAAACTATAATCAAAACAGAATAATCCATATCCACACAAGACTTGGATAAGTTATTAGGATTACCAGAAACGGCATTTACAAAAGCCATGGCATGAAAATGATTGCTGCTGTTTGTACTCTCCACTAACTCATCAATATCTTTAGTTTGATCCTGAGCTGCGGATTGTCCCCCAAGAAATTTCAAAGGGGCGACATATTTACCTAAAGAAACCAGTGAGCCTCTATTAGAAAGTTGAATATACATGGTGATCAAAACATCCCCCACAGTTCAAAAGTATTCGCCACTCCCATAGGTATACAGACAGAGAAGGGAATCATTTCAACCGACAACGGCAACCAAATTAGAGGTATTACCTGGCGGCCTGCCGAGTAAAGGTTTAGAGGTTGAAATTTTGATGGAATTGATGCCGAAACCACCAGAATGGGTCATAAGGAAACCCATTTGAAAAATTGGGGAAGAACTCCGGAATTTGGAGCGGAGTTAATCGATAGTCGGATGCTCAGAAGGGTTGAAGGAAGTGGACCCTGTGGATGTGGGGGCGGGCTGTTGTGGGTGGCAGTTGCCAAAGCTTTCTTCCGCTCACAAACTCAAAGAAGAAGAAAAATAAGCAAAGCGAGAGAGTGATATTTTCGCAACCCTGGTCTACAGTCAGCCACGTCAAAACATTTTTTTTTTTTTTTTTTTTTTTTTTTTTTTTTTTTTTTTTGAGTTTGGTCTATTTTTTGAATTATCCTCTTTGAATAATTAGATATGCACATGCCTCCGCATTGATATGTTTTACTTACGAACCCTTCATGTTTTTATATTTCAAGATTTTACAAATTACTTATATCATCACATCGACTTATGTATGAGTTGTCAGTTTGTAATGTATTTCTAAACGATGTCGTATTAAATTTAATTTTTCTTTATGTGCATGCGCGTTTAAAAGTTTTAAATTAAATGAGAATTTTTAAATATTCTACCTCAATAAGTAACAATCTAAGGTTCGAGTCCTGCAAAAAACGAGTCATTAGAGTCTATCTCATGCCTAAATTGAGAGCTAAAAATATAATTAATTCATTAAGAAAAGACAGTAATTACATGGATACAATTTGTCTCCGATATTCAACTAGGTCCATAAAGTCTGTGTGCGTACTAATGATAACACTAAAAGTGTAAATTTAATTTTAAAAAAATTTAAAATGTTCAAATATAATTTTTTTAAAATAATGTTCAAATAAATATTTAATGTATTTGATACAATAAATGTTAAATATAAAAGGAAAATATATTTAATTTAAAGTATTTAAATCAATATTTAACATATCAAATATAAGAAAAGCCACATTTCTATCATTCATACAATGTTTTTGCAGAATGTATTCTTGTAGTTTTGCTCTGATTTTTCAATATTTTCTCCGCCGACTGCTCGTTCTTGGATATGGCCTTTGCTTTCGCCATTGTCTTCCTAACATTCTTTGATCGCTTCATTGGTCTTCCCTTTTTCAATTTTCTGTCACAACAATGAGTAATGATCAGAGTCTGTGGCCCAAACAGGGAAAAGGTGGCTTCAAATTTCCATAACAACCAAAGTTAAACAGCAATGCATACTATCAAAACCCAAGGAATTGTCTTGTTTGGTTAGTATTAACAGATGCATACTATCCAACCATTCCCCAGGTAATTGACTGGGATTCAGCAAATTCTAGATCAAATGCCAATAATCTTTGAAAACATGGGTGGGTTTCAACCATAATCTTCAAGGCATTAACAAATTGAGCATCATACCAATTTACATGCACACGTTCATTTTCATTTGAAAAGCATCGTATTCAATACAACAGAAACCAATAGTACCATTTTACATTTTACTAATACAGGAAAGATAAACAAGTGACAATGTCACCATTCAAAGTTCAGTCAATTTGAAAGGGTTGTTTCGCTCCCGAAAACACTCTACAAGTCCCAAGATAACTGATCTTCCTCCCCTCCTTCCTACTCTCCCACTTTACCCTTTTACCCTCTCAAGTATAAACATTTACAATTGGGGGCCTAACAGTTGTCTATATTAGTAAGTTTGGTGGCTAGAAACGAATCAAAGGGGTGCATAAGATGCTTCCTACTAATGTAGTAAATGCTCTTGAAGGAAACCAAGAGTAAAGTACTCCTCAAGTATATTAAAATTATCATGGTGTTATTTTGAGAATATAAATGCATGAAAAACACTCTGGACACTCAGGTACATACACATCTAATGAGAAGAACGGCATAAAAAATAGAATTTCAATGAAAAAAGTTGAACAAGGTCATCAAGATAGACCATAGAAGGTTTTCCCTCATTTACCCTTTCCAAGACGTATTCCTCGCACTGTTTTCACTAATTATTAGCCATGTAGCTAAGCATTTAAAGTTATAAGCGACCCACCAATTATAATAATAATAATCAGTAGTAATGTGGCTACATATGAAAGGTAGCAGTATGGAATCAAAAGTTTCCTGGGAGTAATCCACTACTTTTTGTGGTAAGATGCTCAATTTACTCTAATCAGAGAAGTTATGCCCATTATAATATCACCCCTAATTTTTCAGCCTCATCCGAAAATGAACGAATTTGGGCCAATCATAACAAAGATTAGGAACTGAGAGCACACGAATTAAAAACAAAAAACAACAAAAGCGCAGAATGGAATTGGCGTTAAAGTGAAACTACGTCCCAGGCCATGAAATTAAAGAATAAACCACAATTCCCAGGTAGAAGCTTACAGATTGAGAGCGCCGGAAGCTGGTTTATGAACTGCAGACTCAGACACGTCCATCGCTATAGATTCAAGCGGAAATAAGTTAAAATTTCAAAACTACTCAAAGAAAACATATAGTATAAAAAAAAATAATAAATAAAAAGAGTTCTGAAACATCTTAAAGAGGATCAACGAAGAAATAAGGACAAGTACAAACATCTGGAGTATACAATTCTCAATCTATCTGAAAATACTATCTGCAATCCCTTCTAAAACAACTCAAACGTACCTTGAGGGAGCTCTTGAGCGGTATTTTCGGCTATGTCCATTGAAATAGCCCCACTTCGCTTCTTCTTATTCTTGTTCTTCGCCATCGCTGAGAGATAAGCGCTGAGGAGACTAACAACGAAAACCCTAAGGAAGAAAAAAGCAAGAAGCGAGAAGGAGCTTCACCGGCCAGAAGCTGTAGTCGAATATTGAACGACATAAATTTATTTTGGGCTGTTTGTTGGCCCATGAAACAATTATATGGGCCTTTTAACTTTTATTGGGCCTTATGGCCCGCTTCCGAAAAGTGGATAATAACGACCAAAGTCCAACGACTATTTTATTAAACTAATATTTAAAACGTGTCAGGCACGTGAAATTTCTAATTTATTTTATTGAACAGTTAAATTAAGTGTGAATTTATCACTTTATACTAAATAATTTAAATTTTATAAAAATTAAATTTAATCATTGTAAGCATATATTATAAGTTGTTTTCATACATATTGTCAGATCTCACATCGATGGGAGAGAAACGAGTGCCAGCGAGGACACTGAACCCCAAAGAGAGGTGGATTGTGGACCCCACACTAATTGAAGAGAGGAACGAGTGCTAGCGAGGACGCTGGGCCATGGAGAGGGTGGATTGAAAGATTCCACATCGATTGGGGAGGAGAATGAAGCATTTTTTTATAAGGGTGTGAAAACCTCTTTTTAGTAGACGCGTTTTAGAAACATTGAGGAGAAACCTGAAAAGAAAGCCCAAATAAGACAATATCAGCTAACAGTAGGCTTGGACTGTTACAAATGGTATTAGAGTCAGACACCAAACGATGTGCCAGCGAGGACTCTAGGCTCCAAATGGATTGGATAGTGTGATTCCACATTAGTTGGAGGAAAATGAAGCATTTTTTTTTTTTTTTATAAGGGTATGGAAATCTCTCACCAGTAAACCCGGTTTAAAAACCTTAAGAAGAAGCCTGGGGAAAAACCTTGTTGGGAAACTTTGTAGTCCTCAATCGAACAAATAGATGAGAAAAACCTTGTTGGGATATGGAGCATGATGCTTGTAGTATATATCCATTAGGATTAGGCATGTCTTTCTTCATTTTTTGTATTCTACCTTTGACCAATATTCCTCTTATATTTTCTCTCTCTTGTTCTTTGTGTTTATCTTCATCAAGTGTGTGCATTGTTGAACGATTACTGGTGTCAGAACTAACAACTGATATCGATCCTAATAAATCATATTAAGACTATAGAGCCTATTAGATTGTGTCTCTTTCACCGTACTCTAGAGATTGCATACTCCACGAGTAATTAATGGCAATTTAATTAAGATTAAGAACATCCATTTCGATCAAGTGGGAATTAATGTCCAATTGATCCACCTTAATGCTCTCTGCCTTCGATTAATCACATCCACTCACATACAAACAATTTACACCACAAACTCCTTCAATTTCCATGGACCAAAACCTCCCAGCGCCCATCTTCCTGATACTTACGAGCCAGGGGCAAACTTGGTGGCATAAACCCAAGCATTGTTGGCCACAGGGTTATCCAGATGGTCCAGCAGGTTCTCGAGGGGGCCCTTTCCAGTGACGATGGCCTGAACGAAGAACCCGAACATGGAGAACATGGCGAGGCGGCCATTCTTGATCTCCTTCACCTTCAGCTCCGCGAAAGTGACGGGGTCGTCGGCCAGTCCGAGCGGGTCGAAGTACTGACCCCCTGGGTAGAGATCGTTGCCCTCACCCACGCCGTCCAGGCCATTGATGCGGAACCCTTCAACCAGTCCCATTAGGACCACTTGGAAGCCCAACACGGCCAGGATGCTCTGCGCGTGGACCAGATTTGGGTTCCCCAAGTAATCCAGCCCGCCTTCTGAGAAGATTTGGGCGCCGGCCTTGAACCATACCGGCTCCTTGAAGTCCACTTTCAGCCATTTTTCTAGGACTTCCGGTGTTATGCAACCGAAGGCTCCCAGCATAGCCCACCTCCCGTGGATCACCTGAAATTCATTTAATTTTGGAATAATTAGTGGGTTTAAATGAAATTAAATCAAAGTTAAGAATTGGGTTGGAAATGAAATTACCTCGAGAGCTCTGTTCTTGGCGAAGGCCTCGGGATCGGCGGACAAGCCGGCAGTGTCCCATCCATAATCGCCGGGGAACTCACCGTTCAAGTAGGAGGGAGTCTGAGCTGAAAAGGGTCCCAAGTACTTGACTCTGTCTGGTCCATACCACAGATCATTACCCTGTTCAAACACCATCAATCTTAACACCCCAAAAAACAGAGCACAAAAAACAGAGCAAAAATTCAATTTTACAGAGTGAGTGAGACCATGGTGTATTTGGGAGTTCCCATGGCGACGACATCTCTGAGGGGGTTCTGTGGGGAGGATCTGGTCTGACCCAGAAAGGGGGTGGCCCGGAGGAGGCCGGTGGAGGCGGCGGTGGCGGTGGCGGTGGCGGCCATTTCTCTTTTGAGCTGCGCGTTGGAAAGGTGTGAGGAATTGTGAGAGAGAGAGAGGGGGGAAAGTGGGGGAATATGATGGGAAAATGGGGAAGATGAGTGGTGAAGAATGGAAGATTCAGAAAATATGTTAGCCAATCACATTCCTTCTAAAGATTTTTATGTATCTTCAACTCATCTCTTTCTATCCACATTTTATCTATTCCTCCTTTTTTTTTTTTCTTTTTATCAATATTGAGATAATCACAAATTAAGCAATACTCTCTCATTATGTTTAAACCCTAATTAGTAATTAATAAATAAAAAATTATGAAACCGTATCATGAGTTGTTTCAAGTTCGAGAGTCGTTTAGTAAAAAATTAGATGTCATGTGTGATTTATTGTGGAGCTCTTCTAGTATTGTACAAAAATTCACTGTCGAGTTAGAGGAACATTATATTGCAAGGAACTCGGGGTATGGGTTTTTGAGATCTTCGGGTGTTTATTGATGAATGGTGAGTGTTGAGGATATTTAGTGTACCATTACGGTTTACTATATGTATCATACTTTCTTGATTATAGGTTAATATAGTGTATCTGTTTATTACTCTTTTCTCTATTGTAATTTATTTAATTCTGTAAATGATTATAAATAGAGAATTCTTACCACACTTTAGATATGGTGATTTTAGCATATATGCTCGTGGTATAAGAGTCGGTCTGGTTTAGCAACCTTGATTCTTTCTTCTCCATGGTTTTTGAATCATCTTCTTATCTTCTTCTGTTTAGCTCTCTAATTTATATGATCACCATCAAGCTTTTTTACTCCGATTATCTTTTTTGGAAAAGCCAACTTCTCTCTTTCTTAAGAGTGGAGACATGGTCTACATTGATGAAACTCTGGTTTCACCATCTTATTTTGAACTAGCAACCTCCTCAACACTCAACACCAAATATTTGGCGTGGAAAGAAGCTGAATCAACGAATTCTCAGTCTCCTGCTCTCTTCTCTCACCGAGGAAGTTATTGTTGTCGTCATTGGTTTCTCCATTACCGTGACATTTGGCTCATGTTGGAGACTACGTTTAGCCATCATTCGAAAGTCCGTGAATTGAGAATCAAGGATGACTTGCAGCTGATGAAACACAGCACCAAACATGTTGCTGAGTATGCTCGTAACTTCTAAACAATTTGTTATTAGTTTCATGCCATTAGTAGACCCGTTGAGGACATTGATAAAGTGTATTGATTCCTTTGTGAACTCGGGACCGATTTTTCAACTTTTTCTAATGCTCAGATTGATCTCACCTCTCTCCCCTGTTCTGCAAATTTAATCTCTAAAGCCGCAAGTTTTGAGTTGTTCCAGAGCTCCCTTGAGTCTTCTAACTCCACTCATGCGACATTCACAACCACTAATCGTGATTTTATTCAGGTGAGAGCGAGAGATTACGTAGGTAGATGAGAACTTGTTAGTAAAGGGTCGCTACCTCCCTTGTGAGACGAGGATTATGGGTTGGAACTGATGTCAGGGTGACTCTTTGAGGACTGTGATATAGGTCTAAAACGATGATGATGATATAAGAGACTATCATAACGATGATCTGAGGTACCATAAGAACTTAAGATGAACTCCAAGGTCCAAAGGTCTAGATAGGACAAAAAAATGAGACTTTAATTACTTTCGCTTATTTACCTAAGTTGAGCTTAGGTGAGTGAATACACGTAAGGTGTGGCATAGGAAGAACTCCTAAGTAAGAATAATACACCAAACGAACAAACAAAAGAACCAAAATTTCACAGGACTTAAGAACGAACTAAGAACTTCAAGCTGTTTATCGAGTATTTTATACTCATTCTTGCTATTTCAATTACATTTTCAGACGAGGCTTGATAGAGTAGTTGACGTGACGGGCTTACATGAGCTATAGAGGTTGGACTAGACGAATATCTTATATTTCTCCTGTTTTTCTGAGTTCTGTTATATATTGAGAGCACCAATCACTTATAATAAGGTTAATGATTTAAAATGCGATGAGCATGAATCAAATACGCGACCTTTAAATCTTCAGTCTGACGCTCTTTCAACTGAGTTATCTCACTGAATGTTGATGTTGTCGGCTAATTTATAAATTATTTTGTAAATAATTTCACCTTTGTATTATTTTATTGACTAAATTAATAAAAATATCTATAAATTTTGTATTTTGTTTCAATAATATCCATAAATTTTTAAAATTTTCAATAATACCTTTAATTTTTAAAAAAAAAAAATATATAGTGAAAATATCCTTAAATTTTTGAAAGAATTTCAAAAATACCTGTTAACTTAGAAAAGTGTTTCAAAAATACTCTACCGCTTTCAAAAGTTTTATTAATACGATTATAAAAATTTAAAATCTTCACAAACATCTTCAAACTTTTTTAAAAAACTTATATTAAGGTGCTAACACTATTTTTAAAGTTTCATAATACTTTCTAGACGTAATATTAACTGGAAGACTATTTTTTAACCATTAAAATTTTGAACAGTATTTGTATTTAAGAATACTTCCCCCTTTTTTATAACTATTTTTTTTTTCAATTATTTGTGTTTTGTACGTAGTTTTGAGATTTCTTTTAAAACAATATTTTTATCTATTAATCATTTTAAAATGATTTACAAAGGAGCTAAGAGAAGATGATAATTGTAATGGTAGGGGTTTCAAAAAGGCAAAAAAAAATGTGATTTCCGGTGAGGCATGCCTTGCCAGCCAAGGCGTATTAATGCGTATTAAACCGTAGGTACCTTAGTAGCCGTCTTTTCCTTTTTGAGTGACTGTCATACCTTTGAGGGAGGAGCTGAAGGGTTTAGGTGAGATAGAAAGTGTCGCGAGACTTCAGATCGGGTTCAATAAACGCCGCGAGCTTTAGGTAGGAGCAGGCGCTAGTGTACGGCGGGCAAGGGAGGACAGACGCGTCACCGGAGATGGACGAACGACGACGCTTCCACAGGTGACGGCAGCCAAGCCCGTGATAGGGCTATTGAGGCGTTCGGGCGAGGAAGACGAAGCGGTGGGCGCGGGTCGACCCTCGGCATTCTGCGGGTCGTCTCGGCTGGCGTGCAGCCCACACCTCGCAAGCCGCGCTCAGACACCACCATTGGGCCTCGTTCCTTTTCGTCCCAAACCAGAGGTGCGCCCAGAAACCCTGCACCGTTAGGGTTCTTCGCAGGCCGTCGGTTTCGGCTCCACCAGCGGCTCGGCTGTGCGGCTTCGCGGCGCGGCTCGGCGGCTTGACATCCAAATAGCATACCGATTTTTAGGTTTTTAACCCTTCTGGAGCCATTCCCACCCTTGTTTCAGCCATCTGAGGAGGTGGTTAGGCGCTGGAGTTAGCATGGTGGGTGACTTTGGCCAGGGCCAAGGATGTAAGTAACCTTACTGTTGGCATTAGTTATGTATGTATGTTGGTGCGTGCCCTGTGGCCCTTGCTTGCACCATATGTTGTTGTGTATGCTAGGTTAGATGTTTCTTGTCGTGAAATGCTATGCATGCTTTGTTTATGTATGTGATTCTTGCAGTGAATTGCTAGGTATGCCATGTTTATGAATATGATGTTGTGACGCTAGGTTAGATGTTTCTTGCCGTGAAATGCTATGCATGCTTTGTTTATGTATGTGATTCTTGCAGTGAATTGCTATGTATGCCATGTTTATGAATATGATGTTGTGACGCGTTTTGTCGCCCTGTATGTATGATGAGCTTGATTGACATGTCATGATCGTAATGAGAACCCCACATGCCATGAATAAGATGACTAGTATGCTAGGATATGCTTGCTCAATGTGGACCCGGTTATGCTATGTTATGCTTGCCTAATGTGAACCCGGTTATGCTATGTAATGCGGCGAGGGGATGGAGCGTCGTAGGTGTAATGAGGTAAACCTTAAGAACCTCATGCACGCTATGGTTATGTACTTGGGGCACTCCCCCGTTATGCTACTGATGGTATGGATGCGTATATTCGGTATTGTGTTCACCACGATATCATGCAGGCCCTCCTTTGTCCGTGGCGTCCGGTATTGTATGTCATACATACCCGACCAAGTCAGGCCCAGGGAGTTCGCTTACGAGCTCGCCTGGTGGGCCCACAGTCACACACGTGGGCCATGCGTGGGAAATTACCATGCATCCACCCCCGCCCGGACAAGGCAAGGGCCTAAGGCCATGGGAAGGAATGGAAGACAAACCTCTCTCTCAGTTTCGTTCTTCTAACATTGTGCGACATGCATGGTAACGATGTGCGACATGTATGGGTATTCTGTGTGACATGTATGTGTGTTGCGTGCGTCATGTATGTGTATCGTGTGCGACATGTAGATGCATTGTGTGCGACATGTAGATGCATTGTGTGCGACATGTAGATGCATTGTGTGCGACATGTAGATGCATTGTGTGCGACTGCTTGTACCCGAATGTATGAATATATGCTTAACCCCAACCGTGGGGCGACTTACTGGGTATTTTATATAATACTCAAGCCACGTGCTACCAATATTTTTCAGGAAAGGGCAAGGCTCCCATGTACGAGTGAAGCCACGTGCTACCAATATTTTTCAGGAAAGGGCAAGGCCCCCATGTACGAGTGACGGTGGATGAGGCGAAGGGCCATGGAAATCTTGAGGAGGGTTTGTTGTGTCGTAGCGCCTGTTGGATTCTCTTGGGTTCTTAGTTTTGCGAATTGTTTTCTCTAGTCTATGTTAGGCTAGGTTGTCGCAATTGTTTTCCTAGGTATGAACTGCTTAACTTGATGAATGCATTTTCGTTATTGAGAGCTTAACTTGATGAATGCATTTTCGTTATTGAGAGCTTAAATTGATGAATGCATTTTCGTTATTGAGACTGTTCCATGTGAACTCTTGTCCTGTTGATTTGACGAGTATGAGGTAACGTCGCTAATTAGGGTGGAGAAAATTAGCGGCGTTACAATAATAAATAGAATTATAAGTATTTAATGTTAAATTTTTTAATTTAAATATCATACTAATTATTTATTATTAAAAATTTGTGCAATTTTATTACCTATCATTTATTTGCACTGCTTATTCGATTAATGGATTTAAATTAATAAAATATACCAATACTTTTCTAATAGACCGGGTCATAATAATACGGTCAATGGTAATGAGACGACGCCGTATGAAGAATTTACGCTGAAAGAAAATAATAAAAAAATATTATGCGGTGAGCTTGGATCGAACACGCAACCTTCAGATCTTCAATCTGACGCTCTCCCAACTGAGCTATCCCCGCAAGGTATGATGAGTACAATATGTTATGTATCAAGATTTTCTAATAGACCGGGTCATAATAATACGGGCAATGGTAATGAGACGACGTCGTATGAAGAATATACGCTGGAAGGAAATAGAACAAAAATATGCGGTGAGCGTGGATCGAACACGCGACCTTCAGATCTTCAGTCTGACGCTCTCCAAACTGAGCTATCCCCGCAAGGTGTGACGAGTACAATATATTATATATCAAGATCTTCTAATAGACCGGGTCATAATAATACGGGCAATGGTAATGAGACGACGTCGTATGAAGAATATACGCTGGAAGGAAATAGAACAAAAATATGCGGTGAGCGTGGATCGAACACGCGACCTTCAGATCTTCAGTCTGACGCTCTCCCAACTGAGCTATCCCCGCCTGATGCTATACTTTTCATATTTTATATAATACTAAAGAAATATATTTCATATCGATATAAATATCTTTTTAACAAAATAATTGGAATCTCAACTTCACTTTATAATTATTTAATACAAACTTAGTAACGTTTACAAAGTTTCTATTATTTAAAATTTGTAAGAATTTAGTACCGATGATGAAATGATTTATAACGACCCAGATCCACCGCTAGCAAATATTGTTTTCTTTGGGCTTTCCCTTTCGAGCTTTCCCTCAAGGCTTTAAAACGCGTCTGCTAGTAGAAGGTTTCCACGCTCTTATAAATGGTGGTTTGTTCTCCTCCCCAACCAATGTGGGACATCACATGGTTATTAATATATAAAGATTTTTACCTACATCTTATCGTGTTATAAACTATGAAGATTGATTCTTCATTTTAAATTAATAAAGTTCAAAAAATAATTATTTATTATATTTGGAAGAAAAAATATTTGAAAGAAGCATTTAAAATCTTGTATTTAGATGGTAACTCGATAGAAAGTGTACTAATAAAGACTTTTAATTATTAAATTCGATCATTTTAATAAACAAAAATAATGATAGAAAAACAATATTTGAATTATTATTATTATTATTTATTATTATTTTTTTTTACAAATAATAAAATTTATTTGAAAATCTTCATGAATTTATGAATTTTTAATGAGGGGCATTACAATAACCATACTCAAAAGTGTTTTAAAAATGAAAGTTTAATTTTAAACTTTTTTAATTTTATTTTTAGAAATGAAAAATAAATAGAAAATAACCATAGATTTAACCAATTATGGCAATAACGTAATTTGCTGTTCAGCAGTTTGAAATTTCCAACGGTCAAAAATAATTTGTTAATTTATGTTTCTACGCACCGCGCAGTTCCTGAAACATCTCCAAACCATGCAACGGGAAATCAGATGAAATCTACACCGTCCATTTCATCGACTGAATCAGAAAACTTCGCAAATCAGACCGTCAGAAAACGTCGTGAATATAATTATATATTTTCATTCACGTCCCCATTCATTTTATTCCTGTGAGGGAGCCGGAGGATTCGACCAGTTTCTTCAATTCCAGAAAACTTCTGCGTCCGAAAATGGTGCTCATCAAGTCCAATAATCATTGGGCTTTCCTGGTATCTTCTCTCGTTCTTGAGTTCATTTCTTAGTCTGCGATTCTCTCGGGTTTTTTTTTTTCTAGGGGAAATGGATATTTGATTGGTTATCTTCATTCTCTCTTTCACATTTTTGTTTAATTCGTTCATATTATTTCTTGTTCTTTGTTTGTATTATTCCTCTTTTTTGTGGAGAATTGATTGGTTTTTTAATGTTTAATTTCCTAGGTTTTCCATTTTGATCTCAGGTTTCTTGAGCAATTGGTTGACGTTATGTTGTTTTCTGTTAATCAAATGTCCTCTGTATCCAAGCCATGTTTCTCTTCATTTTAATTGTGTTTGAGAATGAAGCGGGGAAGATAATCTTCAATTTTACGGGAAATTGCTTCGGTTTTAATGATTCAGAATCTCATATCGAGAATCAAAATGTTTAGAGAGAGAGGCGATGATCATGACTGATATTGTTTTCCACATTGCACGCGTCTATGTGATGTTTGATTTTTATTCTTCGTTTTTGGGATTGATATCGAGCATACTTACGTATCTTTTGAAATACTTTTGAAATACTTTTGAAATCTTCGCCAGTTTTAGAATAATGAAAAACAGGTTCAGAAACTACTTGTTTTAGATCTAAAAAATTCCTATGATTTGAACGATTATTTTGAAATTAGTTTAGGGAAACTATGGAGGAGGGTTGGTGAATAAACATGATTTTTCAAAACTGATAACAATAAACAAAGGTGTTATATAATGAGGCCTTCTTTTGGTGTGTAATTTCTGATTGAGTCAGGAAGAAATTGAAGCACCCATGTGGTTTGATCTCACCTTAGAAGGGAGGTCCAACTATCAGAACATGTGAGTACCTGATATAATTGGTCAATGTATATGTCAGCTTAATATGCATTTAGTATCATGATTTTCATTTGAATTATTCATCATACTAATTCCCCCTATGCTTGTACTTTGATTGCAGTGATGATAAATGGTTCTTTACACACCACCCGTAAGCGCCCTTAGAGTTTTTTCATTTACAGAGTTGATGTGAAAGTATATACTTTTCATGATTTAGTTCTTTGTGTTTTCCTTAAAAAAAACAAAAAAACATATCAGGGTCCACCAAAGTTCCTCCCATGACCTGAAATTAGCATTTTCTCAGCTCTTCGAGGAAAGGACTTTAGATTTTGAAATATCTGTGTCTTCTTCTCTGAACCTTCCCAATTCTGTCTCAAGATCAAGAGGGGACTTTGAGGACAAGAAGTGCAAAGGCAGCTGTCAAGGTTTTGCAATGGACAAGCATATTGTAAGTGAGAAGCTGAGTTTAGGATCAGCCACTAAATTGAGCTATACAGACTCAAAAGGAACTTCGAGTTCAAATCTGAGTTTGGTTTCTTATGCAAGCTGTTTAACCGAAAACTCCAGGCCAAATGTTTCGGTTACTGGTTCGAGTTCAGAGGGAAAGGAGCCAGCTGACAGCCGAACTAGCAGCACTATCATAACTGGTTTGGGTCGTCAACAACAATGTAAGGCAACGGAGGTAACAAGCCAACCATTGAGCATGTCTAGTAGACTTTTGTCAGATATGAGGAGAAGTCTCAGGAAAAGCTGTGCCAATAGACAAGTATCGAGATTGGAGGTTAATAACTGTCAAAGACAGTCAAGTGGCCATAACTCTTCTTCGAGTAATTCAAGCACCACATGCTCCTCTTTGAATCCTGGTTTTGATGCTAAAAGCATCACCAATACATCAGAACAACACCTGAAAAGTAGTGTAGGTGTTGGAAACTTTTCCAGGATGACTCAAACAGCAATGAACAAATCCAAAGATTCAAGTGTTTTCTCGAGCACATTAAAGATTCAAGTGAAGGACGCGAGTTCCAACTCAAGAAGAGTTAGTAAATTCTATGCTAAGCCCACTAAGCTCGCCCACCTCGAGTCTTCAAAACCAAAGGTGAGAAGCTGTTAGTTAAAATTTGATATTGAGATATCTATGTGGCAAAACTTATGGTTTTCTTGCAATCATTTTTCTGTCAGAGAAATGGTATTGAAAATTTTTATTTTTCAGTGTGCGTCCTTTCTCAACAATGTCAGGAAGATGTACTTAATCTTGTTTGTTCTTCAACCAGATACTTCGTCCAAAATCTCCTCTACTACAGCAAAGAAACCTTCAAAACACTTGTTTAAAGCCAAAGAAAAAGGAAAGTTTAGATGGAATAGGAAGATGCAAGACTGTAGTAGCTGGAAAGGAGAATACAATAAGGAGAATTGCTGTGAGTCAGAAATGCAATGGTAGGGACCCTTCTACTTTTAGTATGGTCAAGGATCAGAAAAGGACAGAGCATAAGGTTCCACAAAGACTTGGTGGACGAAGTGTAGTTAGCTCGAAGGTAAAAGGATTGTAGGCTTCAACTAGTTTTATCATGCTCGTTTTGTTGATGTTAAAATATAGTAATCCATTCTCGCATCATTTTTTGGAATAAGTAGTAATTGAATTGAAGATCAAAACAACAATTTGGATCAATTAGTGATATTAACAAGTAGATCATTTGTTCAGATGTCCATTGATATATTTTGTTTAACAAATTGTGAGACATATATCATTCTCCCGGTGCTATTTGACCAGATTTTTATGCATATCATCATCGTGGTCTGATAATCCTCCATGCATCAATTTTCATTTGATTCAAATTCTGTTCAAAGCGTCCTTTGATTATGTGAACTAAACAAGTCGGTGCTATTAAGGGAAAATGTTTACAAAACTGTTTGTTTTTCAGTGTCTTTTGCCGAATGGTCGCCATATCTGTGAAATTATGTTATTAACATCTTTTTATGACCCCTTTTATACTTTTTACAGCAGCAGGCCAAAAAGCATCATCCAAGTGAAGGAAAAAGTCTGGAAATTGGAAGCAAAAGGGTATACTTCCGTTGAGAGGAGTCTGTGTACATATATGACATCTCTACGCGTATATACAAAAGGAGTGAATGGGGAGGCAACCAAATCTCTTTCCTTCGCGGTAGTAAGTTCCATTCTTATGGGTTCAAATTAATATTCATTTTTGACCCATGCAAATGGTATTGTAACTGTCTTTTTGAACTTCCAAACTTGGAGAAATAGGTTGTATAAGATGATATATTGATAATGTCTGATTACTGTCAATGACCTGATATTAAGAATGTTTTTGGCATTCAAGTTTACCTAAACATAGCTAGTCAAATCTTCGTTTCTGGACACGAATTCACGAAACCTTCTTAGCTGAGATAGCCTTCACCAAATCCCTAAAGAAGTTTCGGTCTAAGAAATCATTTGTGAAGTTACGATCATGTATGCTCTTTGTGCAAGTGTTTTGCTTTTTGCCACTTACCAGACACCAAAAGGAAGAACAATAACAGCATGTGAGTAAAGTGGCCAAATGTTGTTGCTTTTCTTTTCTTTCTTTTTGATATCTAGTATCCTTAGAAAGTGGTATAGGATTAACGTTTAGGTCCAGCCGAAACTAAATTCCATATTGAGTGGATGATCAGATAAAGACCATACCGAACTGGGGTTCAAGATGCGGCTGTCCTCTATGGACCACATTGAGCCACATTGTCCTGGAAACTAGGGCCCCTTTTTCTAATTTTCTCTTCTTTTTCTTTTATTAAGTAGGTGTTGTCAAGTCACAATGAAAATCAAAATGCTCCATCTAATCTCATTTTGTGCGTATTTCGATCAAATAGTCCATTATTTAGGTTAGGTTGAATGCAATTCTCGTAGTGCAGTTGACACTTTTATGATTGTTAGATATACGAGTGAAAAATAGTGAAGTATAGTTATGTTTCCTACTTACTATAGGAAGTAGTACATTATTTATGTTATGGACATTACTTTTTCATGATTGTTAGATGTAGAAAGGAGAAATGGTAAAATATTTGCCATGGATGGCAATTTGTTCATATTTTGGAAGTGACAGGTAGGTATGATGGGAGCCATTTAATGTTCCATTTAATGTTCTGTCGAGGATTATTGGGAGTGAGTCCCACGTTGGTTAATTTAGTGGAAGATCATGGGTTTATAAGTGAGGAATACTATCTCCATTGGTATGAGGTCTTTTGGGGAACCTCAAAGCAAAGCCGTGAGAGATTGTGTTCAAGGGTTGAGGAATATTATCTCCATTGGTATAAGGCCTTTTGGGGAAACCCAAAGAAAAGTCATGAGAGATTGTGTTCAAAGTGGATAATATCATACCATTGTGGAGAGTCTGATTCCTAACATGTTCTTCTATAGAGAGAGAAAGAGGGATGTTCTTCCATAGAGAGAGAAAGAGGGGGAGGGGGTGTTTTGGGAGTGAAATATTTTGGGGGAAGGAGTATGAAATAGATGGGATTTTGATTATGCATATCTTCTTGTTAGGGAAAACAAACAAAACCAAGGAAACTTCAGAGAACCTCAGTTGTTTAACTTGTATGCATAATAGAGCCAAGCCCCTAACGCCTGTCCCTTTCCCTTACCTTACTTGCCCCTTCCCCACCCTTACCACGCATTTGAATCATATTCGCCTTCGTTGTTTTTCTTTTTTTTATTTAATGTTATGGTTTCCCTCTCTTCTTAAGCCTTATCAACGGGTCGATTCTATCCTTGTTCGATGATAAATGGTTCAACAATTCTTTCATTTTTTAGATTAGATATAGAGAATAGCAGACGTACTTGTTTAAACTATATTTGAATTGACATGTTAGATCTACCCAAAAAACTTATCTTTGAATTAATTACTTCTATGTGTAATTTTATTTATTATAATGAACTTTTTTTTAAATATTTTCTTTTGTAAAAGATATTTTTATAATTTAGTCTGTTAATAATATATTTTTTTAAACTGTTGAAAATTAGTAAAAAGTTAATTTTATCAACTCTTGACTTGAGAAAATCTAAAAAAATATATATAGTTATTAGAAAAATGATTAAATAATTACTATTCTATGACTAAGCCAATGAACTTGGGTCTAATCTAAGTTCAATCGGAAAAATTTAAAACGACTTTGATAATTTTTATCAAATAGAAAACTTGCGTACATTAATATTTTAAAGTAATCTATAAAAAGTTTAAAAGACACCATGAACATTGTTTAAAACATGTTGGTACATGATATGAGTACATAGCTAATCGTGAGAAGTCAAAATTGCGATTAAATATATTTGGGCTCTAACAGCTCGTGTATGTTCTTGCCTTTGCTGCAAACTTGTGTTTCATCTGCAAAAAGAAATAGTATGAATGAGTATAAAAACTTTATCAATTATTCATTCATTTATCATTAGTTAAGTCTTATTCTGTAATTAAATAATTGGTCTAAATCATACCTTTCCAGAACCCTACTACTGACTATGCTCACTCAATCGAGCTAATCTCATTATTCCTCACAATCTTATTTTTGGGACTTATTAGCCATTCATAATTTAGTTCCACTCCAATTCAAAGGCACACATTTGAATAAGAAAAAGAAAGTATAACATAAACAAATTCTAAATTAGTAATTTTATTTGCCCTCAAGGGGACAAAGCATAAATTATTTTTGAGATTGTGTGAAGATTCGAAGGGAAATTAAAATGAAAATAATAGAGCTTGTATTGTTTAGTTCAATTATTGGAATGAAAAGACAAATAAGAAAGCATAATTTTGAATTATGAAAACAGGAGAATATCCTTTTATTCACTTCCCTCCTATCCCCATCACAAACTGTCCTTTACTCCCTTCTTTAATTCATTTTCCTATTATTTGTTCTAAATTCAATTTTGTATTTTTCTCTACTCAAAATTATTGTCTAGGTAAATTAATTTGTAGAAATCTGAACAAAAAGTTACAAATTCAAATCTTTGAATTCCGATGAATTATTAAAATTATGAATTTAGGTGAAGATTGTTAGGAGAAAGTTATAGACTGGCCGCTAATTAAGGTAAAAATCATTAAATGAAAAGTAAAGTCATAAGAGCTTATTCTTGAAGTGTAATATTATATTATTGTAGAGGTTCATTCTTAACGGAATCAAAAGGTAAGATGGATGAGTTTTATTAGAGAGCATATGAAATTTTGACCGAAAACTTTGTCGTTTCTCAACCAAATATGCTAGAAAACAAGAAAAATGGGCAGTGTCTATTTCATCAAAGATTTCAAAGGTAAAAGACAAAATGTAGGCTTTTCTTTTTTTCTTTTAAGTGCCCAAACGTTCTTTACTGCTTAGTACTAAGTTCATCATGGTTTTGAGCTAACCAAATTATAAATGATTCTTCAAAGCTTAGGTTATTGTTTTTCTAAAATCGAATACGAAATCAAAATTTTTATATGCAAGAATCTCATCATAATTTGGAGTGATGTGACCTGCAAAATGGATACTCACACCTATGTGTAGATCAAATGGTAGTATTCTAGTTGAAATCAATGTTCATCAATCGATGCCCATTCGCTTCGTAGATTTCTTGCATGGGTCTTATTGGGAGTTTAGTCATGTGTACAACCCATGTGGCTTGAGCAGCCTACATGGTTGGTTAGCTTGTGGTCCTAGAATTCAGCCCAAATATTGGACCATTTCTGAGTTGATTTGTGAGTTCAGTTGAGTTCATTAAGAGAATTTGACATCACACAAAGTTATGGATCATCATTTCCTATCAAAATACCACTGATAGTTGAAGTTCAATCACCTAATCAATATATCACTAAACCATCGTGTCCTCGTCTACATATTTTTCTCCAGACACGTCAACTTGGTTGCCTCATCATCTATAGCGATGAAACAATTGAGATACTTGTCCTCATACGTATAGGCTGGTCCGGACTAAGGTCGTGTTGAGCAACTAGGCGGGTTTTATACGTATGAGGATAAAGTCGATCGAATGTCGAGATAGAGAGAGAGAGAGAGAGAGGAGGAGGAGGAGGAGGATAAATTGGTCAATTAAGACCAAAATTGTCTTTATGGATGAAATCAATGAAGGGTTTGGCTGTACTTCCTCGATTGTAATAATTCATCCTTGTCGATTATACCCTCCACGCCAAGCTGACACTCTCACATACAACATCAAACAAATCACAACACGTCTCTCCAATCTCCTCCTCCCTCCCTCCTCCCATGGCCACCTCCTCCGACGAAGAAGTAGAAAAAGAATTACAAGAACACGACGGTGGCTTCTGCCGGAGCCTCTACGGAGTCGGCTCGGTTCTCGACCCGAGAGCCAAATGTGTCCGAGAATGGAACCGGGTCTTCCTCCTCGTCTCCGCCGCAGGCCTCTTCGTGGACCCTCTCTTCCTCTACACGCTCTCCATAAGCGAGTCATGGATGTGCTTGTTTGTTGATGGGTGGTTAGCCATCACCCTCACCGTCCTCCGCTGCACCGCCGACGCCTTCCACCTTTGGAACATGTGGCTCCAGCTCAAAACTGCCACAAGATACTCCTTCGCCGGTGGAGCTTCCACCGCAGCCACGCCGGAGAATAGAGGCCTTAGAGATTCCACCCCACGCGCCGTCGCTCTCCGCTACTTCAAATCCAAAAAAGGCTTCTTCTTTGATCTCTTCGTTATTCTTCCACTCCCACAGGTATCATGCATACAATAATATAAATAAATTTCATAACCAACAATCTTTAGGAATGTTTTTACTTTTATTTTAATAAAATATTATCCAATTTTTAAATTTGCTAAACATAATTAAATAAATTGTTTATTTTATTTATTTATTTACATGAATTAATAGAATGTGGTGTTTATAAAACTCTGATTCTGGGCAGACCAACATGTGAAATTTGAATGTCTTTTTGTGAACGACATGAATTATGTTTTTTTTTTTTTTTTTTTTTTTTTTTTGGGAATCTATTGGGATTCGATCTTTTTTTTTTTCCAATTTAATTTTAAAATCCATGAAGAATTCTTGACCGTTGGATCATCAATTATTTTTAATATAAATATATTTTCAAAAATTAAAATTAATTTGCAGGTGGTATTATGGGTAGTAATTCCAAGAATAATGAAGGAAGGATCAGTGACATTGGTGATGACAGTATTGTTAATAGTATTTCTATTTCAATACTTACCGAAATTGTACCATTCGGTTTGCCTGTTGCGGCGCCTCCAAAACCTGTCGGGGTTCATCTTTGGCACGGTCTGGTGGGGCATTGCCCTCAATCTCATCGCTTACTTTGTTGCGGCTCACGTAAGTGGATAATATCATATCATCGTGGAGATTTGTGATTCTTAATATGGCTGTTATTAAACTTGTGTGAATGCAGGCTGCAGGTGCATGCTGGTACCTGTTGGGTGTGCAAAGAGCAGCCAAGTGCCTTAAAGAGCAATGCAGAGCCACGAGCAGCTGTGGGGTGAGGGTGTTGTCGTGCAAAGATCGTATCTTTTATGGAGGAAAGATGGGAATGGGGAGAGACAGTGCAAGATTTGATTGGGCGAGTAACAGGCAACCGAAATTCATGTGTTTGGATACTGCTGACAACTTTAATTATGGAGCTTATAAGTGGACTGTTCAGCTTGTTGTCAACCAAAGTCGCTTGGAGAAGATCCTTTTTCCCATCTTTTGGGGTCTCATGACTCTTAGGTACTTCACGCCCTTTCATGTTTATTGTTAGAAATCACAAATCTTCACGATATTCGTATTAATGGAGATGTATTCCTTACTTATAAACCTATGATCGTTCTCTAAATTAGTCAATGTAAGACTCCCTCCCAACCATCCTCTCCTCGAACAAAGTACATTATAGAGCCTCCTCTGAGACCTATGGAGCCCTCAAACGGCCTTCCCTTCATCGAGGCTCGACTCTTTCTCTGGAGTCCTCGAACAAAATACACTATTTATTTGACACTTGAGTCCATTTTGACTACACCTTTGAGGCTCACATTCTATTGACATGGCTAAGTTAAGGGTATGGTTATGCTACCATATTAAGGATCACGAACCTCCACAATTGTATGATATTGTCTACTTTGAGCATAAGCTCTCGTTGCTTTGCTTTTAGTTTCCCTCAAAATGTCTCATACCAATGGAGATGTATTTCTTACTTACAAACGTATGATCATTCCCTTAATTAGCTAATGTGTGACTCCCTCCCAACAATCCTCAATAATACTTGTTTGATTATCGTCTTTCGAATTGTTCGGAAGAAAACTTCACTAAGTGTTAACTTATTTTATTTACTAAACAGTACCTTTGGGAACTTGGAGAGCACCACGGAATGGCTGGAAGTTGTGTTCAATATCATTGTTCTCACCAGTGGACTCTTATTGGTCACCATGTTGATAGGAAACATCAAGGTAACTTCTTATACTAAATTGCCTTGTATTATTATGGTACGTTGGTTGGAGAGGAGAACGAAACACCCTTTATAAGGATATAGAAACCTCTTTCTATCAGATGGGTTATAAAAACCATGAGAAAAACTCAAACGGGAATCGATAAGTTATAAATGTGTGTGCAGGTGTTTCTGCATGCAACAACGTCAAAGAAACAAGGAATGCAGCTAAAGATGAGGAATCTAGAGTGGTGGATGAGAAAGCGACATCTTCCACAAGGCTTCCGACAGCGTGTTCGGAACTTCGAACGGCAACGTTGGGCAGCAATGCGCGGAGTTGACGAGTGCGAGATGATAAAAAACCTACCGGAAGGGCTCCGACGAGAGATAAAGTATCACCTTTGCTTGGATCTAGTTAGGCAGGTACCATTGTTTCAACACATGGATGATCTTGTTCTTGAGAACATTTGTGACCGTGTCAAGTCCCTCATCTTCACCAAGGGCGAAACCGTAAGTTCCAATAACAAAACCCTTCACTAGGAATGATCATGAGTTTATAATAAAAAATTATTATTTCTAAAGCTATGAGAGCTTATGCTCAAAGTGGACAATATCATACCATTGTGGAGAGTCGTGTTCATCTAACAATTATAATCATGCCCAGATAACAAGAGAAGGCGACCCAGTTCAAAGAATGTTGTTTGTCGTCCGAGGGCACCTCCAAAGCAGCCAAGTCTTACGCGACGGCGTGAAAAGCTGCTGCATGTTGGGGCCAGGCAACTTCAGCGGCGACGAGCTTCTATCATGGTGCCTCCGCCGCCCCTTCATAGAGCGGCTTCCGCCGTCCTCTTGCACTTTGGTGACACTTGAGACGACGGAGGCGTTTGGGTTGGAGGCGGAGGATGTCAAGTACGTAACCCAGCACTTTCGCTACACATTCGTCAACGACAAGGTCAAACGTAGCGCCCGCTACTACTCCCCTGGCTGGCGTACTTGGGCTGCCGTTGCCATCCAGCTCGCCTGGCGTCGTTACCGCCACCGCCTTACGTTAACATCATTGTCGTTTATTCGGCCTCGGCGTCCCCTGTCGCGGTGCTCTTCCTTGGGGGAGGATCGCCTCCGCCTCTACACCGCGTTGCTTACTTCTCCCAAGCCCAATCAAGATCACTTCGATTTTTGAATCCATGTTTTGCATTTTTCTCATTGTCTTGACTCGAACTAGATTGGATTGAATTGGATTGGATTTGATTTGATTTCTGTTCTTTGAGTTGGTTGTACAGATTCGGATTATTGCGAGAGAATTTGTCTTTTTAGGATCGCACGACAATACACATACTCAACCGTCCAGATGAACACAAAGAACAGGAGAAAGAGAGAAAATGCAGTAAAGAATATTAACTCAAAATTATATGCGATGACTTCAAGTATGTAAAACACGAAGAAATATGAAGAAAATAAGTCTTCAAAGCTTGTCTAATGGGTATATATATAGTTTCATGTACTAAATATAATCTCTTATTATAAATATCTACAAAATATATTTCTACCCTATTTTTAACATCATGTTCCATATCCCAACAATAATTTCTTTAACGTTTGAGAATCTTTGCTTAATCCACCCATATAAACAGTGTGAAAGTTATTTATTTATAATCAAATAAATTACAAGAATATACAAAGAGTAATAAATGGAAATAAGAATAAATAAAAAGAGGCATCGAGAAGGCAAATATCTCTTATAATAAAATATCAAAGAGATAAACTATAATTTAGTCATAAATACCTTAACAGATAATCAGCTTTTAAATATAGAGAATTAGTAATGGGTAGCCTTAATTTTGCGAGTTCTCGAATATTGCAAATATGAAGAAAAGAAATTAAAATATGATTTTCGGTTTTGAAGTTACATGGTTCTACCCTCCAAAGTTTTTTTGATATATCAATAATATGTCAAGTCAAGTGTTCTCTGTATCATTGGTATATTAACATTCATATCGAGTATTTTAATTGTCATGAGTTTTGATTTGATTTAGTTATTTGGATTAGATTTGATTTTGTTATTTGAATTAGATTTGATTTGGTTATTTGAATGAGATTTAGTATCCCAGATTTTATATATTGAGATTTGATAATTTGATATTAGGATTTGGGAGAGTTTTGGGTGTTATTGGTTGAGTGATATTGGTGAGAGTGTTTGTAGTGTGACAGTGAGGTATTCACCTGTAACACGGTTTATTAGTGATTGGTTGCTACTCGTAGATGTAGGGGAACTTCTTCTCTCCGAACCACGTAAATATCTTGGTGTCTCTTTGTGTAATTTCATTCATTGGTGTTATGAGTACATTTCTTCCGTTTTCGGCGCACAACAAGTGGTATCAGAGCCTGATTGTGGTATTTGGGGTATTGTGAAAGTTTTGGCCTCATCGACCACTAGACGTGCTCACAATCGTGCTTATTTTCTTGAATATGGCAGAATTATCTGGAATTAAATCACGACATGGATCGAGATTTTTGAGTTCTAATCTCGAAGTAGAGAAATTTGATGGAACCAATAATTTTGGTGTTTGGCGAGGCCAAGTTAGCGATTTGCTGGTCATGCAAGATCTTGATGCTTCTCTCCCAGAGGTGATGCCTGAATACATAACAGAAGCAGAATAGACGAAATTAAATCGGCAAGCTTGTGGAATTATTCGATCCTGTCTTGGCAAGGACCAGAAATATCCATTTATGAAGGTAACCGTGGAGAAAGAACTATAGGACAAGCTTGAGGCGAAATATATGCAAAAGAGTGGAAAATAAACTCTATTCGAAAAAAACTATTCCGTTTTGACTGCAAGAAAGGTATCTCAATGGCTGAGCATTTAGATGATTTTAACAAAATCATCCCTGATTTGCTCAATCTTGATGTTAAGATTGATGACGAAGACAAGACGTTGTTATTAAATTCTTTGCCGGAATCCTACGAGTTCTTAGTAACGACCCTACTACATGAAATCACTGATATTGATTTTGAAGATGTTTCAAATGCCTTAATAAATAATGAGATGCGAACGAAGAAAAAGGAGACATATCAAGACTCTAGCTCAAATGTTCTCATTGCTCGTGGAAGGACTTCTACTTGGCAAAGGAGCGAATGTGGAGAGTCCCGATCAAAGTCGAGTGGTAGATCTGATAATCGGAGAAAACTTGATAAAAATGAGTGTGCATATTGTCGACAGAAAGGCCATTGGAAAAAAGATTGTCCGATCTTAAAAGAGAAGGGGTCGAAGTCCAATGTGGTCCTATCATATGTGTCCCAACAGAGAGATGTTATCCGCCAAACCAGTGAATAGATTCTTAATTCTGGGTGCTCCTATCATATGTGTCCCAACAGAGAGATGTTTTTGGACTTCAAAGGGTTCAATGGTGGAGTTGTGTATATGGGCAAGGATAGTAGTTGTAAGATGATGGGAATCGGCTCAGTACAAATCAAGATGTTTGATGGGATTATACGAAAACTCAATGATGTGAGGCATGTCCCTGACTTGAAGAAAAATTTGATTTCCCTTGGCGTTTTGGATGCGATTGGTTATCGTATCATTTTGAAAGGAGGGAATTTGAAAATAGCTCGTGGAGCTTTGGTGTCAATTAAAGGAACTAGAAGAGGTAGCATATACTACCTCAACGGAACCACAATAATTGAGCATGCTGCTGTGGCAAGTTCGAAAGAACAAGACATATCGAAATTATGGCACATGAGACTTGGGCATGCTGGTAAGAAGGCGCTTCAGACATTGTGAACCAAGGAGTCCTTAAGGGTGCCACAACTGGTAAAATTGATTTATGTGAACATTGTATATTTGGTAAACAAAAAAATGTGAAGTTTTGTACGGCTTACATCAAATAAAGGGCATTTTGGATTATGTTCACACTGATGTATAGGGCCCTACGAAGAATGTCTCATTGAGAGGAAAGAGGTGGTTTGTCACCTTTATTGATGACTACTCGAGGAGAGTTTGGATGTATCCCATGAGGCACAAAAACGAGGTTCTCCAAATCTTCTTAGAGTGGAAGAAAATGGTAGAGAATCAGACGCGGATAGGAAAATCAAAAAGTTGAGATCAGACAACGGTGGAGAATATACTTATGATCCATTTCTTAAAGTATGTCGAGATGAAGGGATCGTTCGACACTTCACTGTTCCTGGTAAGCCACAACAAAATGGAGTTGCTGAGAGAATGAACCAGACATTAATAGAGAAGGTTCGATGCATTTTGTCTCAAGCAGGATTGAGTAAGACATTTTAGGCTGAGACTCTCAGTTATGCAGTTCACTTCGTGAATCGTTTACCTGTTTCTGGAAATGGTGGGAAAACTCCGCTTGAGGTATGGTCAGGTACTCCTGTTACTGATTATGATAAATTGCATGTGTTTAGGTGTCCTGCCTATTATTATGTGACACACTCAAAGCTAGATTCTAGAGCAAAAAAAGCCAAGTTTAAGGGCTTTAGCAAAGGCGTGAAGAGCTATAGGTTATGGTGTCTAGAAAAGTAAGATTGTTAATAGTCGAGATGTGACATTCCATGAGTCTGGAATGTTTTTGCAGGAAATTGAAAATAATGACGAGGCATTGAAGTAGGTGGAGAAGGTGGTGTTCTCTCCTGATATGGTTGTTTCTACTGAAAAACCTATTGATCAGGTAGATAATAACTCTGATGTCTTAGAACCGGAGGAGCAAAGCCTTGTAAATGAAAGAGTGGAGGAACCTGAGTCCATCGCCAGGAATAGACCACGAAGGGAAATTCGAAAACCTGCAAGGTTTGATGATCTGATAGCATATGCTTTCCCTTTGATTGATGGAGTTCCCAACAACTACAAAGATGCTATCCAGAGAGATAAATCAAATTTGTGATTTGGTACAACTCCCAAAAGGTAAGAAGGAAATTGGTTGTAAATGGGTTTTCGTAATAAAAAAGATTTTTCTGGTATACTCGACTTGTGGCTAAAGGCTATGCACAAAAAGAAGGTATTAATTACAATGAAATTTTCTGATTTGTGGTAAAACATTCTTCCATTCGAATTTTGTTGGCTTTGGTTGCTTAATTTGATCTTGAGCGTGTACAACTCGATGTAAAAACTGCATTTTTGCATGGAGATTTGGAACAAGAAATATATATGGCGCAACCGGTTGGTTTTCGAGTAGTTGGACAGCAACATTTGGTATGCATATTGAAGAAATCTTTGTATGGGCTGTGAAGCAATCTCCACGCCAATGTTATAAAAAGTTTGATCATTTCATGGTAGAGCATATGTATACTCATAGTCAATTTGATCATTGTGTGTATTATCGGTGTCTTGATGATGGATCGTTTATTTATTTGCTCTTATATGTTGATGATATGTTAATTGCTTCAAAGAAACAGGTGGAGATTGATAAGCTCAAATATCAGCTTTCTAAAACATTTGAAATGAAAGACTTAGGCAATGCAAAGAAAATACTTGGAATGGAGATAAGCGACGATCTACTACGGGTTATTTATTTACTATGGCTCTCATGAATAGAGAGTCTTTCCTTCAAGTTGAGGATTTTGGTGGACCTGTTTGTTGGCGTTCAACATTGCAGTCTACTGTTGCACTGTCTACCACCGAAGTAGAGTATATGGCAGTAATGGAAGCTTTTAAAAAAGCTATTTGAAAGCATGGGTTGATCAATGACTAGGGTAATTTGCCAGAACATATAGATGTGTTTTGTGATAGCCAGAGTGCTATTTGTTTGTCAAAAAAATCAAGTTCATCATGTACTAAACATATTGATGTCCGTTTTCACTTTATTCGAGAAATTATTAGTGAAGGGGACATTCGTTTATTAAAAATTGGAACTTGCTAATATGTTGACAAACGTGATCGCTCGTGAAGAGTTCTGACATTGTTTGAATTTCATCAACGTTGGAAGAAAGGAGTAGTGCGTTGACGTGGTAGCAACCAACTCAGTTATCAACCTGGAGATCTTATGACAAGGTGGAGATTGTTGTAAATTGTATAAGTTTTTATTTGATTGGTTATTTGGATTAGATTTGATTTGGTTATTTGAATTAGATTTAGTCATACCAGATTTAGTTATATATTGGGATTTGATATAGAAATTTGATATCTGGATTTGGGAGAGTTTTGATTGTCACATTGTATTTGTTGAGTGACATATTGGTGAGAGTTCTTTGTAGTGTGATAGTGAGGTATTCACTCGTAACACTTGGTTTATTAGTGATTGGTTGCTACCCGTGGACGTAGGGAAACTTCTTCTCTCCAAACCACATAAATATCTTGGTGTCTCTTTGTGTAATTTCATTCATGGGTGTTGTGAGTACATTTGTTCCGCTTTCGACGCACAACAGATCGTTGGTATATCAACGCTCATTAAAATGCATATAAATGCTATTGATCATTTTAATCATATAACTAATTAGTATTCAATAGTATATCAATGTGTACATGAGGATAAATATTTGAGTTACAAAAGACGTGTATTTTTATAAATCAAAAGAAGAAAGAATTCTACTTTTATAAGAACCCGACTTTAAATATAATACAATTGGACATATTTGAAGCCACTAAGTAAAGTAACCTAATAAAGCAACCGAAAAGATAACAAACTTCAAACGTAGAAGTAACGTCATAAATCTGAATATGAAATCATTATAAGCTTTTAAAAAGTGTTTTAAAAAAGATGCCAAAGTAAATTGAATGAAAATTTGAAGTTAAATGTATTTAATTTAGGGCAATTGAAAAGAACAAATACGGGTGAGTGGAAATAATTTTCAAGTAATTCAAGAAGCAAGGGAATGTTGTGACCATTCTCTTGGTACGAGAGGTATATGAATAAATAGAAATTTTTGAATCTCGGTTAGTTGGGTCTATGTATAGAATTTTTAGTACCTGATATTGTAGTTGCATGATTCTACCTTCCAAATATTTAGATATATCAAATCAAGTATTCGAAATATCATTGGTATTAGAAAGGTTAGTTGGTAAGTAAGAATATGATTGACATTATAAAAGAGGTATATGAATAAACCGAGATTTGTTGGCGTGTAATGGGTAAGAACTATATTGTGTCCGTTAGTGTTAAATGCAGTTAGGGGGTGTAGAATCCGTGTGAACGGTTACTATTTTGTGTCCGTTAGTATTAAATGCAGGTAAGGGGGGCAGAATGCGCCCAACTTTTTCTATAACAACAACAGACCATTGTTTGGTAGGTAATCAGGGAGGGATCTCTACATTCATATTCATATCATACCATTGATATCATTCCCTAAATTAGGGAGCCAATAATCGTTACCATGAAAGTTTATTGCTCATATTGAGAGTTTATGCTCAGAGGAACAATATCATTCCAATGGGTAGAATAGTGTTCATTTAACATAGTATCAGAATCATGTCCTCAATTTAGCCATGTGAATAAAATCCTCAAATGTCGAACAAAGTACTCCAAGAGAAAAAGGAGTTTTAGACTCCTCGGAAGCATAGTAAAACATGACAAACTCCAACCGAAAAAGAGTCAAACCTCGATTAAGGAAAAATTAGGGAATGATGAGTTTTCAATAGACTAATATTCTCTCCATTGAAGTGAAAACTTATGTGAAGCCAAAGGCGAGGCCTTTCAGTAAACTAAAGCAAAACCACTAAAACTTATGCTTAAAATAGACAATATTATACCATCATGGAGAGTCGGGAGTTGCCCTCGTAATTTTGGAGTATCCATTCATTGCTAACCAAAACCAAACCTCTTTACAAATTGGCAAACTTGAAGCCCAAAACACAAAGAAAAGATAAGAAGAAGATGAGAGCCTATATTAATATATGCTAACTAAAAAAACATTGTATATTCCAAGCTTCCACCAATTTCAGAGCACAGCACCAAGAGTAGAAGAAGAAAGGCAAGAAATTGACGAAACCCCATGAAGGAAAAGGTCTAGAATCTGATGGTACTTGGACCCAAACACCCCAAATCCATGACTTTCCTCATCTTCTCCTCTCTAGACTTGTTGATCTGGTTGGCAATGGCGGAAGAAGAGGAAGCAGAGAGCTTCTTAGCTTGGTAGTAAGATCTGAGCTTGCTATTCCCGTGTTGGTGGAGGGATTTGATGAGGTTGTTCCAACGGCAAACCCCTTGATCCTTCATGGCCTCCACGGCGCCGATGCTTGCCGCCACGAACCAGGCCCTGCAAGCCGCACTCCGAGACATTATATGCTCTGTTTTCTTTTTACCCTCTGTTTCGGTTTCGTTAATCGATTCTCAATCGATGAGTGGGTTTTCTCTTGCAGAAATTGGAGTATATATATATATATATATATATAGAGAGAGAGAGAGAGAGAGAGAGAGAGAGAGAGAGAGAGAGAAAGGAGAGGGGAAAGAAGGATTGAGGAAGCCATGGTTTTGAGGACAAAACTAGGTGCTTTCAAAAGGGGTTCCTGTATTTTCCAAGAAAGGAGACCGCGTTTACGCTCCCTTTTTTTCATTTAATTTTTAATTATTTACTGTAATTTCAATGCCTAATTATTATATTATTATAATTATTATATTTTATTTTTAACCCATCAAAAATGGGGAATGGAAGTTCGATTTCCTTCCGGAACCTTCGATGCAAAGGGGATCCAGAAATAATTTTCTTTTTTTTTTTTTCTTTTTTTAAGGAAAATAAAAACAGCTGTATTTTGTATTTTGGCTTGTTGTTTTGGTTTTAAATTCTCTTAAATCAATTTAATTTATTAAATTTTTTAATATGGCTAAGTGTTGGAACGTTTTTTTTTTTTTTTTTTTTTGAAAAAATAGAAATAAATTCAAATTCAAATTTAAAAAGCCATACTATTCTATTTTAATCTATATATTTTAAATATTTGAATTAAATCTTCATACTTTTAATTAATTTATAAAAAACTAGTTTCTAATATTAGATTGTCATAAATTATTTTTGGAAAAGTAAACAAAAAAAAAAAAAAAAAGTTGGGTGTGTTGTCCCATGGATTTGGTATTTAACCCACAGATATGTTATCATGGAACTATTTTTACAAATTTGTTAATTTTAAATAATTCATTGCGTACAAGAATACCCTTTTAAACATATTGCATATCACCGTATGAGGATGAAAACAAAATATTTTTTATAAGGATGTAGAATTATCTCCTTAGCAGACGAGTTTTAAAAGCTTCGAGAAAAAACTCGAAAGGAAAACTGAAAAAAAAGACAATATCTATCTACCAACGAAACTACACTACAATCTCTTACAGCTGAAGCAACTACTTCATTCATCAATCAATCATATCAAATCATGATCATTCATATACACCAAAAACCAAAATTAAGATAACCCAATACGTCTGTGTGTACCTATTGATAATGAACTATGTCCCTGTCGTCCACAAACTTAAACGTAGAAGCTGCACCAAACTTCTTTACCACCACATGTTCTTCTTCTGCAAATTTATCATCCCTGTTGATATAATAATCTCTGTTGCCGTAATTGTGAGTTGAAGAAGGGTCGTGCACGCTTTTAGCTCGGCACGGTAGGTTGGCGAGCATGTTGACTCGACCAGAATGACTAATTTCTATCGCCACTTTGTCATCTTCCACAGAAAGGGGTTGCTTCCATGGCTCCCCATCAATTCTCATGTACGTGTGGTTAATTGCACCTTTATGAAACTCGAAGTGAACCCTTCTTGCCTGCATCAATATTAGGAATGGGGCAACCAAGAGTAGTGTTAGTTTCATTCGCACAGCATCAGAGGGAGGTGATTTACTACAATTGTGTCAGTTCGTTAAGAGTGTTTTAGAATCTGATCCAATTCTGGTTTTTGCTTGAAGTTACCTGACCAAGACGAGTTCCATGTCCATTTGGCGCAAGCAGGACGAGCCCATGCCAAGCGTTTCTAAAACCAACGATCTCAATAAGCCCATCATCCACATATGGAGGAGTTAGATCTCTCTGTAAGACATAACATTATGTAATATGTTAATTACAACCAGAATGATCTAAACAACAGCTCGCGGTTTAAGAGCGGAAAACAAGCTTGGAACTAACATCATGTAATTTATTTTTGCTTGGATCTCCCCAAGGATCAAGTCCACCAGAAAAACTTGGCAAATTGAGACAAATTATAGATCTGATACTGCATTTGAGATTGGAAAGAGTGTGTCAAAGCCTATTATCCATTTTTAAGGAGATCAATCATTTGCACCTCCGCCATGTGCAGAAAGTAAACATTTCATATGACGCAATGTTAGGCAGCAAAATGAACAACCAACCCATTGAAAAAAGGTTATTTTGAATCACCTTGAGGGAATCACGAGGTCCTCCCAGATACCTTCCCTCCTCATGATCTTCACCGCTGCAAGATTTGCTATGTTCCTGCATTACATCAACTCATTCTAAATCACAGAATGTTGACATTGACAAGAACTAGCAACTAGTTGCTAGTTGAAACTAAGGCAGATAACACGACCTAAGGTCCAGACATAAAGGTACAACTATCATATTTTTCTTTTTAAACAATTACGAATGTTGCTTGGGTTAGTTCATGCACACCAACTCTGGGATAAACACTGAATTAAATATAAACAATGATCTAGACAGGTGACCACTGCTTAAATAATCATATAAAGATAAACCAAAGACATACCTGGAAGGAGGATGACATAAAGGAGAAACAAACCATCCTTGTTTACAAGCAATCTTCAAATATGCTTTCTGCCTCAACCAAAAAAGACATTGATTGTTTAGTATAATTAGAACAAAAGTATTGGTAAAGACGCAAAAGTAAATCAATTGAAGCACATGTTAACCTAGAAAAACTATAGAAAAGCAAAACATACAGGTACCCATCATTTAATGTAGAGCGGATATAATCATGAGACATAACATGCCAAATGTCTAGCGAGCTAAATTATAGATAATTTAAATATAATATATTTCATCTCCGACAATGTTCTAGTACTACAGATATCAGGAAAAGTCTTGGATTGTCGGCAGTTGACAACTGGCAAGGCTCCCTCCCCATTAATAAGGATCAAATTTACTTGGCACGTGAGAAAGATTTAACAATGGAGAATTATTGGTCATTTTTCGTGCAAATCCTAAAGGTAAATTAAGGTGTTTCAGACTTGAAAGGAAAAATAAATCATTACCTGATTGGTTAATTGATTCTTAAAATTTTCTGGATTCAACTTTCTCTCGGAGTGAAAAGCATATGATACCTGAGCATCCATTCCTGTATAGACCATTCATCAAATTTCTGAGGAACTCAATTGGAATGTTTTTAAGTTTACCTGTACCAGGCAGAAATTAAAATAGAGCTTCATCATTGTACATGGATTATGCTAACATTGTCTATTATAAAATAGTTAAACTATCATACAACGCCAAAAGGCATAGTCCAATTGTACTCCATATCAAGGTCAAGATTCCTTATGTTGTTTAAAAAAAGGATAATTCTAGTAATCCGACCCCATATCATTACTAAACACAGTATATCGCGGTTATGATAATGTAGGAGGGTTGTGCTATAGGGCTATTCTTGATTTGATCTTAATCAAATAAAGGTAAAGAGCTAGTCACTTTTGCTTCTTTGCTCGCTCAGTAGCTGACTAAAGTCGAAATTATCTGTGGAGGCATGTAAAAACATCGTGGCTGCAGAATTTGAATGACAAATCTGTCGTTGGAATCAGAAAAGTATACATGAGGAATAATTGATAGGGTTGGAGGCTTGCATTACTAAACCCATAGCTCAATCAAATGAAGCCACATGATTCAAATCACCCACGCTATTTAACCTTTTTAACAATATACTTTTAATGTCATTACATAATGATTCAGTGAAGTGATAGAATGTGATGAAGCAAAAAAAATTCTTACCAATACTGAAGTAATTCCAAAATCCACCACGAAATAGATGCCAACCGTCCTGAAAACGGCCAAAACAAGGTGAAAAACATAGACCACAATACCATACAAAGAAAAGAAAAAAAAAATCACACCAGTAAAAAGCTAGCAAACTCAAGCCCGACCCCTAATGAGTAATTGAAAATCTCTAGTGTTAGTGAATAATAAAAGAATAAATAAATGAAATTCTTGCAGCAATACAGAAATCCAAATATAGGCTTGTTTTATTTCCTAGCTAATTAGGATACTATTCTAAAACTCAACTCCAATTGGAGTAAGAAGTACTTAATGTTGCTTTTAGAAAAATATACTTGATGCTTTGAAATCCTAATTCTAAACTTCGCTATAAACCTTGATTCAAACCAATTAGTTGAATTTAATGTAACAATTGTTAAAACCTGTTGATGCCCTCTTGAGGTGTAGAGGTAAAGTTTACTATTTTCTTTTCTATTTTATTACTATTTCTTTCCAATCAATCCATGAATTTAATTTCATAATTCAACAGGACCAATCAGAGTGTTCTTTATCCCTCTGGTGGTGTCCATATTTTAGGTACGCCTTCATTTTTCTCGTGAAATTTTTAGTTTCCTACCGATGGATTGTGAGCATTAGTGCTTGAGTCAGAACAGTTTCAACATGCTAAACATATAAGCAGTGGAAAGAATCAAAAGGAAATTTTTTAAAAAATAAGAACCAAGACAAGTTTACTATATTTTGGTTTACAGGCTGGGATACCTGATGGAATGCGTGCAAACAGTGAGGCAGCTCAAGAGATGCAATAGAATCAGAAGAACCTTCCTTCGGACTTCGCATTCTCATGAGAATATGCCAGCTGGAATACAAAAAAAATTGAGTTTATGAAGAAAACAATAACAGTTTCATTCTTATTGACCAAAAAACTTTTCCATTTCACTAAAATTCAGTAAACATATTAAATATGTGCAATGATAGAAACTGCGCCTGATTCTGAGCAACAAAGCTTTTGATCTACAGCCATGCCGGTGCAGCATTCAATTAACAGATAGTTATTTAAGACAAAATGACTAGTTGATCTAAAAAGGAGTAGCTTGGTAATACCAGAATCATGCCACAATTATCTATATTTCCATCCACTAAATAACTCCCTTAGTCTGCCCATGCATTGGTGATGTGAGTTGAGAATTAATCATATTATTTCACACTTCAATTGATAAACATTTGTAATGACAATGTTTAAATATACGTACATCATACACCCTTACACTACATAATTAGTTGATCATGCTAGAACAAATTTTTTTTTAAGAAACATGCTTGGATTTGGCGTTTATAGATGTTTTACCTATCAATCTTCATTTCTCTTGCACTCCTTACTTGACTCAAGAATAATTCAACGGATTCACGGTCTGTGCCAGGATTTTTCTTTCCCTGTGAATTAACAACAGTTACTATTTTCAAACTCAGACTTAAATCAGTCCAAGCACCAAGAGTAATGTACACAGAAAGCACAATTGACATGGTGCCTGGTAAAGTGACAGCTCATATAAGTGATTGCATAGAAAAAACTTCTGAACAGGCTCGAAATATTAGGAAATGCTAAATGTCTTGCCAGGAAATAGACATGATTGGTTTTGTCAGAGTTTACATTGGATAAGACCATTAGAACATCTTCCAGTGAAATGACTAAAATTTCTAAGCCAAATACTAAACAAAATATACAAGTTGAGATTTTCTGATCCGTTAACATTTTAATTTAATCCCGTGAACATGAAGAACATAGCCTTAGATAATATGAGTGTAAACACCATTATCCATATAGATAGCCAAAAAAAATATCAAAAGCACAGGTGTAACAAAAGAAAAAGATACCCAGCCGAAGGAAAAGTGAAGGTTGTTTCCAGTTCCCAATGGTACTGTAGCAATTTTAGGTGGATGAGGCAGTCTCATATCAGAAACTACTCCAAGAAGCCAGCTTGCAGTACCATCTCCACCTGCAACCTGATAATTAGAATCACATATTAAGAGCAAGGAGTAGAGATTGGTGATAATTGACAACTTATGGCCTCGACAATTGATGAAACCGTAACAGACACTCAATCATGTGTTCTCACTGGTAGACAATATAAGTGAAATCCCAACTCGACAAGTAACTCACAATTAGTTTAAGATTCTTTTCGATATGAGCAGCCAAGAGATCTCCCTTGTCCTTGAGCATGCCAAGGTTATGATAAAGTCGATGTAGCACCTTGTCAGGAAGACTCTCTCCCAGATCAAAAACCTGAAGAAAGTTGCCTCAAATTCGGACATCCACAACCGTAAAAAACTCAAAAAAGAAATAATAATATCCTGCATTAACACAGGTCAAATTACCTGATTTTTATTGAGAAGAGAACGGTATCTGACAAGGAGTTCACCTCCAAGCTGACCGCCACTTTTGGAGTTAATGAAAACAATTACTGGACAAACAGGGGGATGGCTAACTCTTTCCACCTCTGATCCAAGAGATAAAATATAGTTGGGAACAAAAAAGTCCTTCAAGTTAATCTCAGACATGATGCTTCCCATTGCTAAAAGCCTGTTGCAGAGGAAATCTTTTACAAGGCATTAATATATAGTACTCGACTAACTAATGATAAGCCTACATGCCTTACACCTCAATTTTGAAAAGTATTTCAAACTCAAAACTTCCAAGCAAGAATGTCACTGTACCGCCTAGTGTACTCATAAAAAGACCTTTGACATTTCAAAACGAAAAAAGTGTAGATGTTTTGACCTTTACCATGGACCCAAAAGGAATCAGACAACCACCCTTATGGTGGTCAAGATTGAATAGCTGGAAAACCCTTTGTCTACCTTTGGAAAATAAAAGTTCAGAACATACGACATTTTCTCCTTCTAGAAACGTGCTCAGGAATGTAACAAGGTGAATATCTTGTTACGAATCCAGAGCCCAAAGTAAATAATTGTAGGACCTTTTAGGACATGAACATACTTCCCTTTAACTCTGTACGCAGAACGAGACACAAAATCAAAAAAGAATTCCTCCATCTCTCAGAAAAAGAGCAGAAACTTCAATTTCCAGCCATTAGAAACGTAAAAAGAAGAGAACCCCCCAAAATTAGGAATCGAAATAGAAATTGATCAAAAGCCCAAATGTCCGAGACGTAGAAGCAAAAGAACACGATCGTACAAAAAACGAAATCACAATAAAGATAAGGGAATCAGATGCATAGAAAGATTAGACGATTAAGGAATCAAAAGCAAGAGACAGCCTCAATACCTGGAAACGAATTCGTCGCGGAGATTCAAAACGGTCAGGGAAAGATCCAATGAAAGCTTAAAACAGAAGCAATTACGGGGGGATGGTTTGTGGGTCGTTTTCCATGACGAAACAGGAAGCAATAAGAAGGAGAAAAGAGACGCAGAATCGAAACTTCTTGGCGTATTCGTCTTACCATTTCAACGAACGTAAAGGAATTTTGGGAAAGAGAGGTGGGAAATGTTCTTCACCTGCCTTCCCTTTTGTCGTCTGAAATTTTTCCTCGTCTTCGCGCCAACCCCATCGTCCATTTTTCTTTTTTGTTTTCGCTGCTAAATTAATAAAAATTACTCTTAAAAAATATATTAATAATTTCCTTAAATTTAATAAATAAAAATTAAATAATCTTTAAACTTTTAAAAATACTCTTACAAAATCAATAATATTTTTTTTTTTTTTACAAGATTTTAAAAATAAGGAAAGTTGTATTATTAAGACAGTCAAATTTTTAATAAGTTTATAATAATATTTTTGTGAAGAAAAAGTAAAATAATAATTAAATCCCCGTTGAAATTACACCAACTTATCATAGAAATCATATTGTTAATTAATTAAAATATTATAATATATTAATAAAAAAATTGTAACTTATTTTTTCATTTAAAGCATGTTAGATTTTAATTTTATGATTTTAAAGGTATATTCATTGTATCCATATTGATAAAATTAAATATTAGTTTGGCATACCTTTTAAAACACTTTCATTTTTATTTATTTATTTATTTATTTTGTAAAACCAATGTTGATTATTCGAAATGATTTTTAACCCAAAAAAAAAAAAAAAGATTCTATTCTTCTCAAATAAGACTCTGGCTAATAAACTAATGCAAGTTAGGGAAGATGGAACATTAAGATTCGAACCGAGAATAAAAGTAGCACTAAAATTATTGAAAGACGTTCGGAACTATCCCACTTTCAATTTTATATCTACTAGAGCATCGAAAATTTTAAATTTTTTTAAAAATTTATCTGCTATGTATAAATTTAAATTTTATATCTAATAACATATTTTCAAATTTTTGTATTTGTTTGAAATAAATGTTTTTATATGGGTTCAACTTTGGGTTGTGTTTCCATTGTTAAGTGCTGTTGTTTCGGTTGAAAATTTGGACGGTAGATGTGAATATTTCAATTGGGTTGAAAATGTAGGGAAATAGAGTAACAATGATTGATACTTACGTGTTGAAAAATGAACGATAAAGGAAAGGCATCAAATTTCTATGACGTAAGAATATATTTACTTTATTTGTAGCATTGGTCAAAGTTGACTATAAAAACCGACACATTAATAGAATTATTTATATGACTAGATGTTTGGACCAAGTTAAATTACCCAACCAAAATCATGAACGTTGTGTTGGCTTGGGTTGAATTTTTTGAAAACTTAACGTTTGTTATTTTTTTTTTGTTGAGTTAATCTGATCCATTAAAAAATAGGGTTGCAATTCAATTCAATCCAATCCTACCATATTTTTATAACTGATTTTAATCGGTGAGTCATGACTAAGAAATATTTAATGTAAATAAAAGGCAGACAAAAAATTATAAATGAATTTTAAAATTTTATTTCTCAAACAAGTTTATTTTCTCTCAAAGGTGTTCCATTTCTAAAGAGATGCTTTAAGAAATAAAACATAAAGCAATGAGACTTCTAAATTTAAAATTCTTTGACCAGAATATTAGAATATTTCAAATACTTTTCAACTATTTATTTAGCATCCATTACGTATTAAATTTGTGCACAAAATAATAAATATGACTTATCGGTTAAATATAAGTTACTTCAAGCGGATGACTCTTTGATTATTGGTTCATCCACAGAGTATGATGCAGCAAAGGCATCAGATAATATTCATATCATATGGAATTTATTATTGAAATTAGTCTTTGTTTTAAGTTCTAGATCATGCTCGAGTCGATGATCAAAAAAAAAAAAAAAACTTTGACAAAAAAATGTTTACCCAAATGTACTTGTCAAGTTGTAGGGATGATAATTTGGTGCAGCTATTCTATCAAGATTTTTTGAGAAAAAAGAAAGGTGCACACCATTTGGTCAAAAACCTCGTCTAAGCTTGGCCGCCGAACAACAAACAAGCAGGATTGAACTCATCTCCAGTTTCCATAGATGGAGGGGGCAAACTCTTCGGCAAAAGAACCACAAGTATTTGGACTAAAATACATATCTATACTAAGAAAAGGTTGGAAATAAAATTATATTCATTGTGTCAATCTCCCATTTCTGGTATAATATCCACATCAAGCCTTGAAATCGTTTTCGTAACTTCTATAGAAGTGCTCAAAGTCTCTCGAATGCTGTTTTTGATGTATTTGGTGTTTGAATCCCGAGAAGTCCCTCCAGCCATATTGAAAAACATGTTTTTATATAAAAATTAGATAGTGTTAAGATGTTGTCTCTAAACTGAGCATATTTTCCACCCTTTTCTTTATTTTTGTAGCATTGTGACGCTCTAAGCAACGTCTCGAACATACCTTGGTGGTCATGCAATGTTTTAGCATTGCTACAATATTATGCAATGTTATACGCTCATTGAGTCAACCTACAAGGTAATGAGTATATAATAATTTATGTTATATTTTATTTAGTTAAAAAGTAAGTTTTTAAGTTCTTTTTCTTAAAACTATAATTTTATAATTTAGATCATTATAGTTTTTAGTTAATAAATTTTTTAAACAGCTTCAAACTAATAAAAACAAGTCTTCCAAAAAATAAAATACTCAATGAAACTTTATTTTATCAAGGAAAAAATAAATAAATAAACTCTAAAATTAAATTAAATAAGAATAAAAAGAAATCAATTAATGTTAATAAAATATACTAAAAAAATAATATATATATATATATATAATTAATTAATTAAACATTAATAAAATAATCAAATTGGGTTTAACATACAAGTTTGGTCAATTGCAACCTATCAATTAGACATCTGCACGAGATGGAGTGGGATGGGAACCATCCTTGCCACTTATTTCATTTTCTATCCCTATGAAATTTTCTATTTATTTTTGCACGTACCATGACAAAGATTTCTATCCCTATGAAATTTTCTATTTACTTTTGCACGTACCATGACAAAGATTCTCGCACTTGGCCCGTAGGTCTCTTCCAGAGTGGTATCTCACTGATGGCTCAGGTCCCTCGGAAGGGGGCCTTCTTAGCTGCGCAAGAAAGGCTCCGGGGGGCCTTCTTAGCTGCGCAAGAAAGGCTCCGGGGGCCTTCTTAGCTGCGCAAGAAAGGCTCCGGGGGGCCTTCTTAGCTGCGCAAGAAAGGCTCCGGGGGCCTTCTTAGCTGCGCAAGAAAGGCTCCGGGGGCCTTCTTAGCTGCGCAAGAAAGGCTCCGGGGGCCTTCTTAGCTGCGCAAGAAAGGCTCCGGGGGCCTTCTTAGCTGCGCAAGAAAGGCTCCGGGGGCCTTCTTAGCTGCGCAAGAAAGGCTCCGGGGGCCTTCTTAGCTGCGCAAGAAAGGCTCCGGGGGCCTTCTTAGCTGCGCAAGAAAGGCTCCGGGGGCCTTCTTAGCTGCGCAAGAAAGGCTCCGGGGGCCTTCTTAGCTGCGCAAGAAAGGCTCCAGGGGCCTTCTTAGCCCAAAGTCAGGCTCCGGGGGCCTTCTTAGCCCAAAGTCAATTTATAGGGTGGTCTTTCTGTCCAAGCACAGGTAGTCCGCATCTTCACATATATGTCAATTTCATCGAGCCTCTCTCTGAGAGAGTGCCCAGATCGTTACATCTTGAGAGAGAATACCCAGATCGTTACATCTTATAAAATTTTAATTAATGTATGTCTAAATTATAAGGATATAATTTGAAAGCTAAAAATTGCAACACAAGTTAATGGCTTAATGGCTTTTTGTTTTCCAGTATATTCAAAAAGTGAAGTAAATAAATCAGTAATTAATAATAATTACAAAATAAAAAGAAAAATCAACAGAAGCCCTTAAACTCTTGGTTTAGAGCATCCTCGAGCAAGAACCATGATTCGTCCATCAATTCAGGGCTCAATCTGAACATAAGAACACAAAACTCCATCTGATTGAGAGCGCCATCGCCGTCGAAATCCCCCTCCCTCAACATTTCTCTCAGATCCTCATCGCTCAGATCCGCCAGCCCTAGCGCCGCCGCGTTTCTCTTCAGACTCTCGAAATCTATCACCCCCTTCTCTCTATCCTTCAGAAGATTGAATCCATTGCAAAGCTCCCCGATCAGCCCCTCTCCGCCCAGCCTCTCCGCCATCTTCGGCAGCCAGTCCTCGAATCCGGATTGGTCTGCGACAAACGCCATCGGAGTAAGAAAGCGAGATAGAATTAGGGATTAGGAATTAGGGATTAGGAATTAGGGATCAGGAATTAGGGATTAGGAATTAGGGATCAGGAATTAGGGCTTGAGTTTGAGCTGAAGAAGGGGGAGTGGAGAGGGGGATGATATATAGGGGGGGAAGACCGAAGAGTAAAGAAGAAGAAGAAGGAGAAGAAGGTCAATGGGGACTTCGGAGAAGGAGCGGCCATGGACGCCAACTAAGTTACAGATAATAAAGAAAGAGTGGTTACACGCTGATGCGGATTTGCAGGCTATGTCATTTCGGAGAAACCTCCTTCCAGGGGTATATTCGTCATTCTCTCTCAAAGATGCCATTCCAGTTCTGCCGTCCTTTCCGGGATTAGTCTGCTTCAGTCATAAATAGCCATGGAGGGTAGAATCGTCTTTTCCCCTCGAGGGTGCCAATATATAAATAACTAATTAAATGCACCGTCGATTATTATTAGTTGTGCGCACGTCTTTTATCAATTTTATATTTTACTAAAAAGTTAGTTTGATGTCTACATTTTAAGTTTAATTCCGTATTAGTTCATGTATTTTTTTAATGTACAATTTGATCATAATCTAACACAATGTAATGAAGTCTAGGTTATAAGTCATTCTAACCATGCTCGAGAGAGGCACGATACAAGAGTAGGTTTTTCTTTAGTAGCCTAAGCAAGGTACTATAAATAAGGTCACTATTATATACGTACCATAAACATTGAATGCTGAAGACTTCATTTAAATTTCATAAAACATAACCTTCAACTTAAAACACAGTTATTGTCTTACGTGTTTAAAAAATATCTCTAAAACGACACAACAAAAGACTAAATAAAATAAATAATCGTTTAAGTTAAAAACATCCTATTCTAGCCTAAGTCTAAGAAAATAAATACTACTATCCTATGCATGTGTCATGGTCTTGAGTTGCGATGCTGTCGTTAGCCATACACGAATGTCTTGCCTTAATCTGAAAAATGTAGTAGCACATGACTTGAGTATTTAAAGAAATACTCAGTAAGTGACTCCATAGTCTCGAGTTGCGATGCTGTCGTCAGCCATACAGGAATGCCTTGCCTTAATCTGAAAAATGTAGTAGCACATGACTTGAGTATTTAAAGAAATACTTAGTAAGTGACCCCACTATTGGGGTTAAATGCAACAATCACATGCAAACGAGATGATGAGACCTATCTTTCAATCTGTCTTCCTACGGTGCTGTTCTAACGGGTAATTTGGACGTGTATCATATACTCTACACACAGCCCATACATGTGAGTATGGGCTCACCAGTCAGTTCACACACCGCTGGGCCACTTTCCTTGTCTGACGAGTATACTCTGGGAGCTCCTTAGGCCGGACACCCGTTAGAACTAGTCACCGTCACGGCAGCGCTATGCAAACATAACGATTGTTGTCCTGCCATTGGATGTACGCGTCCGTACCCTCGTGATGGAGTAAGGGTATCCCCCAAATACATGAGCACACATAATGCATGAGTTCCCAAATATTTCTACTTTTATCATTAATGAATATAACCCAGCTATCATCTTTCATGCTTAACATGTCATTTCTCATTTTCAGTCTACTTATCATACATAATCCTAACGGGGTTACATTTCATTTCATTTGTCGTGATATCATGTCATTCATAACATGTTGTATACATACAATTTAGAAAACATAACATAACGCTCCATGCTTTTAACATGTCATTTCATAATGTGCAATTCATACAACAATTTCCTCAATGGTCACACAAAACAATCTAAACATGACACATCAAATCACATCACAATATTTCGTATCATAAATATTGAATATCGTAAACACTTCGTGGTCATATCGTTCCCTAACTTATCATAGCCTTAACGTTCTTACACCTATTACAGTCATATTGTTACGTGAACGTACCTTAGTCATATCATTACAGGAACGTATCCTAACGCTATCGTTCTATCAATCTATCACAAACCTATCCCTTTCTACCCATAACCTAACCGTATTCTTTCATCAATCTCTCCTATCCATAACACTCCGGTATGTAACCTAACCTTAACGTTTCATGAACATATTTTACTCCTATCGTCACATTTTGTTTCGTGCATCCTTCTCGTATCCTATCTTAAACCTATCATTGAACACATCGTACCATAATTATTATCATACAATTCACATATTATAACATAACATATACATAATATAAGCATACCGATTAACAGGTAATTCACACATATCAGTATATATGACACGTGTAGAACCACAGACACGTGTCAACATCAAATATAACCATGCTGATTGTAAGACCACTTACCTGGCAAGCTTAAGTCGTTGTCACGAATATATCTTTAATGAAAGTTCGATTCCTCCTTTAAAATCCGAGTCCACCTATGTGAGCCCATGACATCAGTTTCAAGTTTGAAATCTACACAATTATTTATCTAATTTACATAGGTCTATTGTTAAAAGTCTTGAAATGTTGATGTCTATAATTATATTTTTATTAAAAATCTTATTTTCCATGATTACTGTTGTATAAAGAGTAGATACGCTATTTCAAATTATTCTAGGCTTTACTACTCTCGTTTTTACTTTTTTTCTATATTTAGTTTGTGATTTTTAAATCTGGATCTCTGTTCCCAAATTTTTCCTTATTTGAGTGTTTACTGTTCACAAATTTTCTAAGTCTTTCTATTTTAATCTATTCATTTGACTACTAGTATAAATTTAATCTAATATTACTAATGTGACGTGATTTGCTAGAAATCGTATAAATGATTGACATTTAGTTTCTAACTCAAAGTTAAACCATGGTAATAATTCAATGGAGATCTAACTCTAATTGGATGTGATTAAAAAAAAAAAAAAAATAGGATTGTATAAAAGCCATTCTCATTTTTTTTCTTTTTCTCAAATCTGACAATTATTGTTTTTTCTGTTTATTTTTCTAGTAACTGTTACTTACTCGTCGTGAGGATGGGTTGAAAAGAGATAATTGTGGGAATGGATGAGAGGTTGGTAGAGAGAGGTGGGGAAATGTTATTTTTTGTTTATTTATTTATTATTATTATTATTATTTTAACTATTTTTTTTTATAATTATTTTTATTTGTTTATTTGTTTATTTATTTTTGGGCTATTACATAAAACCACACCAGATAAGTTCCAATAGGCAAGTATGCCCAATAAGACGTAGAATATCATGAAAGATGATGTCAATTTGGGAGGAGAAAAACTAACCGGATATATAGGTACACCACATGAAATTTTTTGCTATGCCTCGTGTTATGATAAAAGTTGAATGTAGATACCAATTCATGAATTTGAATCGACACTCGTAATGGTTGTATTAAGGATGCAAAGACACTACCATACATGATTAAGGTAACAACAGAGGTGAACCACTGGAACCCAAGGTATTTATCCAATTGAGAAATAAACTTCTTATGAGTAGATAGAAGCTCATCACTATTAAACTACAAACGCCACAGATGCAGTTGGTAGTATAAATTCGCTAATGTCAGGAGGAGATGTGATATGAGGGAGGAGGCCCACGAGCTATCGTACCACAATAGACCCAAGTAGTGCCAAGATTTGGTTAGGATTGAAATAGCCTACTTTCGGTGGCATGACATTGTCATGACAATAACAGGAGAGTGTGTCTAAATCAAAATGAGTGGATAAAAATCATGTAAGAGATAGGACTTGAACATATTGGTTAGGTTAGGCCTCAACGAAAACCAAGTGATACACTAGGAAGAGCTCGTACAAGAACGAAAGGGATAAACTCGTATGCTAGTTAAGGAATGACGTAATACGTCAAATACGACGGATTTCAAGATTTGTAGGATCGAGGTAGATTTTGAGTATGTTGAGGAGGAATTATAAGAGAATTTGCAAGAGCATTTCAATATTTTGTGATCTACGAAGATAGAGAAGTAACCACACCATGAACGAAGATTTTTAGAGTCGAGACAGGACAGGGTGACTAGCGAATCAATATGGGGGCCGATATGACTAAGATCATTGGAAATTCATGACGTGAGAGAATGTTAGGAAGGAAGGAATTACCGTGAAGTGTGTGGATGACATTCTAACTTTGAATAGAAACACAAACTTTGTTGATTAGAATTGTAAATCGTGGCAAGCTGCACATATCCCTCTTATAGATATCCTCATTGGGACATTAAGTTGAGAGAAGGAAGGAATAACCACAAGAACTTATAGGTTTGTGAGGACTAAGGATAGACACTTCTCGAGTCATGAGATAAGGACTACCGGTTAAAGGTTAGACATAGGTTGCCCGATAAAGAGCCATGTAAGCTCAAGAACTGGATGTGGCATGAAAATTTTCCTAGCCAAGATCACATATAAGAATTGTGAAGGAGCCACCTAAGAGAAATAATAAGAGATGCAAACAAATATCTTGAGTTGTTCTAAGACTAGAAATTTTCGAGAGGAAGGTTTATAAGTAAGAATGATTTGTACAGTCATGAAGGGTAAAAATTGACATTTTATCGTTGTTATTGATTTTTTAAAAAACTATTTATTTTATAGCAAGAAATTATTATATCAATGCACATATCTAATTTTTAATTATTACTAATATTTACTTAATTTTTAATTATTACTAATATTTACTTAATTTTTAATTACTACAATATTTACTTAATTTTTAATTACTACAATATTTACTTAATTTTTAATTACTACAATATTTACTTAATTTTTAATTACTACAATATTTACTTAATTTTTAATTATTACAATATTTACTTGACCAAAATGATATAGTAATTTTTCTCCTAATATCCTTAAATTATATTAAAAATAGACCAAAACCGAATGAAAATTAGAGAGAAATGTTTTGAAAAGTAAACAAAACTGAAATTACAGTTTTTTTTTTTTTTTTTTTAAATTAATTTTTTTAAAAAAATATTTTTCCTCTTTCTAAATCCCATTTCACGTTCAGCTACCCCTCCCCCTCCTATCACCGGCCACTGCACTCTATCCGGCCGTTCCTGCCGGCCGCCGTCTCAGCTTCTGCTGCCGCACGCTGCATTCTCAACCTTCCAATTAAATTGCCGCCGTTCTCCCTCTCAAACTCTGTCGCCCCTCCGAGCTGTCAGTGTTTTTATCTCTGTTCTCCCCCTCAGAAACACAGTGGTTAAGCCCCTAATCCGCGCCCTTGGAGAGATCGCGCCACCACAGCCGCCAATTTATCAATACTCCGAGGTTTATTTTGTTCTTCATTTTGTTCTTTATTTTCTTTCATTGGGTTATGTTCTCTTCACTCACGGAGAAAACAAAAAAATCAAGAACAATTTTCTTTTTGTTGATCACTTCTACAGTCAATTCTCAACAGCCGTAGGCGTTATTGCAAAAGAAATTTCTATGGTACTGATTTTTTTTTTCCAAAGTTTGAAATCGTGTTAACTCTAACCTATTTGAAATGAAAATTTTCTTTACTGATTTCAGATTCCTACTTTTCTTGAGTGATCATGGCATGTTTATAGTCTCTTCTATAACTTAGAGTCCTAATCCTAGCCAATCCTTATTCCGGAGATTGTTTTTTAACGGTTAGTGACTACCAAAGCGCTGAATCTGTTTAATTACGGCCTATTTATAGCCCAACTTTCATTCAATTTTGGATCCCAGAAAACCCTTTGAACACTTCAGCCCTTTATTATGGTATAAGGGGTACGGATCCACAAAAATTAGTGGCTTTGTTTTGTTTTTCTTCCATTCAATTCATGACTTTAGTTTGGATGCAAAGACTTGTGCATACGGCTATCCCTCCATTTGATGTTCATGCCCATTGAATAATGTTGATAGAAACTTTCCTGAGATCTGGCTGAGTTTGCTTTCAGAATCAATGATAGAATCGGTATTAATCATTTCTGATGCGCAGAATTTAGAGTTGAATGGGTTGAAGCTAAAGGAAATAGTTTCTTTCGTTTTAGTCTGGAAACTCTAGTTAGGAAAGAACTTCCAAACAGCTTTGGGACACCGTGGAAAAGTTCTCAGTAAAGCAACTTCAAGCAGTTTTGGAGTTCCATGAAAAAGAAATTCATAGGGTTAGTTAGAGCAAGAAGGCAGCAACTTCAAGATTTCTTCTTTGTAGTGTGTGTGCAGAAAGAAAATTTATGGAAGGGCAGTGGAGTGTTGTTAACCATTATTAATTAGCCCATTTAGCTTTAATTCAACTATAATTATCTAATTGGCTCAAGGAAAGGGAGAGATGAATAAGAAAGCCAAAGATGATGAGTAGTGATCTTCTTAGACTCTACTGGCTTTGACATAAAGGGATTTTACCCTATGATTTCATATACAATACCTTATAAGATTTTGTTGGGTCCTTACTACTTGGAAAAAAGCCAGTAGCCTCAAATGTTTCCTGGCTTTTCAATTGGTTTCAACACTTAACATGATCATCAAAAAAAAAAAAAAAAAAAAACTTCAATTATATCAATTAAACCCTCATTTTCACCAAACTTGATGATGAGCTATCTCTCCAACTCGCCTTCTATACATGGTTGTTGTTTTTGAAAAGTCATCCAACCACAATATTAAGTTTCATAAATCAAAGATTGTTGCTATCAATGTTGTCCCAACTGTTACTGAACGCACTGTCATTAAATATGTGTGCAAATTGGGAGAATGGACGGTGCCCGTAGAATATTTTTCTTTTGGGCACCAATCATTGATAAGATTCAGAGAAGACTATCAATATGGGGATCATCTTTTATTTCTAAAAGAGGGAGGCTCAAGTTCGTTCAAGCCACAATATTAAACCTCCCAATCTATTATCTCCCCTTATTTAACATGCCAAGTAAGGTGGCCAAGTGGTAGAAAAGTGCCACAAGACATCTAGTTTGGTGGAGTAATATCATCTTTCCATTGGACCATGGAGGTCTCAATCTTCATTCCATAAGAGACTAAAATAAAGTCCTTCTTGCCAAATGGGTGTGGCGGGTACAACCATGAAAAAGATGTTCTATGGGGGGGATAACTTAACAAGGAAATTATTGCTGATCAATCTTTTTGAATTGGTTTTCTTTATCCACAGCCAAGGGCCTTCGGAAATTCATTGTTAATGTATTACCATTGAACCCAAAAGCTTAAGCTAATGGGTTACGGTGGATTTAATTATACCAATACTTCCACACTCCCCCTTCATTGTGTGCTTGGAAATTTGTATAAGACACAACAAGTATAATTCAATATTAATTGGAGAGAAAATAACCTTACAAGGGTTTGAACAATAGACCTCCTGCACCGATGGTATGTTAAATCACCACTTAACCCAAAAACTTAGGCTAATATATTTGATTATATCAATATTTCAAACAGTTAAGTATCAAGACCTTGTCCACCATGTGGGGAATGGAGCCTCAACTTTTTTTGTGGACTGATCCATGGGTAACCAACCCTCCACTGGCCCTCTCGTTACCCCATCTTTACAGTCTTGTAAATGATATGTTGTTGAGCATAATGAAGATCTTAGGGGAAAAGTAGTATTATTTAATTAAATTATTTTTAATAGATTAAAAAAAATATTCTCAAATGTAATCTTTAAATCATGTACTCTAATGCTTTATGAAGAAAGAAATTTGAGCTGCTTTCATGAGGACAATACTTTATTAAAGAACAATCAATATAAAGGGCTAATCAGTATATATGTATGCGGAGTCCAAGATTCATGTTGAAATATCAAGTGAAAACATCTTTTAATTTGTTGACAATGTGGAGAACTCATTTGTATTTTTTCATGAATGCTATAAATGTTTTTTATATAAAATATTTTGATCGATTTTTTTAATAATGTTATTACATCTGGAAAATAAGAGAAGGTACTGTTCATCACATTTACTAAAGAGTATCAAATGTCTTATACTCTTGTCAATAACAATCACTATTGCTTGCGTTTCCAGAGGGCAGAAGCTGAATACTTGGTATGTGCTTCCGCATAACTGTGTAATGAAGCCAAATAACTAGCTTACAATGTTGTTTGTGAATACTGCAGAAGGTAGGATAAGCTGTAAGCTCGAAAGGTAACTGCCATAGCCAGGATCTTCTATCTAGAATAATAGACGTCAGTCGGAAGAGTTTACAAGGAGGAAGCAAGAGCAGAAATGGAGATTGATAATGGTTCAATGGATGAAAAAACTAAAAGGATGAGGGATCTGCTATCTAGTTTCTACTCCCCTGATGCTTCAACGTCTGGCTCATCCATGGGTTCATCTAATCGATATGCTTCTCCTTTAGAAGCTATTAACACCACCTCATTTAATCCTGATCAGTATATGAGCATTCTGGTATGCCTTAAACTTCTCTTTCTTTTTTCTTCATTTCGTATATTTTTTTTATTCATTTTGATCTATTATGTTCTTTGTATCGAATATATGAATATTTACTTCCTTTTTTTTGGGCGGGGGGGTGGTTGGGGGGGTATGGAATAGGAGTTTCTATTAAGTAAACTACTTTTTATAACTAGTAAGAGTAATTTTAATTGATAAGGTGCGAAGGAGCTTGAAATGAAACTGTTCCATTAAGAATTACAGTCAACGAATAATTACACATCTAGGTTTCCTCCGTTTTGAGTATTTCATTAGACTAATGAAATATTGATTTCTCTAAAAAGAAGTATTTGATTAATGTTATTTTGAGCTTTACTGTAAAGTTCCCCACAAACTCCACCACTCTTTTTACAGCTCACCATCTGCCGGCTCTAAAATGTAGGCTGAAAGAATAGAGGGCTCTGATCTTCCTGAGAAATGGTAACAGACCACTTAGGAGTCTTCAGTTTCAAGGAAAATCATCTTTTGTGTAAGACCTTACATCCCCAAGGATTAGGGGTCCATGAGAAAATATAATTTTCAATTTTTGCTTTGAGATTACAGTAGTCAAGTTCTTTGGGAGAACATCTTCTTTGGAAATGACCCCTGATTTTTCAAGGTACAGCAATATGCTTTTAGGGCTATCCATGAGATATACCTAGCTAAGTAATCTCTCAATTCTACAAGTTTCGCCTTGAGTTGAGGTTCCCATTTTTCATCCCATTTTTTTTTTTCTAACCATACTACTTTTTGAACGGGTGTGCTGTTACAATCTTGGGAATCCATCTCCAAATGAAAAATCTGCCCCACTCAAATTCAGTAAACCCTTCTGCAGAAGGTGATCATTAGGGTTTACTAATCTTGAAATATTTGGTTTTGTGGTAGACTTTTCCTTCATTCTATATGGGACAACCTCTTGGCCACAATCCTAGAAGTAGGAGGTTTTGGGATCTTGTAGTAGATAAAATTTAAAAGCGTCTCTCTTCCAAGCGGCAGGCTTTCCTTGATTTAGTGAATATTGTGTGGGACATAGGATTTCCTATGTTGGTTAGTAAACTCACAAACTTTCTGTGAGAAGAGGTTGCAAGCTTGAAGGGCTAGGTGTCACGGTCCTACATTCTTGACCGTGCGGCGTCGTGATCTATACACGCTCACGACCAGCCTTAAGGAGAATTAAGCCCCATATATATTTTTCGCCCCGGCTTTGTGGCTTCATCGGACCTTAGGCGAGGTTTGTCTTCGCCAATCGAACATCGCTTGTGCGGAATCCAAGCTTGTCCAACCACACACGCCGCCTGTGCGTGTATGTTCAATCGTCTGCGACACATCCGACTTGCCTCTACGCTAGGCCAACTCATTCGGCTCGACCTTGCCTCTACTCGGGCCAAGGTCTCTCAATACAACGTCGCATCTCATCTTGCCATCTCGATCCCCATCGACGGGGTCCATATGTCTTGACGCCATCCCAAGTCTCGGGATGTCGTCGGCCATCATAACTCGTTCAGTCGTGCCATCGAGAATGGGCCCGCGTGTCGTTCATCTCATCGGGGCTTCCCGAACATCCATCCATCCGGGTTCTATCGAGGCATAGGCCCTCCCGTGCCCATGCCGAGTCATTTACGGATACCGTACCGGATAGCGGGTGTATGTAGCAACCTCCAACACGCGGGCTAGGGCGCAATACCGGCACACCCGTGCCGTCCGATACTGTCCTTCAAAAACCCATTTCAAAGGAAGTCGCCCGAGACACTCGTCTCGGCACGCTCGCCCACACTGTGACACACGTATGTGCCACAGGGTAGCTCACTTAGGCCACAGGGCCCAGGGGTGGTGGAGAGCTAACACACCCCCTATAGTACATTTTGAGCCATTTTCATTCTACCAGGAGTAGACATGATTTTCGTGAGGTGTCATACGGTGTCGTGCATTGTCCGTCCAATGTTCGATCGACACCAAACTTGGCGAGCATTCATATTTCATATGGACGGACTTAACTCCCGAACCGTATGACCAAATTCCTTCCGAAACCTCGACTTTTGAGGTTAAGGCCCGGGGCCCTACCCGGCCCTTCAACAAGCCTATCTTGTCCTTCATGTCTATGCTGATGTCTCTGTTATGCCTGTGTCTCAACATGTCTTCAATACCCATTTTGCGTGGTGGTGTGTTGGATGATGCATCGTCCTCCTCGATCGCATCATGGCATTCTTCTACGTTGGCCCGCATATGGCCGGATGGGCGTCTCTTGAGGGACGCCCCTTTGCTTGTCATGGCGTGAGGGTCACAACTTACTCTCTTCATAGTAAGGTTGTGACACTAGGCACACGTAATCTGAGGGTACAAAAGTAGGTCTTATTGGCTACATTTGACACTTTCCTTGAGAGTCGAAGCTCTTTTTGGCAGAATGTCATTGCGAGCAAGTACGGTCTTTTCCCTTCTGGGTGGGTCTCTTGCGGTGTTTTGAAAGGCACTACTAGACATTTGTGGGAAGCTACTTTTAGGGGCTCTCTTTCTTTTCGTAATTTGTTTGGAGTTTGGGGTTTGGTGGGTGACAGGGGGAATGCTTACTTTTGTGAGGATTATTGATTGAGACATGGACTCCTCTACCCTTTATTTACTCATTTGTACCATTTATCTTCTATGAGACTCCATTTGGTGACCTTTGTCCTTTCCAAATCAGGGAGCTCTACTTTTTCTATGGACCTTGGGTTATGTTGTCTGTTGTCCGACAATGAAACTATAAATATTATGACCATTTTATCTTTGCTTAGGGATTTATTTGTTAATTTGGGAACAAGGGATCTTGATATATGGAACCCTTGTCCTTCTAAGGGTTTCTTGTGCAATTTCTTTATCTATTGTTTGGTTAATCCTTCTTTATTCAGTCTTTTCGTCTTCACTTTTTCATGATAGTTTTAATTTTTTAAGATTGTAATTTTTTGTTTGACAAGTTCTTCATGGCAAAGTTAACACCTTGGATTGAGAAGGTCACGTTGCTTGATAGGGTCTCATAACATTGTATTCTTTGTCGGGGAGCAAGCTGAGGACAAATCACCTTTTGTGGTCTTGTTATTATGTTTGGGTATCATGGACTTGTTTCTTTCAGACCTTTGGTCTTAGTTTGGGTCAACCTAGAGATTGCAGCCCTATGTTAGAGGAGTTTATGATTCGCTTACCTTTCATAATGGGCGTTGTTTTTTGTGTCTTGCAGACACGTGTGCTATATTATGAGGCATTTGGGGTGAAAGGAACAATAGAGTTTTTAGAGGGGTTGAGAGGTTCATAAAGGAAGTTTGATCTTTTATTAGGTTCCATGTTTTCCTTTGGGCTTTGGCGTGTGAGGATTTTTGTCATTCCACCTTATATATTATCATGCTTAATTGGAGTTATTTTTTGTTTTACTTGGGCTCTCTTTGGGGGTTGGTTTTTTTTTTTTGTATGTGCCTTGTACTCTTTCATTTTTTTCAATTCAAGTATAGCTTCTCGTGAACAAAAGTATATATAAAAAGAAGGTTAAAATACTTTGGTCCTTGTACTTTGAGTCTCATCTCATTCAATTTTAATTCCCATCCCTAGTAAAGATGTCAAAGGGGAGTTTAAAGGAATTCTTTGCTCAATATTAATTGATGTATCTCTGTATTTGAACTTCACTAGTAGTAGTGAAATCCAATTTTTTTATTCATTTATTTTAGTTTGCCATGCTATGTAGGTACAAAAGTCGAATTTGGAGGGGCTCCTTCAAAAACATGTCGAAATGGCTGCTGAGATTAAGAATCTTGACACAGATCTACAAATGTTGGTTTATGAAAATTACAATAAGTTCATCAGTGCAACTGATACAATAAAAAGGTTAATAGTCTTTTCTTTCCCAACAATTATCAAGCCAATTTTCATATGTGAAATGTGAATGTTGTTTAGAAGTTTGTCCATTTCAATGATTTCTCTAGGTTATGTTGTTAGTATTTGAGCAAAATTAGGTTTATGATACGAGAGCCGTATGTGATATATAATATGAATAAACATTGTGTACAACAGAAGGTTGGATAAGTTATAGGTGATTTGGTGAACTTAGAATCTCTGTTTGAGCCTTCACTCCTCAATAAGCTCTCATTTCCTAATCATCCCCTTATGACACTCTATCTGACCAACCAATCCTAATTGATTATCCAGCATACTCTAACCAAGGAAGACATAGATCCCCCGTCTATCTGCTGCTCAATTATCATGTTATTGAACCTAGAATTATAAATTTTCAAGACTCCCCTTAGGTGGCCACGAGGCCTTTAGCTGTCCAAACCTGTCGTAAGAGAAGGAATTGACCACAATTGTTTTACAACCGCCTGAAGCCATCTGTTGGTAAGGGAGCAGTTGCAATAGCCTTCCCTAGAGATTCTGCAAGGTATTCATTCAGCTATTTTCCCAGTATAGGCTTGGTTTTCTCTTAGACTTTGTTATTTGCATAGAGTTTAGTTCAACACACACCAAAAAGCTCATGAAAGTAGAACTTATCTTGTTGGCAGCAAAGCAAGAACAATCTTGGAGACAAAAATGTTAAATGATGACCAGAGGATGACGACATAAAATCCAAAATTTTCCATCGTATCATTGCTTCAAAGACATGAAAGAGTACCATCATGGACATTCTATCGACACAAGGCAAAAGTTTAGTAACGTAGATGAAATTGTCTAAGAAATTGTGTCTTTTTACATGTCCTTATATGCAAAGGATGATACCTTCTTTGAGTTTTCCCACGATCTTGACAAGAGCCCAATTGATGCAACCTAAATGAAACATACTTCTGTTTGATCTCAAAGAAAATGAATGCCCATACTGTAGTCGACTTTTGCCCCATAAGTTGTACGACTGAACTATACAAAATCATTGCAAGGATCTATCAAAATGTCTTAAAAGGATCCTCTCTTTCATGATTACTGAGCAACAAACAACTTATGTAGAGGAACGACAAATCCTCGATGCATCCCTCATGAAAAATGAACTTATAGATGAATGAGAAAGAAAGAAACAAAAAGGTGTAGTATCAAACTTGACTCGGAAAAGGTCTTCAATGAGGTCGATTGAACTTTCCTTCCTCGATAACATTCTTGTAGCAAAAGGCTTTGGCTCAAAATGATGGAGGTGGATGAAGGGCTGTATTTCATCCAACAAAATTCTCCATCATCATCAATGGAAGATCGAGAGGGAAGATATGCCTCACGGGGTCTTCGACAAGAGGATCACTATCCCCTTTTCTTTTCATAATGATAATGGATTGCCCCAGTTGCTTACTCACCAAGGTCGAATACGAAGGGCAGATAAAGGGCTTTCAGGTTGGTAATGAAGGCTTAAGTTTTAACCACCTTTAGTTTGTGTATGATATGATCCTCTTCTCTGATTTGTCAAATGTCTCCTTCATAAAAAAAATATGATCGAGATGGTAAAAGCCTTCAAAAGGTTCTTAGAACAAGATATCAATCTCCACAAAACAAAGATTATGCGCATCAATGTTAGCACAAAGATTACCCTTAAAGGGAAACTACAAATCCTTTGCATCATTATTAACAATTTTTGGGACCGAAGCTTCATAGGAACTTAAAGGATAATGAAGCTACAAAATGGGCCGAATTAAGCCTCGTTCTTGCCCCAGTTGTATTGTCTAAAGAAGCAGGCTCATTGACTTGACTTCCTAGCGTTGATGGGTTCTTCTCTACAAAATCTTTAATGATGGGACATAGAGAAGAAAGTAGAAGCAATAACCCCATGCTGGTAAAAACAAATGGAAAGGAAATCATCCTAAAATGGTGTAGTATTTTCATTGGAAAATAGCGCATATAAAGCCAGTAGCATAAGTGTAAATCTACAAACAAGAATGCCCTACATTCTATATCCAAGTTGGTGCCCATTATGCAAGAAAGACGATGAATCCAAAGCCACTTAGAATTTCTAGACAAGGATACTCAATATCTTCGGATGATATCTCACTTTTCCTAGGGAGGCAAAGAATTTATTGGACATAACCTTAACGTATCACCCCTTTAAGAATGCAAATGTCTTGCTATGGAAAAACTTTATCATGGTTTTCTTTTGGAATATGTGGAAAGGAAGAAATCAAAGAGTATTAATGGAAAAGACACTGACTTATACAACGCTCTTCGACAATGCTGTTTACCATGCTATATCTTGGTGTAAATTGTCTAATACTTTTGTTTGCTATAGTCATACCTCCCTTATTGTAAATTGAGAAGGTTTTTTTCATGTAAACATCATGGTTAAAACATCCTTTTTGTAAATTTCAAATATCAATGAAATTGTCTCTTATATATATGTAAATGCTACTACGGTTGCATTGTGAGAATTGTCATTAGAGAGTAGTCTGGCTTTTTAGGTTGCTAGTAGGATTGCTATACAAATGTTGGATAGCGTTGTTGTTGCTTCCTTGTGGATTTCCATCTTGGAAGTGTTTTCTAGTATTCTTCTATCCTTCCTAATTGGGGAGAACTTTTCGTAATTCCTAGTTGTTCCCTCAACATTCCCACAAACCATCTTCTTTGTCCCTCCCTTGGTGTCAATAAGAATTGAACTTTTCATTGATACGGAGCCCATCCACAAGCATACAGAAAATGTACAATGACTGTGGAATTCTCAGTATTGTGAAGCCAAGAACTAGTTATGCCTCCAATTTGGTCAATCATAAGATGTATGATGAAAAGCTTTCAAATTCACGTCGTCTGCCTCAAAACTGTTATTGCTTTCCTTGCGGCTCCTAGCCTTGTTGCCATCTATTAGTTTCATTGAACCTTGAAGTTCTTTGCTTGGCAAGTTTTACATGGTAAACACCCAAGTTTGTATGCAAAGTATTCCTTTGTTTTGTGTGCTCTATGTCCTTTGTCGCTGACAACTGGAGGATCTTGATCATCTTCTATGGAGTTGTTAGTTTGCTTATTCCCGTTGGAGTTGATTTTTAAAGGTATTCCGTGTGGAGGTGATGTGTAATAAGGCTGGTCATTTTTCAATGTAGAAAATTTTGATGAATGCTCATTTTCGTAATAAAGGAAGAGTCTTGTGGCAAGCTTGTTTTTGTGCTATTTTGTGAGGCGTGTGACTTGAGAGGAACAGTAGAATTTTTAGAGGGTTGGAGAAGGCAATTGAAGAGGTGTGGAAGATGGCGAGGTTTAAAGTGTCTTTATGGTCATCCATTAATTAAACTTTTTGCAATTTTCAGCTTGGTGTATAATTCTTTTGGGCTGGAGTCCGTTCTCCTTTTGTGGCTTGTCTTTTGTATGCTTTTACGCATTCTTTCATTTTTCTCCAGGAAAGTTTTGTTTTCTTTTTTAAATTTAATTTTTTTATTTAAATATTGACCCTCTCTCACATTCTTTGAAATTGCTATGCTCACATTCCTTCTGCTGTCTCTAGCTTTGCGAACCATGTAAATTTTGGTTTAAACCATGTTAGATTGCAGTTTCATTGACCCAACCCCAAATTGACTTGATCTAGATCCCAATAAATCTTCACCTTAGCTTGACAAAAGTCACGAGCACCAGATGTGGTCCATATAGATCTGAAGATCTTTAACAAATTGACTTGAATGAAACTAGTAAAACTAAATCCCTAGTCTGAAACCATATTCTCCCCATGTCTTACCCTCATTGTCCTATATTTATGGTCTTAGGGCCCTCATTCTCCCCATTTCTTACCCTCATTCTCCTATATTTTTTTTAATACCTCTTCCTCCTTATTGGCGATCTATCGTACTCCAATTAGCCTAGAATTTTATCCTATTTCATGTGCTTTTTACTTTTTCCCTTACTGTATCTGTTGTTTTCCATATTTAATAAAGTAGACTCAAATTCCTTACTTACCATGCACATGAAGTTTTATTTCCCAGGATGAATAATAATATCGTGGGGATGGAGACAAACATGGAACAACTACTTGAAAAAGTACGTGATATTCTTTTTTAGATGGGTGCATTCAGAATAATTACTTTTCTTAAGCAGTCTATTAAGGGATTACCACTTATGTTGTAAATTGTTGCAGATACTGTCTGTGCAGTCTAGAAGTGATGGAGTTAATACTTCTCTCTTTGAAAAAAGAGAGCACATTGAGAAATTGCATCGAACACGAAACCTTCTTCGTAAAGTTCAGGTACCAAAAAGTATAGGACATATGGTGGTGAATTCTAGTGCCTCTAGTTTTTTTCATGCATTCAATCCTGAACTTCTCTTTTTCTATTTTCACATTGATATGTAGCATAACTCAGGATTGTTGCAATTTAAAAATGACATCCGATGCTCGGGATTCGCATAGGCTTTCTATGAAACTAAGCAAATAAAGAAAACTGGGTTTGCAAAACCTGTATTGTTTTCTAGTACATTGTGATGGTATCGTTGTGCTTTTAGAAGTTACTGTAGATGTAAGTTACGATTTCGATAGAATGTAGAATGTGGTTGTGTATCTTCTTCTATGTGTCAGGAATCAAGATTTTTTTAATACTTACTTTCCTATACTTTTATGTGAGGTTTGACATGTGGCTCTATATGAGTTCTTATTTTTTTTTTCTCTGGAAATGATTCATGAACAGTTCATATATGATCTACCCGCTAGACTTGGAAAGTGCATCAAAACAGAAGCCTATGCTGATGCAGTCAGATTCTATACTGGTGCCATGCCAATATTTAAGGTGCCTTTTTGGCCTCTACCCCACCCCAAAAAATGGGGTGCATAAATCATATAGCAAGATTCCTTCTTTGCTAATGGGATTTTAGATCTTCCATGCTCTCGGTATAAGTCTAAACTGATTATTATCTGTTTGGTAGGTGTATGGAGACTCCTCATTCCAAGATTGCAAGCGAGCATCAGAAGAAGCAATAGCAATAGTTTTGAAAAACTTGCAGGTATATTTACATAACTTCTATTGTTATCCATAAAATAAAAAAAGAATTATAGCGATTAAAATGTTGCTGAATGTTTTGGAAGTGTTGTTACCTATAAAAATAGTCTACATTGTGATTGACCAATGTGTTTTCAGGAGAAGCTATTCTCAGATTCTGAATCCATACAGACGAGAGCGGAGGCTGCAGTACTTCTTAAGCAGCTTGATTTCCCGGTTTGTACATTTTTTAAACTGCAGAATCGTTACCCTGATAATAAAACAAAATTGTACACCACATGCAATAACTACTAAATTGAAATTTCTCAAGGACGTTTATGGAAATATCAAAAGCTGATATCTTGTTCTTTAACGCCTATTATGGGCAATGGTCATTCTGACACTTGTGGCAAGTGAAGCATGTATAAGATGTAAAAAATTAAATACTTCTGATCGCTCAAGTACAATCAACAATTTTCTCTATGCGATAATTTGAAAATTTGCCAATATATTGGCAGGTGGACAGCTTAAAGGCAAAGTTGCTAGAAAAGTTGGAACAATCAACATTGGATCTTCAGCTTAATGCTGAGGATTTGAGTAGTGCATTAGTGATTGGCTCTTCAAAAGATGGAAATGCTTCTGAGTCAGTTTATGGTGCTTCACATGAGGTAAGCTAACTTCTACTTGTGGTAGGTAACTCTAGTATATTTCATTTCTTTTGGAGCCATCCTTCGATAGGTTGAATTGAAGGGCCGCTGGATAAAGCTTCAGACAACAAAATAGATAAATATTTATACTCTATTCAATTCAATAAATTTCTATTTTTTGTAGGTGGGTCCATTGGTTGTCATGGAGAATATCTTATCTTCCCTTTTGCTTTCATTTCTTTTTTGGATTATGGAATGTTTCTGTATCTTAGTAAATAAATATTATAAATTATTATTAAAAAAATTAAAAAAAAAAAAACTGAAATTTATGGCAAGTAAAATCATGAGGTTTATGCTTTGAACTTAAAAAAGGGCAATTACTTTTGGATGTAGTCAACCGCAATACTAATTATGACATTTCTATTATTTTTTCTTCGTTAGGCATCTGTACGGGAGTTTGCAGAGGCAATCCGAGCTTATCGTGTAATATTTGCAGATTCAGATAGGCAACTGATAAAACTTGCTCAGGACTTGGTTACCAAGTACTTGATCGCTCTTGTTGTTTGTTCTTTTAGACGTTAAAATATAAGTTCTATTTTTATTGGTCGATACCTGACTAAAAGTTCGGCTTCACGGATCATTTTGGTCATGAAGGAGTTTTCACCTTTTTTCTTCTGTAGGCATTTTGACGCCATTGAGCAATTTATCAGAAAACAGATTTGTGCGGCAGATCTTCTCCGTGTTTTTGGTAAGTTGTACAAGTTAGTGATATACTTCTATCCTATATCTCTTGTAATTGTTAATCTTCAACTTATCCAGTCATATTTATGGATTATTTTCTTTTCTGAAATGTTATTCAAGAAACACCATATTTTTGACAAATTGCATTCATGTGTATTTAATGGAACTCATAAGCTTTTCCCCCCTTGGGTGCTGGCTTCAATTTTTATTTTTATTTTTTTTACTTTTGTTGATCTTCAATACAATATCTTAGGTTGCTAGTTTCATTTGGTTTCCAAAATATCTGGTCATTTTGCGTGCGAAACTCCTCACATAGAGAATTTTCATTACATAATGGGACTACCTTCAGAAGAAAAGTTTTCTTCCGTTGCGTCTTTGTGCTGCAGGGAAGCTACCGACTTTAGACATTGGTCGTATTAAAACAGCTGGGATTTCACATATTTGGACAAGAAACTATATCTAAATTTTGTGGCAAGTTTTTAGCTGGCGATTCTTAAGCTGTTTTTAATTGCAGGGATTATATGGACAGATGTGCTTTTACTTGGGGAAGTATTGAATGATGCTGGTCTGCCTGATTATTCCTTGAAGGTCTTATTTTGTATAATGTTTTTAATTGATTTTTTTCTTCTTTCCATTTTTTAGCCTTCCCCTGTACAAATATGTTTGCACTTTCCCCTATTTTTTTTATCACAAGAATAGATGTCCGAATAAGCGAAGAAAGATGAAGTTTAAGATTGAACTTTCAACTTTTCATATGTAATATTCAGGCTGCCCAGGTTGCTGTCAAACAGTACGTCACATGCACATTTTCTCGTCTCCTGCAAGACATCTCAGGTCTTCTACTCACACTATCATCTTCCCCATAACCACTAAGCAACATATATAAACAAATCTAAAAGTTGAGTGAGAAATGGTTGAATATTGTTGAAGATTGTTGGTTGTTTGACTTACTTGAGATCATGCGCAGGATAAAGGGCATATAATCTTCAAGATTTCTTCTAGAAGCACATTTGTGTCCTTTGATCTCTAAAAGTTTGAGTTAAATTCTATGTGAATTGACAGATGCACTCGCACAGGTTCATACTAGGAAAAAGGAGGAGGGCGTTCAAGAGTACTCCTTGCAGCTTGCACTGGAGGCCAGCAAGAAGGCTGTGCTTCAGGGCAGCATGGATGTTCTACTAGTAATATATGAAAACTACTTGAATTCTGTTTCTCTTTTCTTGAAGAATTCACTTATGATTTTTTTTTTTTTTTTTTTTTAATTATCATTTTTTAAGTACTGGTATGCATTTTGTTGGCATTATTTGGACAACTTGGCTACACCTACTAACTGTATGAAAACACTTTAACTTTTATTCTCTTGTAGAAACTGCTAATGATCTTATTTATCACCTTTGAAGCACTAATATGAATATTGTTGGCATTATGTGAAAGCTAGGATCATATCACTTTTATTCTCTTTTCTTGAAGAAATTATCGGCATTATGTCAAAACCGTACCACAACATACTAAATAGTAAACGTCTTTGATTATTAAGATTGTTTATTCATCCTCTTGATTTCTCTCTCCCCACTGCGTGTTTTTAATTTTTTCAGGACTTCCGCCAGCTTCTTGAAGATCAGTCAGGGCTAACAATCAGCCAGAGGGACTCAATTGTTGATTGGGTTCAAGAAGGATTTCAGGACTTCTTCAGGGCACTTGTTGACCGGTTCATGTTGCTTTCAGGAAAAAATAGTTCTTTTAGCCAAAGTCAAGTTTTGCCTGAGGCAACTCAAGCTGAAAAAGTTGTTGCTGGGCTTGTCTTGGTTCTTGCTCAAGTTTCAGTATTTATTGAACAAACTGCCATCCCTAGAATCACTGAGGCAAGGCATCATTGTAGTTTCTTAAATTCATTCACTACCAATTTGAAGTAGATTCGAATCTTGTTCCCACAAATGTCGTTGAGCTCACTAAAGATCGAGGCTTTATGCATCTCATTTAGGTGTTTTTGTCTTCATTTCAGGAAATAGCAGCTTCTTTTTCTGGTGGTGGTACAAGGGGTTATGAATATGGTCCTGCCTTTGTACCTGCCGAAATTTGCCGAATGTTTCGAGCTGCTGGTGAAAAGTTTCTGCACCTTGTATGGCTCAAATTTCTGTCGTTCCTATTATAATGCTAGAAATATTTTAAGCTTGCATTGCGTGCTATATATATAATGGAGCAAATTGGATGATTTTTAAAAAATCTTATTGGAATGTGTTTAGCTGCATTCAGTTTAACAATCCTAACCACGACATTCTATTAGCATTCACTTGGTACATCACAATTACTTATTTTTGTCATCTCAGTATATAAACATGAGAAGCCAGAGGATATCAGTTCTTTTAACCAAGAGGTTTCGAACGCCAAATTGGGTTAAGGTGAGTTTTGGTTATTACGTCCATGGGATGAGAATAGATTATACACTTTCTACCATACTATTTATTATTATTATCACTATTCAATACTCTTTCTTTTCTTTTATTATCTTCCCCACAGCACAAGGAACCCAGAGAGGTTCACATGTTTGTCGATTTATTCCTTCAAGAGGTTAGTGCTATTGTTTCACCTTGTTAGTTATTAGTGCTATAATTTTCATGTTATTGTGATGCTGTTATGTTTTGAATAAATGAACGGATAACTTCGAGCCTACAAGCTGTCAATCTGTTTAGTTTATTCGGGAAAACTATGAGTGGCTCTTAATCTGGCCTGTTTCCTGCATCAGTTAGAGGCTATTGGAAGTGAAGTTAAACAGATTTTACCACAAGGGACGCGTAAGCATCGTCGGACTGACAGCAATGGAAGCACCACCTCATCACGGAGTAATCCACTCCGAGAGGAAAAGTTGAATAGGTCTAATACGCAAAGAGCTCGGAGCCAGTTGCTGGAAACCCATCTAGCAAAGTTATTTAAGCAAAAGATAGAGATTTTTACTAGAGTAGAGTTTACTCAGGTACCATGTTAAATCCTTTGTGGAGCAACACCACATGAATCCAAAATCAGACAGCTTAGACTTTTTGTTGTTACTGCAGGGATCTGTTGTAACAACTGCAGTGAAACTTTCACTTAAAACTTTGCTAGAATTCGTCCGACTCCAGACTTTTAATCGAAGCGGGTTCCAGCAAGTTCAGTTAGATATGCAGTTCCTTAGGACTCCTCTGAAGGAAATTGCAGATGATGAAGCAGCTATTGACTTTTTGCTTGATGAGGTAACTCCTTGCAATTTTACTGGTTTGCCACAGTAACTTCTTTGATTAGCACTTGATTACTATTTTCAGTTAGCTTCATTTTTTTACGGCGCAACGCAACGACCCAGAAATCTGTTTTGTGCAGGTGATAGTTGCAGCATCAGAGCGTTGTCTGGACGCCATTCCCTTGGAGCCTCCCATCTTAGACAAACTCATACAAGCAAAATTGGCAAAGGCAAAATATCAGAATCCAACGTCTCCATGAACAAGCCAAAATGGAGATAGACTGCATCACCATCGCCTAATGGTATTTCTATAAATAGAGCAACTGATCTGACTATGAAAATCAAAGATTCATATCCGTGTTGCGTTCTCAATTTTAAACCACTGATTCATTCTTGTGAGTAGGTAATGGTTTCTGTTGGTGAGTACAAATTTAGGAAATGGTGTTCCAATCATGGCCATGTGGAGTTTGATGAGCTCCATTGTTTCAGGGGTTTAGAGGTTGTTTTCATATAATGGATGTGAAGTTCTGTTCTACTATTGAATTGCATTCATCTTGTTTGATGAACCTTTTAGCTTTGGGGATACACCTGTAAGAATTTATGTTCCAGAATTTCTTGTACCATATGTTACTAACAGATTTCTTGGCCCCCTCAGTAGTTATCATACAATGGAGTTGCTACTTTATATAGTATTATGCGTTGGGAAACAAATCTATGACCCTTTTTAAATTTCACTGAGATCCCACGTCGATTAGAGAGGGAACGAGCGTCAGCGAGGATGTTGGGCTCTGAAGAAGGTGGATTGTAAGATCACACATCGGTTGAGGAGGAAAACTAAACCTACTTTATAATAAGGGTGTGGAATCCTTTTTCTAACAGCCATGTATTAAGAATGTTGAGGAAAAGCTCGAAAGTGAAAACTCAAAAAGGACATATCGGCTAATGATAGAGTTACATCTATAGATACTCTAATGGTTGAAATACTCTAATGGTTGAATAAAAAAAGAAAAATAAATTGTCATAAATGATATGTATGGTACAAAATTGATAAGTATTTATTGGTTTGAGCGTACTTTATTGAAACAGAAACAGATTTTATAAAATGGTTGAATATAAGATAAAGAAATTTCACAATCTTTATAATAGCCTTGAATTGCTTCTCTTATTTCCAAGCTAATATTAAAATTCGGACACTATCTTAAATAGTATTTAATATACTTAGTTTGTTGCCTATGGTTTCGTTAAATTAATTAATTGATGTTAATTAATTATTTAATATATTTAGACATATTAAATAATATTTCATATCCATACCCATAAGATTTTATACGAGATCCAAACGGATCTTAACACAAATTTCTCAATATGTTATAAATATATCAATATCACGAATATTTTTGTAAATAAGAAACTATAAAAATTATTTAAATTAATAATTAATTGCTTTTACCTCAAACTAAGTTATAGATGTTGTTAGTTTATTTAAATGTTTTATGATCGTCTATAAAAGATATTAGATTGATATTGATATCAAATCTCCAATTTAATGATATATCAACATATCTGTATATTTTAATTATCGTTCTTAGAGATTGAACGATGTAAAATCATCTTCAAATTTTAAAAATTAAATCTAGGGGTCATCACAATATTTACTCCAAACCAGTGTATTTTACCCGAAAATAATTTATTCAAATATCTGGATGAAAATTATCAGCTTCGAAATAATAAAATATCTCATTTAAATATAAACTTATTATTTTAATATTGTTTGGAAACAGTAAAGGTATCTAGTGGCTGTAGTTTAGTGGTGAGAATTCCACGTTGTGGCCGTGGAGACCTGGGCTCGAATCCCAGCAGCCACATAATTTAGGTTTATCTAGATTTTTAATTGTACTATTATTAGCTAATTTAAACAGAAAAAAGATAAAAATAATTTAAAATGCAGTTTTCAACAACAAAGTGGCTGTAGTTTAGTGGTGAGAATTCCACGTTGTGGCCGTGGAGACCTGGGCTCGAATCCCAGCAGCCACATTTCTTTTTTTTTTTTTTTTTTGAACTTTGGATTAAGAAATCGCCCATTGATTGGTCAATTCCGAACCAACGCAGTGTTCTGTAAGCACCCAACTCCTTTTAAAATTCTCGGGTCTAGTTGTTCTTTATTTATTTCGGTGGGTTTGGATCAAACGTGTCAAAATCATCAGAAATCCTTATTCAAAATTGGAAGCATTGGGGATGAGTTTTCTTCCACAAAACAACAAAAGTTCCAACAGCTTCAGGAAATTAAAGCGTACACAAAGGGTTTGAAAGAGTGTAAACAAACTGCCACCACCACCTAAAGCTGGCCTTCTAGATGAAGAGGATGTGGCGGCATGCTATAATAACATTCTTGCGTTTCCCACAAGTTGGACATGAGTAATTGTCATTGCATGGAGTTGGGACAAGAGTGGGTGGTCAAAACACATGTTTTTTGACCTTTAAATCCCCACTTTTTTATGTCTTCCTCCCTTGGTCCCTCCATGGACCGCGAAGACAGCGATGGCAATTGAAATATGCCCACCCCAATTGTGCATCTACGCCCAACCACCCCACTCACGTCGACTCATAATGCTCTGGCGGCACCACGACCACTCACAAACTATGGCTTTCGGACAATGTTGGTTTTCAATATTCATCAAACCACATAAAAACAAATAACCCAACTAGAATCAGATTCAATGAATAACTGTCGTACATAATGTTCAACTTTGTACAAATCGAGTTTATTGACTCATAGACGAGAACTATTTGTACGAATCACTAGCGAACTACACACGAAACCGAAAAGTCTAGGGATCCAGAAGACTCACAACCACATGCCGCAACTCTAGCAAACACTCATGATATTACCCACGGAGATGAAAATATAGAACCTCTCGCTAACCATCCGCAACATGAACCTCCAACGAACCCCCAACCTCTTGTTGGTTTTTACCCTTGATCTAAGGATGCCGAAACAAATAATTGAAATAAAAAGAACTGCTAGTTTCTTTGAAATGAATAATCTTAACCATTGTGCTTTTCAATTCTTTTTGTTGTTGTGAATAGAGCTTACCTATAATGAATCACTGACCATTTTCCTGTACTTTTTATCCCGTTAATAACCACTAACAATTTTATTTAATAAAGCACTAACCATTTTCCTAAACTTGCTCCAATTACAAACAATGATACTGAAGTTGCTCTACTCTTGAGTGGCCCACGAACTCTGAGGATGTCTCAATATCCTAAATCAAATATATTTGTGGATATATTCTGATGTGTTAGTGTAACTCCCCTAATTTTCTTGCCTAAATTAGAGATGTTACCGTTGGTATTAGAGTCTTAGGTTTTTAGGTACGGTAGAACGGCCTACGATGTAGGCCCAACATACTCCCATGGTCCTCCAGCAAACAAACCGTCACCGTTAGGTATGCTTTTAAAGATAATAACGGGTATAGTTAAATGATGTATGTGGTAGATTGATTATGATAATGTAAAGTTTAACATGTTATGTCGATTATGTTAATATGATTATGATAATGCAAAGTTGTCATTATATAGATTATGTCACTTCGAAGAGGGCATAAGAATGACTCTCTACTAGAGGTAGAGATAGGTATAGAAGAAGTCTGGTCTACAAGGGATTGGTGAATCGACCTGACGAAATGATTTCATCCCCACAACTGCCCTAATGTGGGAATCACTGCAAGCGGTTATGCAAAAGTTGTAATAACGCAAGTGGCTAAGACTTCATCATCAACAAGAGAGGTGAGATAACTGCAAGAGTTCAGGAGGGGTGACTCTCATATCTTTAGTGGGACCGTAGAGGATCCGACAGTGGCACAGTTGTGATTGACGTCAATAGAGATGGTGTTCGGGTTGATAAATTACCCAGATGATCAGAACGTACAATGTGTAGCGTTCATGGTGCGAGGGAAGGAGTTATAGTGGGAAATTCTCACCTTGAGTCCCTAATTCTAGGTATGAACGGGAATCCGCTGTTTGGGACTAGGGCCCAGGCTGTGCCTCTAAATCTGAAATGAAACAAATTACATTTATACGGGCAAAGTCCACTTGAAAAATCGCTCAATTTCCTTGTTGACGATGTCGTGGTCAAGGAAGAACATTAAGTCATTGTCATCATTTGAAGAGTGTCGTGCTAATCGGTCTACAACGACTCCATTGAACAAATTACATTTTGTTCAGTATTTTATTGAAGCCTATACTCATGGCTGCCCGCCCACCGATATGGATTCTTGCCTCGCACCGCTCCTGGCCTTTAATTTACTCTTTTATCTCTTCAGGTCTGCCGCTGTCTCCGATTCCTTAACGCCTCAAAACCCGTATCTCAGAGATGGCAGCAGTCTGGTCTCCAGTAATGGATTATTCGAATTGGGTTTCTTCAGTCCTGGCCTGCCCAGCAACCGTTACTTGGGAATCTGGTACAAGGATCGACGAGGTCCGACCTCCGCTTGGGTCGCCAACAGGGGAACCCCTATTAATGACTCGTCTGGTGTACTGGCGGTGAACATTACAACAGGTAATCTCACTCTCTACAGCCACAATTCCTCCATAATTGCTTGGTCCGCAAGGTTACTGAGAAAAGTCCCCAATGGGGTACTCCAACTATTGGACACTGGAAATCTTGTGCTGCGGAATACCGACGATGAAAACCCCCAAAACTACTCCTGGCAAAGCTTTGATTACCCTTCTGACACCCTCTTGCCTGGAATGAAGCTGGGTTGGGACTTGAAACATAACATAGAAAGAAGATTAGACGCTTGGAGGAATCCCAATGACCCATCTCCTGGGGAATTCAATTGGAGGATGGAGCTTCATGCATATCCCGAGACCGTCATGTCCAAAGGTTCCCGGAAATACGTCAGGCATGGCCCATGGAATGGTGTGAGACTCTCTAGTAGACCCATAGCCGCAACCCCACTTCTGAATTTCAATTTTGTTGCAAATCAGGATGAGGTTTACTACCAATACTCTCTTGTAAACAAGTCTCATACAGTGATGTTGGTGATGAACCAATCCGATTACAAGCGCACCATGTATTTGTGGTCTGTACCTGAGAGACGGTGGAGAGTTTACTCTTCATTACCAAGAGATACATGTGACAATTATGCTATGTGTGGTCCTTTTGGATATTGTGATATAAGGGTCCCTCCTTTCTGTAAATGTCTTGAAGGGTTTAAGACAAAATCACCTGACAGTTGGAAGGCAGGCGAATTCTCCCATGGTTGTGAACGAAACAAAGTGATGAATTGTGGTGATGAAATTGGGTTTTCAAAGCTCAACCGTATGAAATTACCAGACACAACGCATACTTGGGTCAACAGAAGCATGAACCTTGAAGAGTGCAAGCAAACATGCTTGAGAAATTGTTCTTGTATGGCTTATTCAAATACAGATATCAGTCACGGTGGCAGTGGCTGTGCTTTGTGGATTGGTGATCTAATTGACCTGAAATTGATCCCGGAGGCAGGAGGACAGGATTTATATGTCAGAATGCTAGCATCTGAATTAGGTATAATCTTATGTTAAATTCAAGTGCTTCGAACGTGATTGTTATGCTAATTGTTTAACTTTTGCTTTGATGGGGAAAAGTCAAGCTTAGGGAGTCACACAAAACAGAGAGATTCAATCTTACGGTGAAGATTTCTTTGGCTGTGGTTGCCGCCGGTTGTTTGGCTATACTTTTCATATGCATATACATGTGCAAAAAGAGATCAACCATCAAAGGTAATTGTTTCTCAAACCATCATTGTATAACAAATGCTGTCATTTTAGCTTTACTATCAGCCTAAAATACTCTTACTTCAATGGATAAGAACTGAAAAACGAGGAAATAATCAAACATATAAGGTTACTTTTTTATGCCCAAATCCCTATTCATCATAATTGTTTTGCATCATTTGTAATGATCTTTGCATGAACTTCCAACAAGCATAGTTTCATTTTGCCAGCTTCAGTAGACTGAAACCATCTTAATTCAATCACTGTTACTCAATATAAATGTCAACATTGACAAAAGCTTAAAATTGCAGATGATCATGAGAACATAGAAGCTCAAGACCTGGAGCTTCCCTTGTTTGATCTATCCTTGATAAATAGCGCCACAGATAACTTCTCGGTCGGTAATAAGCTAGGAGAAGGTGGCTTTGGGCCAGTTTATAAGGTATTTCTCTCAATGTTAACTCATTTGACACGCACTTTTTGTTCTTTTCAAATCAGAAATATATAGAAACATTTGAATTTCCAGGGTAAGCTTACAAATGGACAAGAGATTGCAGTAAAGAGACTTTCACAGAGTTCTGGACAGGGAATGGATGAGTTTAAGAACGAAGTAATCCTGTTCGCAAAACTTCAACATCGAAATCTTGTAAAACTTCTTGGTTGCTGCATCGAAGGAGACGAGAAGATGCTGGTTTATGAGTATATGCCAAACAAAAGTTTGGACTTCTTTATATTTGGTAAGAATGCTTTCAAATTTCAATCTTTTAGTTTCACATTATTCATCTTGGTGTGTATCTTTCACTTTTACTAGACTAAATAAATTTGAAATTGACAGATAAAACACAACGTGAATTATTAGACTGGTCACAACGATACCATATTATTTGTGGCATTGCTAGAGGACTCATGTATCTTCATCAAGATTCTAGATTGAGGATTATACATAGAGATTTAAAACCAAGTAATGTTTTACTTGATATGGATATGAATCCAAAAATCTCTGATTTCGGGCTGGCTAAAACATGCGGTGAAGATCAAACCGAAGGAGAAACGAGAAGAGTGGTTGGAACTTAGTAAGAGATCCTTAATATTTCCTCGAACATCTTGTTTTCTGCTTTACCAAATCCAAGTTTTTAAAGTTTGTATATTCCACAGCGGATATATGGCACCGGAATATGCATTTGATGGACAATTCTCGGTAAAATCTGATGCATTTAGCTATGGCATTTTGTTGCTGGAGATCATTAGTGGAAAAAGAAGTAGAGGTTTCTCTAACTTGAATGACCAAAATCTTGTTGCATATGTAAGTACCAAGGATTAATTGTTCATTACCATTCTTCCATTGAAATGCTTTGATTGAGAAAATGTGTGTTGTTCATTTCTGGTATATGATAGGCATGGCGACTGTGGAATGAAGGAAATATTGAAGAATTAATCGACGATGCCATTCGAGACACGTGCATCCTTTCGGGGGTATTCAGATGCGTCAATATCAGTTTGTTGTGTGTTCAACAAGAGCCTAACGATCGACCCACAATGTCATCGGTGGTTATGATGTTAGGGTGTGAAATTCCGTTGTTGCAACCGAAGCCACCAGGATTTTTCTTAGAAAATGAAGACATTGCAATGAAAAGTGTCACAAGTAAAGATGAATCAATTTCAACAAATGAATTGACTATTACCCTCCCAGATCCGAGGTAAGAACAATGAAGGTTTAGTTTAGTTCAAGCCTAAGAACCTTGCTTGATCAGTATTAGCTTGAATGAATGAACACTAAAGCTTGGAAAAATTTATATATTTTGTTCATTTGGAGTGGGACCTAAAATCGTAGCCTTCATTTTTGTATGTTTGAGATGTATGTCACTTTTATACACATAGTTTTATGTGTATCACTTTTGTATATACTAATAGTTCACCATATTCATACTAATTTCGTAATCTATAGGTCTTGTAGGATACACAAGTGGTATCAGCTTCATATGCACCAACTCTATACTAAATGCTTTAATATAGGACCCGGAAGAATCATAGATGGAAGAAAATGTGAATATTTCTTTTTTCATGCCTATGTGAATCATACAAATACATGAGATCGTAAGTAAAAATCATATATTTTAATACATGAGGCATCCTTAGTAATCATTTTTGATATGAATCCAATCACTCATCAATTGCATATATTCAAAGAAACATTGATATGAATCCAATAACTCATCGATTACATATATTCAAAGAAATAATTATAAGAACTCATCCATTGCATGTATTCAAAGAAACAATTATAATGTATTCAAAGAAACAATTATAAGAAGCCATGCAAATAAGCATCAAATTAAGAAAAGAATTAAGTGACATACTTTTTAAGATTATTTATTTATGTTATGTCTTATTTTCTTCCATTTGTATTTAATAACTTTTATTGTTAGTTTGTAATTGGTAGATGACTTTGACATATTTAAATGCATGTAATACTCAATTTTGAAATCGCTACAAACACCTTATGTTTGAAATCCTTTGGTTGTTATGTTTCTTTCAAACCTTACTTTAGGTTTAATGTTAAAATCGATTTATTGGATTAGCCATGATCAAACTAATTTTGGAGTAATTCGGTATCTAAGAGTGACCATCATAGATTCCAAGTTCGATCTAAGAGTTTGCAATGATACTAGAAGGACCTCTAGTTTTGCAAAAATTCATCATTGTTGGTGCTTATCATTTGGTATCTAGAAAGTCTGAGCCTAGTTTTTACTACTATTTGAGCATCTAGGGAGGTCTCGATATTCCAAGCAATTCTTTGATCTGAATCTTACCCATAAGGGTCGGTATAGGTTGTCCAACCTTTTTATTCGGACTTAGGTATCTTGTTTTATTTACACAATGGATGACCGAAGTTTTGGGTTAAGGTGTTACCTCATAAAATTATGATGGGATAGTATGATGTTTGATAATCTCAACATCATTCGTAAAAGGTTAGCTAGCAAACCATCCTACAAGGCTTTATGTTGCCTAAGTTTGGGGGAGGGGGAGCGACCTCCGTGTGTTGAGCTACTGGTTCAACCTACGTTGTCCCACGACGCCTCTCAAGAACGAGTTTACAGCTTAATGACCCCATTCAAGAAACCTCTGACCATTTCCCATGGTTGGGGCAGGGCATAACATTAATTTTTCATATCATACATACAACGTATTCTCATCATAAATGACCCTTCTAAAATCCTAAACATGCATATTCTAACCACTTAAGACAAAAGTTGTTTTCATGCTAGCACGTCCTAGTGATCCCTACAAATATTGCTAGAAAAGGTCCAAATAGCTAGTTTTTCTTCATATTAGGAGCTCTAAAAGGTCTGACATTTCTATGGTAAATCCTAATTCAAGTAAGATTAGGGTTAGTATCAAAATTAAACCAAATAAAAGTGGAAAGAAGATCAAACGGGATAAAAAGGTGGACACACATGCTCTCACACGCTGCCACATGCGGTTGATATATCTCCCACGAGCAAGTACACACGCAAGTACATCATGCATTAGAGGGGGATACGCGAACTCCTTTCGTGACACATGGTACGCTCTCATTAGTGTGTTTGGCACTCATGTTTTAGGTTAAATTTCTCATGGACATATGGTTTCCTCCAAATTTTGTTGTCATGACACGTGGTGCGTTCAGGAAAGTCACGAATCACTAGTTAGATCTACGAATTAATATTTTATTATAGTAACTTTGTTCTATATCGTTGTGGGTAACGTATAAACCTCCGCCTTAACAATAACTAAAAAAATACACCGTTCGGTATATTAGTCAAACAATATATGATGTATAATGTAGTTAATATTTCCCATATGGTTAATTTTATATTGGCATCACTTATTTAATATACTAAAGTACAAGATCTATCACTTATACATCCAATTTACCACCAAAACTAAAATAAAATAAATGAGAAAAAAAAAAACAAATCGAATCAGCTCTCAATAATAATAAAAAAAACAATAATCTTGAAATGATCAAAACACGTAATTGAAAAGAGATGAAGAAACTTGTATTTTTTAAGTCGTCTAACTTGACATTTAACAATAGTGTGATATGTGATCGTTAACTTTAGGATGAAGTGAAACATTTAAGTTGGAGCATATATTAATTAAAAAATTTATGATAGGGAGAGTATAACTTGGTATATAAGTTATATTAAGTATAGAGTAAATGAGTTAATTTATGTTAGATTCAAAGTTGTTGGAGTATTTGTTGTGTGAATTACCCGAGAATTAATTGAAGAAGTGGAGGGTGAATTGATTGGTAATAAATGTGTACATTTATTGGCCTGTCCATTCCCACTTATAATGCCCACAATTCAAGTGGTCAGCGTACACAGGCCCACAGCCGCCGCAACCAATTCTACTCGGAGGAGCCGTTCAATTTCCTCCTTGTTGAGGCCCCCATTGTCAAGGCAGAAGAAAAATCAGTCAGTCATCCTCGACCTCAATCGGATAATGCCGTCTGGTATGCAACCACTCCCTTTAACTCTTAACACCCTCTTCTTCTTCTTCTTCTTCTTCTTCATAGTCGCTCCATCGATATGGGCTCTTTATCTCCACCAATCCTGGTCCTTAACTTGGTCTTTTATCTCTTCACCTCTGCCGTTGCCACTGATTCCTTGACTGCTCAAAACCCATATCTCAGAGATGGGTGTACTCTGGTCTCCAGAAATGGAATCTTCGAATTGGGTTTCTTCACTCCTGGTGTTTCGGGCCATCGTTATTTGGGAATTTGGTTTAAGAATCGCCGAGGTCCGACCTCCGTTTGGGTGGCGAACAGGAAAGCCCCAATTAATGATTCATCTGGTGTGCTGGTGATGAATCTTACAACAGGTAATCTGGCGCTCAATACCCACAATTCCACCGCCGTTGTTTGGTCCGCAAGGTTACTGAGAAAAGTCCCCAATGGGGTACTCCAACTATTGGACACTGGAAATCTTGTGCTGCGGAATACCGACGATGAAAATCCCCAAAATTACTCCTGGCAAAGCTTTGTTTCAAATAAGGATGAAGTTTATTACCAATATGCTGTTGTAAATAAGTCTCATACAGTGATGGTGGTGATGAACCAATCCGATTACAGCCCTGCCATGTATTTGTGGTCTGCAGCTGAGAGTCGGTGGACAGTTCACACTTCATCACCAAGAGATTTCTGTGACAATTATGCCATGTGTGGCCCCTTTGGATATTGTGATGTAAGGGTAACTCCATCTTGTAAATGTATTGAAGGGTTTAAGCCAAGATCACCTGATAGTTGGAAGGCAGGGGAATTTGCGGATGGTTGTGAACGAATCAAAGTGATGAATTGTGGTGATGAAGTTGGGTTTGCACCGCTCAACCAGATGAAATTACCAGACACAACGAATGCTTGGGTGAACAGAAGCATGAATCTTGAGGAGTGCAAGCAAGAATGCTTGAGAAATTGTTCTTGTATGGCTTATGCTAATACAAATATCAGTGGCGGTGGCAGCGGCAGTGGCTGTGGCCTATGGATTGGTGATCTAATTGACTTGAAGTTGATCCCGGATGCAGGACAGGATTTATATATCAGAAGGCTAGCATCGGATTTAGGTAAACATTGATTCAAAAAATAAACATTCAATTCAATCTAATATGCTAATTGTTTTACTTTTTCTTCGATGGGGAAAAGTCAAGCTTAGGGAGCCACGCAAAACTGGTGGATTGAATCCTAAGGTGAAGATTGCTTTGGTTGTGATTGCTTCCGGTTTAGGTTTGGCTATCATCTTCATATGCTTATACGTTTTCAAAAAGAGATCAACCTTCAAAGGTAATTTTTTCTTATACCATCATCGTATAATGCATTTATCACCCTAAAATACTCTTATTTCAATGGATATTGATGAACGGGAGAACTAAGAAATGATCAAACTGTTGAGGATTGTTGGGAGGGAGTCCCACGTTGGCTAATTTAGGGAATGATCATAGGTTTATAAGTAAGGATTCAATTGGTATGAGATCTTTTGGGGAAGCCCAAAGCAAAGCTATGAGATCTTTTGGGGAAGCCCAAAACAAAGCCATGAGAGTTTATGCTCAAAGTGGATAATATCATACCATTGTGTGGAGATCATGATTCCTAACATGGTATTAGAGCTATGCCCTTAACTTAACCATGTCAATAGAATCCTCAAATGTCGAACAAAGAAGTTGTGAGCCTCGAAGGTGTAGTCAAAAGTGACTCAAGTGTCGAACAAAAGAACGAAAGGTGTACTTTGTTCGAGGGCTCCTATAGGACTCAAGAGAGGCTCTATAGTGTCCTTTGTTCGAGGAGAGGATTGTTTGGAGGGAGTCACATTAGCTAATTTCGGGAATGAATCACTAGAGCTTGTGCTCAAGGTGGACAATATCATACCATTATGGAGAGTTGTGATTCTTAACACAAACATCTACGCATAAAGACGTGGTTGAAACATAACGTTACTTTTTTTCATCAAGATCATTCCACCGAAACCATCTTAATTCAGTCAATGTTACTCAATATAAATGTCAACATTGACAAAAGCTTAAAATTGCAGATGATCATGAGAAAATAGAAGGTGAAGACCTGGAGCTTCCCTTGTTTGATCTATCCTTGATAAATAGCGCCACAGATAACTTCTCGCTTAGTAATAAGCTTGGAGAAGGTGGCTTTGGGCCAGTTTATAAGGTATTTCTCTCAATGTTAACTCATTTGACACGCACTTTTTGTTCTTTTCAAACCAGAAATATATAGGAAAACATTTGAATTTCCAGGGTAAGCTTGCAAATGGACAAGAGATTGCAGTAAAGAGACTTTCACAGAGTTCTGGACAGGGAACGAATGAGTTTAAGAACGAAGTAATCCTTATTGCAAAACTTCAACATCGAAATCTTGTAAAGCTTCTTGGTTGCTGCATTCAAGGAGACGAAAAAATGCTAGTTTATGAGTATATGCCAAACAGAAGTTTGGACTTCTTTATATTTGGTAAGAACGCTTTTAAATTTCATTCTTTTTGTTTCATCGTATCGTATCTCGACTTTCACTAGACATCAAATTGAAATTGACAGATCGAACACAACGTCAATTATTAGTCTGGCCACAACGATACCATATAATTTGTGGCGTTGCTAGAGGACTCATGTATCTTCATCAAGATTCTAGATTGAGGATTATACATAGAGATTTAAAACCAAGTAATGTTTTACTTGATATGGATATGAATCCAAAAATCTCTGATTTCGGGCTGGCTAAAACTTGCGGTGAAGATCAAACCGAAGGACGAACGAAAAGAGTGGTTGGAACTTAGTAAGAGATCCTCGATATTTCCTCGAACATCTTGTTTTCTGCTTTTTCAAATTCAAATTTTTAAAAAGTTATCTATTCCACAGCGGATATATGGCGCCTGAATACGCTTTTGATGGACAATTCTCGGTAAAATCTGATGCATTTAGCTATGGCATTTTGTTGTTGGAGATCATTAGTGGAAAAAAAAGCAGAGGTTTCTGCCACTTGAATGCCCAAAATCTTATTGCATATGTAAGTTCCAAGGTTGAATTGTTTACCATACTTCTCTTCAAGTTCTTTGATTGGGAAAATGTATGTTCTTCATTTCTTGTATGGTAGGCATGGCGTTTGTGGAAAGAAGGGAATCCCGAAGAGTTGATCGACGAAGCCATTCGAGAAACGTGCATCATTTCGGAGGTATTGAGATGTATCAATATCAGTTTGTTGTGTGTTCAACAACGTCCTAACGATCGACCGACAATGTCATCGGTCGTTATGATGTTAGGGTGTGAAATTCGTTTGTCGCAACCGAAACAACCTGGCTTTTTCGTACAAAATGAAGCTATGGGAATGAAAGGTGACTCGAGTAAAGAAAAATCAACTTCAGCTAATCAAATTTCTATTTCATTCCCAGATCCAAGGTAAGTTCTTGATCAATATTTGCGAACCTTGCTTGATCCAAGGCTAGAGTTTGTTTCTATTTTATGGAAAAGTTCCTTCGATTTTACCTTAGGTGATATTTTCTGATATTTAAAAATTGATTGGATATATTGTTCAAAGTATAATTGGCATAAACGGGTTTTCCGACCCTTTGACATGCATCTAATGACAATCATAACATATTTCACGCTCAACATGCTCGATACAAGGGATAAAAATCAACTAGGGTATGTTGGAAAGCTCATAAACATGTTAAGACTATTAGAGTTCTCAAACATGCAAGCGAAAACTATAAATTTGTAAATTATGCTAGACGGTAAACTATACACGTTTTTAGGTTTAGCTGTCATGATATTAGGTCAATTAGGTTTCTAGATATGATTTATAATCATATGCTCCTTGTCCTAATCGACTCCTATATGTATCAATACTTGATCCATGTGGTTACTTATTTACTCGTGCATGTTTGAGCTCTTGGTTCTCGACCTTCTCGAAGCTGTTTTCCTTCCAAATTTCTAGGATTGGCTGTAAATTGTGTCTAGTTTTTTTAGCAATAAACAATTTTATGAGAATCCATATTTACACGGGTGAACCGATCCAAACAATGAGCAAAGATCATTAAATTCAGTGTTTTACCTCTTAACCTGTGATATCCCACATTGGTTGGGGAGAAGAACAAATCACCATTTATATGGGTGTGGAAATCTTCCCCTAGTAGACGCGTTTTAAAGCCTTGAGGGAAGCCCGAAAGGGAAAGCCCAAAGAGGACAATATCTGCTAGCGGTGGATTTAGGTCGTTACAAATGGTATCAGAGCCAGTCACCGAACAATGTGCCAGCCTTCTCGCTGTTCCCCGAAGGGGGGGTAGACACGAGGCGGTGTGTCAGTAAGGACGCTGGACCCTAAAAGGGGGTGGATTTGGGCTAAAGGGGGGTGGATTTGGGGGCGGTCCCACATCGATTGGAGGAAGGAAAGAGTGCTAGCGAGGACGCTGGGCCCCGAAGGGGGGTGGATTGGTTGGGGAGGAGAACAAATCACCATTTATAAGGGTGTGGAAACCTTCCCCTAGTAGACGCCTTTTAAAGGCTTGAGGGAGGCCCGAAAGGGAAAGTCGAAAGAGGATAATATCTGTTAGCGGTGGATCTAGGTCGTTACATAACCCGTGTTCGAGATTACTTTTGTCGACCTTACAGTAGCTATTTCTTCCTCAATTTCCTCAGTGTAGTTGTTTACGAATTCGACCGCCTTGGAGATCAATTTTCATGAGCCTTTCGAAGCTAGTTCTTCCCCAAATTTGTTGGGTAGGCCTCAAATTGAATATATTTTTTGGAACATAAAAAAAATTATAACGAGAACGGGTCTAAAATAGGTTAACCGATCTAAACGATGGCTAATGGTAAGAAAAACCAAAACTGTATAACATGGCAGGTTCAGAGGCGTCACCATCTTCAACCTCCAACCTTACCCATAATGTGAAATAACAATGGCTGACCCCTCTAAAACTCGATGGTTTTAGCATGGTTTCAGGGCGATCTTCGCTCGATTCCTACACAAAACTTGTAGTCCTACATATCATGGATCGAATGGAAGAGATTTGAGCTCATTTGGTTAAAAAATTAACAAGATATAAGGCTCGAAAGTATACCTAATAAAAAGAAAATGATACTTGAATGACATTAACGGTCAGAAAGATCTAAAAGTCAAATCCAAAGTTTGTCAATGCAGCTACTATAGAATACGAAGTTAAAGAGCTAGAGACGTATGAAGAAGGATCACAAAATATGGCTTGGCAAAAGGCAACGGAGAAATAATTTATACCCTTAGAGAAAAAATCAAACCTAGGAAGTAGTGTCAAAACTCGAAGATGTCAAACAAATCTTTTGCATGCCACTTTACAAAAGAAAGTCTCCCATGATGAATTAATTAAGAGGTACAAGGCTAGACTTGTAGCTCAAGGGTTCACTCAACAATATAAACTAGACTCTCATGAAATATTTAGTTCAATGGCAAAGATCACTACTATACCGGTCTTGCTAGCCCTTGGGGTAAGTAAAGATTGAAAATTATGACAGTTGGATGTGAAAATGTTTACTGGAGTCATGAATCAGTACATGCAAAGTCCGAAGAAGCCTCATTTGGATGCAGCTCGACAAACCTTGAAATATTTCACTATTGACCATGATCTTTTGTGCAAAAGATGTGAAGACTGCAAACTAGCTTGATACTACGATGTCAACTGTGCAGCAGACCACGATGCCCCGAAGATCAACCACTAGGTATGTGTTCAAGCTCGACTAGGAAAATATTTATTAATGAAGCAAAAGACAACCAATAATATTATTTTCAACTACAGAAGCGGAGTACATAGCAGCAAGTGGAGAACTCAAGAAAGTACATGGCTAAAACTCATGATTTGCACCAGAAAGTTGACCATCTAATATCACTTTATTGCAACAACCAATCTCCGGCTCATCTAGTAGACAATTTGATGACGCTAGAACAAAGTATCTGAAGGTGCACTACTATTTTATTTAGAGAGAAAATCTTGAAGGAAAAATATGTATGACCAAGTGGTAGACTTGTCTACAAAAAGGTTGAGTACTCGTAAATATAAGGGATATCGCTGTCAGCTGAATATGTTGCAACGAATGAGGACTAGTGTTGAGAGAGTGTTAAAATATTACCACTATCACAATTTGTAAATAGGGGGGTGTAGCTCATATGGTAGAGCGCTCGCTTCGCATGCGAGAGGCACGGGGTTCGATTCCCCGCACCTCCATTTTTGAAATATAACTTCATAAAATAAATTTATAATAGTGTATATATAGGACTTTGCATGTGAGAGGCACATGTTTAATTCTCTACACCTCTATGATTTACTATTTTTCTTGAAATTAAACTTCTTAATAATTAATCGATTTTTATTTTTAATTTTTATATCATATAAAAAAAATTAATTTCAATTACAAAAATCTAAAATTTAAAATAATATGAAATGCATAAATGGAGCGCACAGATTTAAAATAATATGAAATGCATGAATGGAGCACAGATTTAAAATAATATGAAATGCATGAATGGAGCGCATGTAAGAATCAAGACATTTGATTTCATATACATTTATGATCTGTTTTAAAATGTAAACTTAATCGTGGTTGAAAAAAAAAATTTGTTGCATTTTTAGGATGTTTGAGTATTTTTTAAACATAGTACTAACGGTACAAAAAAAAAAAATACAATGTCATGGAGTGCTAATCATACACGGAGTGCTAATCATACACCATGTTTATTTCAAAAGAAATATGAGTTTGGTAAATTCTATATTTGATAAATTTCTAATAAATTTTTTAACCTACAATATTTTAGGTTAAATAAAATTTTATATTTTATATTTCATAAACACAAAGTTATACACCAAATTAAAGTTAAAAATGGTTAGAATCAATCTTCAAGTTTTTTTAAGGAAATTGATTGGAGGCTCAAATCAAGCTTCTAAAAGCTACATTTTGTGTTTTTTTATTTTTAATTTTTAGTGAAGCAAGAAAACTAGTATTAACAAATTTCGTTCTAAATTTTTATTCCCAAAAAAAACTAGACACTGGCTTAATTTGAAACGCATTGTTCTTCCCCCAAATTCAGATGAACATTTGAAGCGCCAAAACCTAAAACAGATAGATTCACAATTCACAAAAAAGAAATTGAATCTTCAGAAAGAAAAACGAAAAAGATAATTAATACAGTTCCCTATATGGCCATTTGGTTAAGTGTGAAGCAAGAAATCCAAAGAATTCCAATTCCAATTCCAATTCCAATTCCAATTCCAATTGTGAATCAAAAATTCAAATGGAAGAAAAAGAAATCCACAATTGTCGAAGAAGATTGATCGTATTCACATCAGCTCTTTGATTAAAGTTAAGAACACATTAAAGTAAAGCACACAAGGCTAACAAAACCTAAATTCCAGATCTGAACACCTCGACCACGTTTCTTCATTTAATTTAGGATTCATCCTCACCACCAGACGCCTTGGAACTACCAGCCTTCTTCGGCAATAGCAGATTGTGAATGTTAGGCATAACACCGCCATTCGCAATCGTTACGTCTCCAAGAAGCTTGCTCAGCTCTTCGTCGTTCCTCACAGCAAGCTGGATATGGCGAGGCACAATTCTAGTCTTCTTGTTGTCCCTTGCGGCATTTCCAGCCAATTCCAGAACCTAGAAATTTTCAGGAAGAAATTCTTAACTGAAGGCGAATCGAAAATAGGAAAAAATTCAGGATTAGAAACTGGAGAAAGTGTTTATACCTCCGCTGCAAGATATTCGAGGACGGCGGCGAGGTAAACCGGAGCTCCAGCACCGACTCGTTCTGCGTACTTACCGGCTTTCAAGAAACGAGCAATACGACCGACAGGAAATTGAAGGCCGGCCTTGCTACTCCTTGAAGTGGCCTTCTTCGACGCTCCAGATCCCAAAGTTTTGCCTCTTCCCGCCATTGATTTGTCGAAATTTGGATACAGAAGGAGATGAAGTTCAAACTCAGGACTATTTTGAATGAAAAATAAAGGATGACAAATGGGAAGTTGCGTGTGCGAGTAATATATAAGGAACCGATTTTTAGACCAACCAATAGAATACAAGTACGCGGATCATTACCATGACCGTTCGATTACCATTCGGCGGACGGCTTAGATTGAACTTCGATTCGCCCACCGCTTGCGATTTGTAGTGTACTTGGGCCTACCACGTCCATTTGGGCCCTTCTCGTTTCTGAAAGATCCGTTTGAATGCGGGCCGGGCTTTCAACTTTTTTATTAAAAAAAAAACGTAGCTCCTTCCCTTTTATGCATGGCCCAATAGCTCTTGGACCCTTTCTCAGCCCATAATCCTCGGCTATTTTTTTTAATGTAAAAAAAATATTAATTTAATTTTTGAAAATTTTTAAAAAATTATTATTTTCATTTTCCCATAACTCACTATTAAATTAAATTAAGGTAAAACTAGTAGACGACTAAATTATTGAATAATGGTCGATATGTGAGGTATAATTTACAGAAATTGAATAATTCAACTTTAAATGCGTTCAAATGGTCAACGTATTTAATATATTGGAACACATGAGTTAAACTAATAAAAATGGAATTTGATTGGGTAATTTTAGAAATAAACATAAATAATTTGTTTAAATTGGGTTTCCATTGGAATATTTGGGAGTGAGAGTGAGACATTTAAGTATATCCATGTGGGTTTGAGTTGGAACAATATTGACCAAACAAACAATTTGTTAATAAAATAAAGTAAAATAGAACTTTATTTGATTGTCAATTTGTAATTTGGATGTTGTTGGAAGAATATAGTACCCACTCACATGTAAAACCAAGAACAAAGGGTTGATGGCCCCATCACCCTTATTCCTAATAAGACAAAAAATAAAACACATAATAATGTGTCACATCCATTTCTCATCATTATTATTCTCTACTCCTTACTATGAAGAGAGTAGGTTTTGACCCACACGTTGCGACAAGAGAAGCGACGACCCTCAAGTGGTGCCATCCAGCCACTTGGGAGGGCCTAGACGAGTGTCATGATGCGACTGAGGAGAACGGTGCATCATCTAACACACCACATGAACTGGGCATTGAAGACAAGTTGAGACATAAGCAAGACAGAGACATCGAATAGACAAGAGAGGCAAAGATAGGCTTGTTGAAGGGTCGGGTAGGGTCCCGGGCCTTAACCTCGAAACTCGAGGTTCCGGAGAGAATTTTGGCATACGGTTCAGGAGTTAAGTCCATCCATATGAAATATGAATGCTCGCCAAGTTTGGTGTCAATCGGACACCGGATGGAGAATGCACGATACCGTATGACCATTCACCAAAATCATGTCTATGCTTGGAAAATTGAAAATGACTCAAAATGTACTATAGGGGTACCATGGTGTTAGCTCTCCACCATCCCTGGGTCTTGTAGCCTAAGTGAGCTAACCTGTGGCACATACGTGTGCCACAGTATGGGCGAGCATGTCAAGACGAGTGTCTCGAGTGACTTTCTTTGAAATGGGTTTTTCAAGGATAGTACCGGACGACACGGGTGCGTCGGTACTGTGCCCCAGCCTGCGTGTTGGAGGTTGCTACATGCACCCGCTATCTGGCACGGTATCCGTAAATGACACGACATGGGCATGGTAGGGCCAATGCCTCGATAAAACCTGGATGGATGGATGTTTGGGAAATCCCGATGAGATGAGCGACACGTGGGCCCATGGCATGACCGAACGAGTTGTGATGGCCGACGACATCCTGAGACTCGAGATGGCACCAAGACATATGAACCATGTCGATGGGGATCAAGATGACAAGATGAGATGTGATGTTGTATTAGAGACCTTGACCCGAACAGAGGCAAAGTTGAGCTGAATGACTTAGCTTAGTGTAGAGGCAAGTCAGATGTGTCGTAGACGATTGAACATGCACGCGCAAGCGACGTGTGTGGTTGAATAAGCTTGGATTCCATACCAGCGATGTTTGATTGACTAAGACAAACCTCACCTAAGGTCCGACCACAAAGCCGGGGTGAAAATTATATATGGGGTTTAATTTCTCTTAAGGCTAACCGTAATCATGTCAAGATTATCACGCCGCATGGTAAAAATGTAGGACCGTGACACATAGCATACCCTTTAGGGGTGGGAGGCAGCTCAACACAATGAAAGGAAAAGTACATTAAGAATTTATTATCTCAACCCCCACTACACATTTGTCATTTTCAATGTATTTTTCACTTTATCTCACTGAAAAAAAATCTAAAATTTGAAAAGTGAGGTCGCTTTCGTTCCTTGAGTACTAACCTATTGATGTCCTTACTGAATTATTGACCCTCATCTCGTAGTATCTTATATACTGGTGTTTTTTAAGTTCTTATTGTCTCACGATAGTTCGTACTCAGCTACCTTAAAGTTTTTTTATACTACTTTGGAATTTCCATGGAGTCTTAGGGTAAGTTGGTTAGTTATATTGAATTGTTATTGTTCATGTTGCATACTCAATTATCACGTATCAATGAGGTCTATCTTTCATTGTTTGAAACTAATAAGCTACTAGGTCACTACGGGAAGTATCTCTCAATATCGGTCAACTAAAAGGCACTCTTCTACACTCGTGTATACCATTACCCTTGTAGAAAAGTCCATAACCAATGAATAGTTGAAAATCCCTTGATTCTTCTTACGTGAGTCCTATCTATGACACATAACTATATTCAGAAAATGCTTATCCAACTTTTGATAAAATTACTACGATAAATTGTGAACCCTCATCACTATGATAGGTTCACTAATAGGAGCTAATGGCTCAATTACAAGTCTTCACATCACCATAGAAGTCATAGGGGTGACCCTATAATTGATACTACCATGTACAACATCATATCCTCGGGACAACATCATCTCCTCGGAAGCGCCCTACATCATCTCCTCCGAAGCGCCCTCACAGGTCAAATAACACGAGGTTTGTTACTTTAGCATGGGGGGAATAATGTAGGATCCCTCCGACCTGTGCAATAGTTATTAATAAAAAAAACACTACGCTCTTTGCCCTATCCTTTTCTTTTCCTCTGTCTCCATGTGTACAAATTAATATATTAAATTTTAATTCCACTGTTTTTCTTTTTTTGAGCACACATGGAAGATGTTTTCCTTTGGCTCATGGTTTTGGAGTTCCCAATATAATAGTAAATGAGCTGTCATTTTTTTTTTTTTTTTTTTTTTTAAATTAACCCATTTTCAAATATATATATTTCTAGACCTCATTAATGTGAAAAGACATTCATGCCCCTCCCTTCACGAGTCAACACCATCTTACTCTCTTAAAATTCAAATTCTTGGCACTTCCCCCTTTTGGTGCTGAGATTCCCTCCATCTTCTAGATGCAACAACGGGTTGATTGAATCTTCTTTCAATTCTCTTTGCATGTCATGAGAGTTTGATAGAACTAAGAACTATCAATCCTACCATATATTTCAATGAATATGCGAAGGAAATGCTATTAAAATTATTAAAAGATATTTCAATTCATGTCACATTTAAGAAGAATGAAGTTTCATTGTTATAAATTTTGGGTGGATTACAATTTAGAGTAATTTAGAGTTATTGTATTTCATTAATGTATTTTAAGACATTTTATTACTTCCGGTTACATTTACATCATGGTTAATTATGACCATAAAATATGAATATTACAATTATTGGGATATCTTTTGATAGTTTCATTTTGAGGCTACATAAAGACATGTATGTTGTATTTGTAAGTAGACTTGGAAAATGTAGTAAAAAAAACATTTGTGCTTTCTTTAGCTAATGACTAAGTTTTTTTTGCAATTCTATGTAGTTTAGGTTGCATGTAGAATCATTCAAGCTCGACATGATCAATCTTGCTTGTGAAGTGATTTGAATCTCAAACAAGTGTTCTTGCGTTGAGATATTTGATCAACAAGAATCATTCAAGCTAGATATGATCGATCTTGCCTGTGGAGTGATTCAAATCTCAAACAATGTTCTTGCCTTGAAATATTCGATCACCAAGATAATCCGAATCTTACTTCCCTTGTAGTGATTCTTTATAACAATTCCTTTATGTGCACATGAACCATTAGGCAAACTTGTATATGTAACTCTTATGTTTGACAATGGGCTAGCTCACATTCACCATGATGATAATTAATAGGGAAAAAAAAAGGAGTGCTTATAATATCGTGGTGTAACGTTCATATGTAAATATTGGAGGAGTAATTCATGCTCACGTGACACATAACATGCATGAGACCTTACATTAAAAATCATGGTTCAATGAGATGATGCACCAAATACTAAATTCCCTAGGAGACTTGCATACATATTCAGTGGTATTTCATTCATGCTTATCATACACGATACACTATTGTTTCTCACAAAGCCATGTATTAACATAACAAACATGAATCAATAAAAGCAAAAAATACATTAGAATGTTATATCATAAATAATAACACATACATAGGTTACAAGTTACGTGTTATTCATATAATCAAAAAATACTATCTCCATTGATATGAGGCCTCTTGGGTAAGCCCAAAATAAAGCAAACTTAGCCCTGTCAATAGAATCCTCAAATGTCGAACAAAGGACTCCAAAAGAAAAAGGAATCGAGGCAGACATAGTAAAAAATGACAAAGACTCCAAAAGAAAAAGGATTCGAGCCTCGATTAAGGGGGAGACGTACTTTGTTCAAAGGGAGGTGTTGGATGAAAGTCCCACATCGGCTAATTTAAGGAATGATCATGGGTTTATAATCAAATAATACTATCTCCATTGGGACGAGACCTTTTCGAGAAACCCAAAGCAAAGCCATGATAGCTTATGTTCAAAGTGGACAATATCATACTATTGTGGAGATCTGTGATTCCTAACATTCGTAACAACAATAAACTCACTTATAGTTTTAGGCTCAACTTGATGCTCCTAAACTTGTTTTGACCAAATGTTCTTGGGTCTTAGAGTCTAAATAAATGAGTATTACTTAAATGTCCTAAAAGGAATCGGTAAATATTATAAATTATCAAAAAAAAAAAATTCTAACCTTTTTTAGCCTCAATTGGGTAAAATATTTCCAAGATAACTTAGGGTACTTCTACACCATATTACCCTATGAACAAAGGCATAAAGGTAATTTCACCCCCTACTTATATTAAAATCATTTGCAAAAGGTCCAGAAAAAAAAAAAAAAAAAAAAAAAAAAAAACTTTTTAAAAAACGAGCCTATCATCATAAATGAAAACAAAAGAGATCCAGGAATTTGCGTTGAATTTCCCACATCCCCTCCGAATTCTCCCCCCCCAAAATGCCCAAAAAAGAAAGAAAAAAAAAAGAAAGAAAAACTCTCTTCCTTGTAGCTCAAGAGAATAGTGATCTTTGAAGAAATGGGGTTTTGTTATCTGTGAAGAAAATCAAATATGCCAACAGTTTGGGTGTCCTTGAAGAAATCTTTGTACTGCAAATCAGACCCATCAGAAGTCCATGACCCAAAAACCAGGAAGAATTTGGGTTCAATTTTGACAAGAAAAACAGGGGGAGGAGGAAGATCAGGCTGTTCAAGGTCCATAGCGAATCTCAAAGATGTCATCCATGGCGGCACCAGCAAGAGGCATTTCGACAAGCCCCCAAGTTGCAGTCCAAGATCCATTGGCAGCAGCGACTTTCTCAACCCAATAACCCACCAAGTCATTCTCAACAACTCTAGATGCGAGCTCAAAATCACCGGTTTCCATACCGGTTTCCCCCAAGATGTGCCTGCCGCCGATCCTCACGCCGGTGCTAACATTACTTCCACCTTCGTCGGCACTCTTACACCAGGCACGCCCGGCCCTGGTGGCTACCCATTGAGGCCTTCTTCAAGAAAGTTCCCATTAAGAGACGGATTCGGAAGCTCTCATAAATCTGGCGGCGGCGGAGTGAGGAACAGAGTCTCTTTGAAAACAGAGGATATTGGGAATGGGTCTTGTTCGACGGTTACTTGCCATAAATGTGGCGAGCAGTTCAACAAATGGGATTCTGCTGAAGCACATCATCTTTCAAATCATGCTGGTATGCAACAAAAATTCTTAATTCAATTTTCTGGGTATTTGTTTTAAATCTAAAACTCATGAAATTTGCAGTAACAGAGCTTGTGGAAGGAGATTCATCAAGGAAAATCGTGGAGATAATATGCAGAACAAGCTGGTTAAAATCAGAGAATCAAAGTGGTAGAATAGAAAGAGTGGTGAAAGTCCACAATATGCAACGAACACTAGCCCGATTCGAGGAGTATCGTGAGACAGTCAAAATGAAAGCCAGCAAGCTCCCAAAGAAGCACCCACGGTGCATTGCAGACGGGAACGAGCTGCTGCGATTCTACGGCACGACTGTCGCGTGCTCGCTTGGCCTCAATGGCTCCTCCAGCCTCTGCATGTCGGAGAAATGCTGCGTGTGCAGAATCATACGTAATGGGTTCTCAGCAAAGACAGAGATGAAAGAAGGGATAGGCGTGTTCACAACTTCTACGAGCGCAAGAGCATTCAACTCGATCGAGATGTCGGGACGGGACGAGGCGATAACGAGGAAGGCGATGATTGTATGCAGGGTGATTGCAGGGAGAGTTCATAGGCCATTGGAGAACATACAAGAAATGGCTGGACAAACGGGGTTTGATTCATTGGCGGGGAAAGTTGGGTTGCATTCAAATATAGAAGAGCTTTATTTGTTGAATCCTAGAGCTTTGCTTCCATGTTTTGTGGTAATTTGCAAAGCATGAAGCAAATTATTGTGGGAATTTTAGTAGAAAATTCAAAATTCAAAATGATGAGAGGAGAGAACGAGGGCGTTTCAGGTGTGTCCGTGTCGGTGTCTGTGTCATATTGTTGGTGGCGGAAGCATATTTGAGGCTGTCTTTGTTGCATGTCACCGTCCAGAACAGCCTATAGGCTTGGCGCAAAAGGGCTATATGCGAGAAGCCCACGGTCCCTTTCTCTCTCAATTCAAAATGCTAATTGTTTAAGTACACCTAATGTTTTATCGTTTTAAAACAAGTTTTTGTGGAATGCTTTGTTCTCTTTTTCGACCCATTTGGATGTCATAAATATAAAGTAAAATATCTTATTATCGGATCTTTTCAACCAAATAAATAAATAAATAAAACTACAAACACAAATAAAAATAATGTTACTGCTGTGGATAATACATTAAAAATAAAATAAAAATAGTTTTGTTAATTAATCGAGTTGCAATGGAATGATTTTAGAAAATTAAGATAATCTACATGCAAGAAAAATGATCAATTGCCATAGTCGATAATTTAATCTTTGCTCTATAAATTAGTGTTAGATTTACTGATAATATATATATATATATATTAATTAATTAATTAATGGATAAGAGTATAAAATTATAGTGTTAATATTTTAGAAGTTTGACTATTTCTCCCTTTTATTGGAAATAGTGATTTAGATGAGGTATGTTTGGTTGGCACCATGTAACTTCATGCATGACAACTCCATTCGAGATGCCTCTCCCATGTTTTTCTTAACCCCTCTCTTCACTTTACTTTCAAAATAATAATAATAAATAAATAAATGAAGAATTACTCATATTTCTTCCCATATAATTTGTTTATACTTTATGCCATCAATCAATTATGTACTAAACTTAGCTTTTTGCCGTCCAGTGGTGCAGGAATTCCCTGTTGGATGATGGAAGTCCCACATCGGCTAATTTGGGGAATGATCATGAGTTTATAAGTGAGGAATACTAACTCCATTGGTATGAAGCCTTTTGGGAAGCCCAAAGCAAAGCCATGAGAGCGCTTATGCTCAAAGTCGACAATATGCAAAGCCATGAGGCGCTTATGCTCAAAGTCGACAATATCATACCATTGTGGAAAGTGGTACAATATTTTAACACTAATTTATTACGATTTTTATTTACCGGAAAAATAATTTCAACCAATATGGAACATAAACCACTTTATAATTAGGTCAAGAGTCAATTGGGTTTAACATGACTTAGCCCAAAGGCCAATTTAACCTAAGTCCATTGTGGGAAGTTGGGCCAAAGAAAATTTGATTCATTGTAAGTCATACAAAACCCAAATTGGTTCTAAGTAAGAGATATAAAGCCACACTGAACACAAGAACTAATTGTGTCCTTTATTATATCATCTATTCCATGCTCAAACTCGAACCCCAAATCTTTCAATTTCTTGTTTCCAACCTCAGAACGCATCCAATTTTGCTTCTCATCAACACATCTGCACAACAAACAACAAAACCATGTCAATTTCCCTACGTCCCTGCATCCGATTTTGCTGCTCCAACCCAATACTACCTTTCCAACTTCACATGACACTGTCGTGATAGTCGTTCGGTCAACTCTGACAATGTATAGCTTCCGACACAGCATAGATATCGACCTTTGGCCTTCATGTGCTCCATTAGGAAGATGTGAGCTCTACATATATCCTTGGTGTGAACCACTGCAACTGATCCTATTCTTTCGTTCACCGTTGATACTATTTTAAGGAAGTTGGGATCTCCTGTGAAATTGATTAGGTTCATCATTTCATTTCGTTTAATTTACTTTAAGATTTTCAAATCACCAGAGAGAAAATGACATTACAAAGTTGTTTTGGCTAGCTTATCTATGTAGTTGAATAATAATAATAAAAAAAAAATGTAGAAAGATTTTTACTTGTTATTGGTGCCATGAGAACTTGAACGCTTGATGGGACATTGGAAGTGAGGAATGGACCAGAAACTGTGCTTGTAATTACTGAAACGATATCAATACCATTTTCATATGCAAATTTGAATGCTGCGTCCTCACTTAGACGCTTTGAAAGTGCATACACCTATAACAACCAAAGAGAATTAGAGTTAGAGTAGAGTTTCAAATTAGCCAAATGATATACGTCACTTACCCAGCCACTTGGTTTGTTCTTCCAAACTTGATCTACAAAAGTTTGGCATGATTCATCAACAAAACGCTTTCGTTTTCCATTTGCATCTTTACCAGTAAGAGTACTAATCGTCGACGTGAGAACGACTCGCTTCACTGATCTAGATTTCATGCATGACTTAAGCACGTTGATGGTCCCCTTAATTTCCGGGTTGATCACATTTGTTTGAACATATTCCTCTTCGAAAGTTATTAAGAGGAAAACATAAGTCTTTGCTTCATTCAATTATCTCATCTTCTTATATTAAAAGAGCTTACCAATATTGTCTTGTTGATCAACATTGAAAGTCATTGAAGCAGCAACATGAAATACACCATCACACCCTTTTACAGCTTCATCAAAGCTTCCTTCTTCTCGTAGATCGGCTTTGAACAGTTGTAAACGGTCCGTGTTCGTCCATAAAGATAATAGCTTTAAAGACTTTGCTGGTGGATAAAAAGATTTTATTAAGTACTTAACAACCCCTAAAAATTTATTTCGAACAACATAATTACATGTGACGTTAATATTCTAGTAAAAAATATAACATCTTAAACATTTAAATATAATGCACTCGATATCCAACCTAAAATTAGAATTTGATGGTTCGACCGGATCAAAAAATTCATCATCATCTATATCATATAATATGTGAACGAAGAATCGATCTACTTTATTTATAGATCAAAATTCGGGCTGATCATATCATTCCATTAATTTGATGATCGCTACATCTTCTTTTTCTATTATTAAAATTTTCAATTTTATATTTAAAAAGTATGAAACCACTCAAAGTGAACTTGAAAATTTGATAATTCAAAAAAAAGATTTCAGTCTAATAATTACATGAATTGTTTCTAAAATTGAAAGTTCGAGTATGTATTACAGTCTCTTGAAGTTTCGAGATTTACAACAAATTTTCTAAGATTCGAGTAGATAAAAACAATTAGTCCCATCATAAAAAAAGAAAAAAAAAAAAAGAAAAAAAAGAAAAGAAGGTGACAAACCTGGGTGTCGAAGAGTGGCATGGACGTTATACCCATTTTGAAGAAGAAGGTTAACCAAGGAAGAGCCGATGAAGCCTGTGGCACCAGTGACGCAGTATGTTGTTGGACTTCCCCTTCCTCTTTCTGATCCTTCTTCTTCCATCTCTCTGCTTTCTCCGCCCAAACCCAAACCCAAACCCAAACCCAAACCCCTTTTCTTTTCTTTTCTTTTCTTTTCTTCTATTTATTTATTTGGATGCAGATTCCATAAAAGCTCCAACAAACCCACACAAAACGTATGCCTTCCCTCTGTAAAAAAATATAAAATACTGTACAACAGACAAACAACCCAATTAAATTTCATTTTTTACATCCAAACTTCTTTCCTTATATAACTTTTTTAATTTATCTTAATTTACCTCCCAATTGGATGAAATTGAAAATGTTCTTGATAAAGATGATTCTTTTTTTTTTTAGAGATGTCGTACAAATAAGAGGAATCTTGAAATCTCTATTCTCATTCAAAATTCAGAATCGGTGTAATCATAGGTTGGGTCTTAGGGATTTTTCTGAGGAAGCATGTAAGCAGATAGAATAGATGTAATGACTCTAGATTTTTACTAACTTAAATCTCTACCGTATATATAACATAACTATTTTATGCGGAAATAATCATGAAATTACATGTTTAATAAAAGGTCTTTAAAATAAATTAATGGAAAAATTAAAATAGACATAGGTAAAAATTAAATAGAAATATCTTATACTAACCTATATAGTCTAGGCATGTGTTATGGTCACAAATTTCATGACATAAAGACCCTATGATGTGTTACTTTATAAATTTGTATAATCCTTTTAAACCATGACATAAGACTCTTTGTCAAATTTCATGCCATTTAGAGGTCACTTTGGTTATAAGTCAATGGTATATAATTATAGGAGCATTTTGGTCATTTTACGCCCACTCTTGATTTAGTCTCCTGTCATAATCCATGACCACTAAATACCATACAGGATTGTATCATGTCATATTGAGCCTTCACCTAAAATTTTATGAGAAACAAAATCCATTTATAATGTTTGTGGTTTAGGTGCTTCATTGAAATCAACATTCATGTGGAAAATAACGTTGGAAAACTTTAAATACATAGCAAAATCATTTTCATGCATATAGTAGCATTTAGTAGCTTACTAAACCATGACTCCCTTTCACAATACAAAACTAGCTAAATCTAAACACTATCAATACATCAATCAACATTCACATTTCATGCAAGGTAAATCATGAAATGAGAACTACTTGTGTCCTGGGTCGAGGTGCTACGTCGTAACCAGTGTCCTGGGTCGAGGTGCTACGTCGTAAAACTCTATCTATGGTGGGACAATGTGGTGTGTGTGCTAGCATGCTCTCATCATCCATGAGAGGTTAGCTAGTGAACCCTATCCACAAGACCATCTAGTCACCTAAGATTGGGGGAGCGATCCTTTGTGCTTGCAAGTTACTAAGACTACCATATAATTCTATTTCCCCTCTTAGGACAAATTTGTTGTGTGTCATAATTTAACTATGATGAGAGTAGGTTATGACCCTCATGTTGCGACAAGAGAAGCAGCAACCCTCAAGTGGCGCCTATCCGGCCATGCGAGGGTCTAGACGAGTGCCATGATGCAACTAAGGAGGATGGTGCATCATCTAACGTACCACACAAAATGGACATTGAAGAGAAGATGAAGCATAAACCAGACAAGGGCCACAAGTAGATACAAGTGTCAAAGATAGGCTTGTTGAAGGGTCGGGTAGGGCCCAATCCTTAACCTCGAAAGTCAGCTTTTTGAAGGAAATTTGGAGATACGATTTTGGAGTAAAGTTTGTTCATATGAAATATGAATGCTTGCCAAAGTTGGTGTCAACCGAACATCGAACGAATGCTCTACAACACCAAATGACTGTTCGCTATGACATCTATGCGAGAAGCATTGAAAATGCTCAAAATGTACCTTAGGGGGAGACATGGTGTTAGCTCTCCACCACGTCTGGACCCTATGGCCTAAGCGAGCTACCCTATGGCACATACGTGACACAGCGTGAGCGAGCATCTCGGGCATCTTCCTTTGAAAAGAGTCTTTCAAGGACAGTTCTAGATGTAATATATGTGTCAGTATTGCACCCCAACCCATGTGTCAAGGGTTGGATTATTCTCCCGCAATCCGAAACGTATGTCACAAATGGTTTAGCATGGACTTGAAGAGTCTGATGCTCGAGAGAACCCATATGGATGGATGTTCGAAATGTTGGGATGAGAAGATTGACACATAGGTCCGTTTCCAACGGATGTGTCTGAGCAAGTAAAGATGGTCGAGCTGTCCCGAAACATGAAATGACATCACGACCCATGAGTCATGTTGTTGGGAACCAAGATGATGATGAGATGTGATGTTGTTGTGTCGCACACGATTGAACATGCACGCATGAGTGGCCGAACAAGTTTGGATTCTGCACAAGTTGTGTTCGGTTGGTGAAGACAAACCTCGTTGTCGGTTCAATGAAGGCACAAAGTTGGGCAAAAAATGTGAATGAGACTTGAGTTCCCTCTTAAGGTTTGTCATGAGCGTGCCAAGATCACGATGTCGCAAGGTTGAAGAAGTATGACTGTGACACTGTGCAGGACAATCCAACTAAACTATTGGTCACACAAGCCTAACCACCCTAGGCTTGACTCGACGGTATTTGTACTGAAGTGGAAAGGAAAGCGGAAGCTCTATTGACACCGTACCAACTGCTAACAGTCTAGAGGTTACCTTTGTCTTGCTGAGTTGCTACAATCTTTATGATCTTTGACCATGGAAGCTTACTTCGCTTACGCAATGAATGACCGGTGATCTTAATTGAGGCGAGACCTCATAAAATTATGATGAGATAATATGGTGATTTCTAGTCTAAACATCATCCAAGTGAGGTTGGCTAGCCCATCCCTAAGGATCATAAAGTCACCTAAGTTTGGGACATGCGATCCCTATGTCCTAACCAGCTATTAGGTTATCGGACGTGGTCCTACGCTCCCCTCTCAGGAAAGGGTTTATAGCACAGTTGCCCTATTGAAGAGACCACTGGCCATTCCACGAAGCTGAATCTCACACTAACCTAACCACCTTGAGCCTAACTCGTTAGGAAAGGCAGTGGAGGGTTTGAAGACACTGTCACACTACTATTAGCCTGAAGAACCACCTTGGTCATCTTCGGTTTCCGTGGAGGTTTACTAGATTCTTAGGGGCTTCTAGGTGGTTTAAATCTCATCTCTCATTTTTGGAACACTCGAAGTTAGCTCCTTGGGGCTAATCCAAGTCCCTAGGTGTACTCAGATCTTGACCTTTGATCACCGCTCATGATTCTGGGGTACTAGATCTACGGGAAATATTTTGACTTAGGTCAACGTGTAAACTGCATCAGCTGTGGTGCCCTAATCTTAACTGAGTTCTTTCACGCATGCTTTGTTACAGAGATACCTATTGATCACCTAAGCACTTAATCCATAATTTAAATTTGGTCTTGGTCATATCTCGAAGTTGAGAAGGTTTATTGGATTCTGAAGGCAGTTAGGTGGTTTAACACGGGCTTATGACTCTAGGTTGCTTTGTTTTGACTCCTCAAGTCTTTCTTAGTCTAGGAGCACTAGGGTTTAGACACTCTTACCGTTGCTCACAATCCTAAGGTGCTCAGTCTATTGGAGGGCTCCTAACCTAGGTCATCGTCTAGCCAACCTAATTCTAATGCCCTAGCTTTGTGCATATAAACACGTTTTACAAGGAGTACACACCTAGAGCTAACAAATACTATATCATGCATACATACAAGCAAACAAGTTCAACGGAAAAATAGCATCCATCAATCACCCGAAGCACAGATCAAAGTAGTCTATCCTTCTTTCTGACACAATGAAAAACATATAAAACAACATTTATCACGAATCTTATCACAAGGACATTTTTGTGATTTTTTACATCATACATAACGTACTCATCCACATTTGCCCAACTTAGTGATCATATTCTCTTTCTAGCTAAGCATGATACCTAACACACGTTTCTCATAAATCTCAACATAAGGACATAACAGTAATTTTACCATAACATACATACAATTCATACTCATCCAAAAACGCCTTTATGGAGTCTTTAACATGCATTTTCTTACCACCTAAGGTAAGGACTGCTCGCATGCGAGCACATCCTAGCGATCCCTATAAGTATTACTTGCCTAAAGTACATGTGATTACTTATTTGGATGATCCGTGCCTTTCCGAGCTAGCTTTACTTGCAGCTAAAAAATTCCTAAAATCTCTCTCTCACGTGCTGTCACTTGTGCATTCAACTTCTTCGTCAAAATTTCCCTTTTTCCAAACCAATTTTCGATTCTTTTCCACATTTGTTGAATTTTCATAACTTGGAGTGTGAGATCACACATCGGTTGGAAAAGGGAACGAAACATTTCTTATAAGGGTATGAAAATCTCTTCCTAACAAATGCGCTTAAAACTATGTGACTAACGACAATATGTAACGAGCCAAAGTGTGAAGAGATCAGAACGAGCTAAAAACAATCGATGGAGGGAAAATGTGGCTAGTTAGGTTTCTTTCTTTAAATTGTCCCTTTATTATTATCATTACTTTGTTTTTGGCATCACATGTACGGTTGTTTTGGTTTGACTCCTTGTGCGAACAAAAACAAAGTGGTTTAACATTTTTGTTGTTATTGGAATTCACATGGCGTGATTTCAGTGTTTTGTGTTAGCTGCGTGTGGCAGGTATATATATAATATATGGCTGCTTGTTGTAATTATATTGAATGATGTCTGCAACTGCACCACCAGAATAGGAAAGCCAACAGGCCGATGTAACCTACCAACCCCACTTCCATATGCACGTTCCACCCTTCCAATTCAACCATTTTAATTGCTGAAATAATTGTAATTTCTTTGTTTTCTTCTTCTTCTTCTTCTCGTGTCTTCGCATGATCTCTCTCATGTCTTCTTCAACATTAAGAATTTTGTTTCTTTGTTTCGAGAGGGTTTTGTTGGATGTCTTTATCTTGCAACGTGTATTAATGATTTAAAGAATGGAAGTAGCTAGGAAAGCCAAGAACCATGCAGTTCTTGATATCATTAAAGCCATTGCCTAAAGGCTACAAGCACCATCCCTCTTTTGGATTTTCTCTTAATTTGCTTTAATGTTCAAGGATGGATCTGACTGTCGCTCACGATTCTAAGGTGCTCAGTTTATTGGAGGTGTCTTAACCTAGGTCATTATCTAGCCAACCTAACTCTAACACCCTAGCTCTGTGCAGATAAACACGCTCTACAAGGAGAATACATAGTCAAACACTTGGAGCTAACACGTACTTATATCGTGCACACATACAAGAAAACAAACTCAACAGGGAGATAACATCCATCAATCACTTAGAGCACATATTACAATAGCCCATCCTCCTTTCTAACACAACGGAAAGTGTATAAAACATCATTCATCACAAATCTCATAATAGGGGCATTATTATAATTCATTCTGGCAGCGGACTTGCGATTGTGTGGCACTCACTTTCCAACGACAAGTGAGCTAAGCCAATTCATTCTTACGTCGCCTACAGCCAAGCGACGTATGCTCGAGCCTCTGGCCTTAGTTTAAGAGAAGGTTTTAGAAAACGAGGGCAGAGAGAAATTTTTGAAAGAGAGATTTTTGAAAGACATTATATAAGCAAGCAAAAGAGTAACAACAACGGCTCACAGTATATAACCTTGGGTAGGGAGAAGTTAACAACTAGTCATATCCCCCTATAGTACATTCTGGGTATTTCATGTTTAGCAGGCCTAGACATGATTTTTCCAAAACGTCATACTCCCTAGAAATACAGAAGGAAAATACTAGAACATGGAAAGACATAAAGGGTTTGGCTTGTCATGGGCAACACGCCTTGGGCGAGCATGACCGTGACATACTCCCCCACCTAAATGGTTGACGTCTTTGTCAACCGACTACTTTCAAACCTGGTTCGGCACGTTCCCAGCTAGTTTCCTCCGTAGGGAGATTTTTCCATTTGACAAGGAATTCGCGAATCGTCCATACGGGTCTTCCTATCTTCCTAACTCTGTCGGCTAGGATCTCTTCTACTTCTTTGGTGTCTCTTTGTTTCAGATCTATGCTGGTCATCATCTGGGTCAGGGTGATAGGGCTTCAAGTTGCTCACATGAATTACTGGGTGAATTTTCATCCATGTGGGTAGCGCAACTCTGTAGGAAGTATCCCTGATTTTTTTAAGGACTTCAACCGGGCTTTCATATTTTCGAACTAGTCTTTGGTCCTTTCGGTTGTAGAATTTGATCTGTTCTGGTCTCAACTTGATGAGAACTTGGTCTCCTGCTCGGAATTGGAGGGGGCGACGCTTCTTGTCCGCCCACCTCTTCATATGCTTGGAAGCTTTCTCCAAATATTTTCGGGCTATATTTGTTGTCTGCTTCCATTCGCTGGTGAAATTTTGAGCTTGAGGGTTTTTTCCTGCATAAGGATGATCAATAATATGGGGTAAAGCCGGCTGTCGTCCACTTACAATTTCGAAGGGGCTCTTTCCCGTAGACGAACTCGTCTGACAATTGAAACAGAATTGGGCAACATCGAGCAGTTGTATCCAGTTCTTCTGGCGAGCATCGACGAAGTGACGTAAGTACTCTTCTAGCAAGCAGTTGAACCGTTCCGTTTGTCCATCGGTTTGAGGATGATAGCTCGAGGGGATGTTTAAAGTTGTTCCCAAGAATGCGAATAACTCGGTCCAGAATGTGCCGATGAATCTACCATCCCTGTCGCTAATGATTCTCGATGGTATGCCCCATAACTTCACAATGTGTTTGAAAAATAGTTGGGCTGTTAGTTCAGCTGAACATAATTTGGGTGTGGGAATGAACGTCGCGTATTTCGAGAATTGGTCTACAATAACCAAGATGGCGTTATATTTTCTGACTTTTGGGTGGTGTGTTATGAAGTCCAGAGATACACTTCCCAAGGTCTTGTTGGCACGGGTAGAGGTTCGAAGAGTCCCGAGACTTTTACTTTCTCGACTTTGTCCTGTTGGCAGATGAGGCATGTCTTGGTGTACTGCATGATGTCGTCTCGCATATTTGGCCAGAAGTACCCCTTTTTTATTAAGGCGTATGTTCGTTGCCACCTAGGGTGTCCGACCCATAAGGTATCATGACATTCATGAATGAGCTTCTTCCTCAGTTCTCCTGTTCTTGGAACGTATAATCGGTTTCCCTTTGTAATTAGAAGGTCTCCCTTGATCCAAAACTGTTGTGTCTTCCCAGCTTTGGCTAGTTCAACGACGGCTTTGACCGATGGATTTTTATGTAAATGTTCTTTGATGATGTCGCGCATCGATCCATCGATCTTACTTGAGTGAATATGGGCTAACATACACAGGGCTGCATGTTCGCCCTTCTGACTCAGCACGTCGGCTGCTTGGTTGCTCTTTCATGCCTTGTGTTCGAATTTGAAGTCGAATTCAGCCAATGACTCCTGCCATTGGGCTTGTTTTGTCGTCAATTTTGGTTGATCGAAGAAATGGCAAATGGCGCTGTTATCCATCTTCACTACGAACTGTGATCCCAAGAGGTACTGTCTCCAGACTCGTAGGCAATAGACCACATCCAACATTTCTTTTTCGGAGACAGTGTAACTCCTTTCAGCATCATTGAGCTTCCGACTTTCATAAGCGATGGGGTGACCTTCTTGAATAAGGACACCACCTAGGGCAAAGTCGGAAGCATCCGTCTCTATTTCAAACGGTTTAGTAACATCTACTAATCCGAAGACAGGACCCTTCGTCATGGTTGCCTTCAGATCTTCAAAGGCCATTTGACATTCATTTGACCACGACCAAGGGTCGTCTTTCTTTAGAAGTTCTGTTAATGGGGTGGCTCCTCGTGAAAACCCTTCGACAAACACCTATAGTAGTTTGCCAATCCTAGAAAGGATCGCACATCGGATACTGAAGTAGGAATTTTCCACTCTTGGATAGCTTTATTCTTATCGCTATCCATACCGATCTGTCCACAACTGATGACATGTCCAAGAAAGTTGATACATGTTTGTGCGAAGACACATTTTTCTTTCTTGACGTACAACTAGTTATGCCGCAGCTTGTCAAACACTAGCTTCAGGTGCACCTTGTGCTCCTCCAGGGTTGTGCTGTATATAACTATGTCATCGAGGTATACTACGACGAACTGATCCAAGTATTCATGGAAAACCTGGTTCATTAACGTGCAGAACATAGCTGGGGCGTTTGTCAAACCAAAGGGCATTACCAGGAATTCGAAGGCCCCATACCTTGTTACACACGTCGTCTTGGGCTCGTCCCCTTCGGCGATACGTACTTGGTAGTACCCTGATCGTAGGTCCAACTTTGTGAAGTATTTGGCTCCGTGAAGCTGGTCAAACAAGTTGGATATTATCGGCAGTGGGTATTTGTTGCGTACCGTCACCTTGTTTAAGGCTCTATAGTCTATGCAAAGACGCAACGCCCCATCCTTCTTTTTCTGAAATAGTACGGGGGCTCCGTAAGTTGCCTTTGTCAGGGGGATGAATCCTGCCATCAACAACTCATCTAGTTGTTTCCTCAATTCGGCTAGCTTAGGGGGAGCCATCCGGTATGCGTTCTTTGCTGGGGGTTTAACCCCGGGGAGGAGTTCAATTTTGTGATCAATGCCTCGACGGGGTGGTAGTGTTTGTGGTAAGCTCTCTGGCATTATGTCAGCATAACTGTCTAGTACTTCCTTGATTTTGCTTGGAACAGTTCCCTTAGTGGTCATTTCTTCCATGAGGGGTATAGCCATAACTGTAGGTTCCTCTCGTGCGAGTCCTCTTTTCAATTGTATGACCGAGATCTTTCTAAGATTACCTGGTTGCTTGATGCTTGCAGGTATCACTGTGGGGTTGTGGTCGATGATCACCAAGCATTTCGCCAATGGCATTGGGATAACTTTGTGTTCTAGAAGGAAGTCCATCCCAAGTACCACGTCGAAGTCATCCATGCGGACCACGACAATGTCCATTTCTCCTGTCCAGGTTCCTAATTTGAAGGGAGCTCTTTTAGAAACTCCCACAATAGCAGCTTTCATTTTTCCAGAGTCCTTTTCTATGGCGAGTCCCAATCTTCGTGCTTCTTGGTCGGCGATGAAGTTATGGGTCGCACCTGAATCTATCAAGGTGCTCTTGCTTGGTTGGGAGTTTATTATTGCATCTACGAACATGAGCCATTTCTTTATTATCTCCTTTGGGTTGGCCTTTCTTTGGAGGGCTGACAAGAATTTAAGCGCACCCATTCGGGGGTTGTCTTGATCTTCCCTCTTGTTTGGCGTAGTCTCGACTCCTGTGTCATTGCTCTCTTGAATGGACACTTGGAGTGCACTGAGAGAGGCCTGGTGAGGACAGTAGGACAATCTGTGGGGGCATTTACACAACAGGCATTGTAATGGTGTCGTCGGATAGTTTTTTTGAGGGTAAGGTCCTCGAGTCGTCCCTGCTTGGTTATTCTGAGAAGGTCTATCTGTCCACCCACTTGGTCTGTCGTTACTTCCGTTCATTCTATTGGGGCCTTCATTTCGGTGACTTGGCAGTCTATATGTTTTGCCCCCAGTGTTTGGGGCCTGTGTCGTTTTTCTTTGGAAACTCGCTTCGTTCCCAAAGTCTTGGAGTCTCTCGGCGCTGGCAATTGCAGTAGCTAGATCTTGAACCTTTTTCTCATGTATTTTTTGTTTTGGCCCACGGTTATAACCCATTTATAAAGAAAAATACCTTGTCTTTCTCTGATGTGCTCCTGATATCTAGCATTAGGGTCGAGAACTGTCTGACATAGTTCTTTATGCTTCCAGTTGTTTCAGGGCTATTAGTTTTTCCATTGCCATGTGTTCTACGTTTTTGAGAAAGAATTGGCCCCTCAACTCTCTCTTGAGGTCTTCCCACGAGTTGATGGTGCACAATCAATTCTCAATGTCTTGCACCTTTGTACGCTACCAAAGCTTTGCATCATCTATGAGATGCATTGAGGTTACTATCACTTTTATGTCGTCGGTACAAGTCGTTGTGGCTTTGAAGTACTGTTCGACATCAAAGATGAAGTTCTCCAACTCTTTGGCGTCCCGGTTCCCTTTGAAGGGTCTGGGGTCTAGGAACTTCAGTTTGTTGGATCCTATATTAGTTTGCACAGCCATGACGTTCTCCACGGCTTTCATTGTCACCCCAATTAGGGTGTTCATGTCGGCCATCTTTTCTTGGATGACATCGATGGTTGTTCTGAATTCGTCAGCTAATCCATTTTACAAACTCATCATTGTATTTTGTAGCACATCGAACTCTTCACCACGTCCCTCCTTGTGCGCGACAGAGCTATCAGGGCTACCAGAAGGTCTTGAGCTGCTCGTGGAGCAACTCTTTCTTCGAGCAAGGCCACTCGAAACATTAGTTCTGCGATTGTCAACCCATCCAGGCGGTTGCCCATTGCGTTGATTTGTACGACTTTTCCATTCAATTCCGTCACCCGTTCTTCCAGGAAGCGGATGGTGTCAGGGACTTCTTTGAGGAACAACATTTCCTCCTCTATTAGAGTAAGCCGATCGGCTTGTGATTTGGATGTCGACTTTGTCGCCGACATAGTTTCGGTCTTTGCTATGCCACAGAGTTAACAAAGCTCTGATACCACTTGTCACAATCGCACTGTTGATGGCAGCGGACTTGCGATTGTGCGGCACTCACTTTCCAACGACAAGTGAGCTAAGCCAATTTGTTCTTGCGTCGCGTACGGCCAAGCAACGTATGCTCAAGCCTCTAGCCTCAATTTAAGAGATAGTTTTAGAAAACGAGGGCAGAGAGAGATTTTTGAAAGAGACGTTATATAAGCAAGCAAGAGAGTAACAACAATGACTCACAGTATATAACCTTGGGTAGGGAGAAGTTGACAACTAGTCATATCCCCCTATAGTACATTTTAAGGCATTTCATGTCTAGCAGGCCTAGACATGATTTTTCTGAAACGTCATTGTAACGCCAGAAAAAAAATAAAAGGGGGGGGGGGGGGTAGTCAACTGAGGGGCAAAAATGTCATTTTGCCCCTCCAGCCCTAATAGGGGTCTAAGGAGAACCCCATCAGATCCCCTGCAAAAGAAAGGAGTTAGAGAGAAATTGGAGAGGAGTCAGCCGTGAAGGTTAACGGACCACCATCGTAATCCATCTTCAGACGAGACTTGTACTAGGAATGAGAGGTTAGCGAGGCCGACGCTCCGTCAAGACCCAAGAACATTTCGCGAGGTAATGTTTCTTAACGACATTTCTCAAATCTGAGTTTTTCCTACGTGAATCAATCCTAAAATGCTGAAATATTCACCTAGGAACAACTCACGCACGGTCCGTGAAGAAGTTTGGCCAAGACCTCAAACCGACGGTGGAGATCTGAGAATTGTCCGAGAACGGTGAGCGAACTTCCGACGTTCTTAACTCGTCCGGTAGTCAAGCAAAAATTACAAAAAAAAAAAATACTAGGACGTAACCTGTAACACGATCTAGAACTTTGTCGAAGATATGAAAATCGAAAAAGGGGAATGTGTTACCGATTTCAGAAGATAGAGAAGAAAGAAAGAAAAAAAAAAGAAGGGTCGGCTGGCGAGCGGCGGATGGCGGCGACAGGCGCAGAACACGCATCGACCGTCGGCTGGAGTAATGCATCTCCAGCAAGGCGACGACATGTGTCACCTGTAAAGCTGGGCCAAACCGCAAACGCGAGCCGAACCGGACCGGTCAACCTGCGACTGCGCAGAGGCTGGCGCGCGTGCGCCCTGCGACTGGCGCATTCCCGCGCGCGTGACCTCGCACTCCCAGCGCACTGTCGGCGCATGTGCGCACGTGGACCGGCCGTTTTGGCCCAGTTGCTCTCTCGTTGCCCAATTTTTGTCTCGGTTCCAGTTCTAATACTATTTTTACGTGAATAGGGACCTAATTTAAAGAAATCAGTTTTTTGGACACCTCATGGGCAAAGAAACGCTAGCAAAAAGGGCACGCGTCAACCAGGTAAGTCACCACCCGATATTTAGGAAGAAATACTTGTAGGATTCGCTTGGATTGCATGCATGCTAGTAGTTTTGCTTCATATTAGCTCTCCATGTAAATTATTGGTCAGATGAACTGTTATGATTGTATTGGGTGAATTACATGAGTGTTGCTGTATGCTTTAAGCTTCCGCTGTATGTTTGCATGCGTTTAATTTATGTTCGAATTGTGTATTCCGTGTTCCGGGTGCTTGATGGATGAATTCGCCCCATTGAGCGCGAACTTCGTGCTCTAGGTGCTTGATGGAGGTCATCCCCCTGTTGAGCCGGTATGCCTAGTTTGAGAGAATTATATAGTATGATGTTAGAAGACGATTGCATGCACCCTCTGTTAATTGCTAGGGCCCATTTCTATGAAAAGCTTAGGGAATTACTGTTAGAAGCGATATGTCGCTCCAGCCAGACTTAATTTTCCCCTAGGAACTTAACGGTTTACCACGGCAAGAAGGTACCTCAGAGTCTTCATAGATTGATAGCGTGAGAGCGGTTAGCCATTTCGCATGGGAAATGTGTCCCCACGTCGTACAGCCCATTAGCTGCATGGGAACAGGTTGGGTCGCTCCCCCCATAGGGGGACTATATGGGCGTAGGGGTATTCAGCACACCCCTAGGCTAGATACCATGTAGTCCCAGATAGCCATGTAAAGGTAGCACTTGATAGAGAGATACCGACCACATTAGCTTGGCGGAAGGAACCTCTAGGCGTTTAATGAAAGGACGAGGAACCGCTGAAACCCAGGGGGCAAGCCCCAAGGGACTAAGATTAGAACCAAATGTCCTAGAACCGAATTAGGAAACCGTGGGAATCTGTTAAATTAAGATGCGAAGATAGCCTACAAGTAGGTGGCTTACTGAGTATAATTTTTATACTCATCCTTGCTATGTTTTCCTTTTTTTTTTTTCAGGAGCGCGAGGCATCGGGCAAGGGTAGGCGTGATGGAGGCGGGGTTTGTCACAAAGGAACGGGTTGTCCCGGGGCATCAGTCCAGTCTTTATTTTGTGTTTGCATACTTTTGAAATTTATTTTGTTTTGTCTTTTTGTCGTCCAAAAACTTTATTGGAATTTAAGGATTTTCTTTACTTCATATTTAAAACACTTCATGCATTTGTGTCTTGTCGCTAGTCACGATCCGTAGTAAAATATTGGGTCGTGACAAATTTTGTATCCGAGCAGTCAGGTTATAGGTCCTATAGACATTTAGGATAGAGAGTCGTGTCCTCTATGACTTCGCTCGTCAAACACATGCCGCTCACGACCAGACGTTCCCACGCGACGGAAACATAGAGACAAAGGTTAAGCTAGTATTTATAGAGTATACCATGACCGACTATGGCATTATAATCGCACATTACCTAGGAGATGTGCTACAAATGAATTGTAACCATAGTTCCTTTTTCTATTGTGGTAGATAATGGCACCAAAGAGACGCGAACCATATGTAGTGCCCGGACCCAGAAGGGGAAGAAGAGAGGAAGTTCAAGATACCTCAGTTCTAACACCTGAAGAGGAACAACCTGAATTTCAGGAGGAGGTTGGGGATACGCCCCAAACTAGCGAGAGGACAGAACCACAGCCATCAAGAACAAAAAGATGCTGAAGGAAGGCCAAGGGTTGAAGGCTGCTTGATACACCCCCTACTGCTCCGTTCTCCGAGGAGGTCCCATCGGGTCCAACCCCGTGTACAGCAGTCCTGCTAGCCATTAGCCATGCCCACAACTGAGATGTTTCAGACGTTCATGATGACGTCGATAGAAAATCAGGCTCTGACGAACCAGATGATTCAAACCATGATGTCTAATTAGTCAACAGGGCAAGGGGGCAAGGATTCAGGGACTATGACTGTGGAGTCTCGCTACTTAAGAGATTTCCAGAGGCATAAACCGCCTTCCTTTGACGGAGGCAAGGTGGATCCCATTGCCACCGAGAACTGGCTAAAGGCCATAGAAACGGCCTTCCATTTTATGAACTGCCCGTCAAAGTATGAAGTCCATTGTGGGACGTATATGTTGAAAGGAGAAGCGCACTTCTGGTGGAAGGGTGCTCAGAAGACCATTATACCACATGGAGAGTTTATTACATGGTGTCAGTTTATAGATGCGTACCTCTACAAATACTACCCAATCACTGCCAGAGTGAAAATGCAGGCAGCATTCCTCGCACTGAAACAGGGAGACAGATCAGTGGAGGAATATGACTTGGAGTTCAATAGATTGGCGAGGTTTTCTCCAGCCTGTGTTAGTTCTGAGGAGTTGAAGGGCGAACGATTTATCGCTGGCTTGAGGGAGGAACTAAGGGGAAATGTGGCATCCCAGTCATCCTTCGTCTATACGAAAGCCCTTCAAGTGGCAACCCTGCTCGACTCGCCCCGCACCGACAAGCTGCAGTTGGGAATAGCTCAACCATCCCACGCTGCAGCCTAGGGAAGGGTGAATGACCCTAGCCACCCCAGAACTGGTAGACCACCCCGTGGCCGCACTAATAAACAGGCGCCTGCTACAGATGCGGCCAGGTAGGGCACTTTGCAGTAGATTGCCCTCAAAGAAATAATCAGCGTGTCAACTGGCCTGCAGTACAGCATCAGAGAGGCCAAGCTGCTCAACAACAGCAGGGGCGAGCTGTAGCCCATGCAACAATAGCTAGGCAAGCTGACCAGCCTAACGCAGTTGTCACAGGTACGCTACTCGTATTTGGCCATCTTGCTTTAGTATTGTTTGATTCGGGTTCGAGACATTCATTTGTATCTGAAGAGTTTGTAGAGCTAGCACATCTAGAGAAAGAACTTTTAGAGATTACCCAATCAGTGTCTACCCGTGCTCACTAGCTGTTACTAGCTATCCATAGGGTTAAGGGAGGTGGTGTAACAATATCAGGATGTGTCATCGAAGCTACACTGATAGTGTTAAGCATGCAAGATTTCGATGTCATCTTGGGTATGGATTGGCTAGGCGAGAATCGCGTTTTACAGGATGGCACCTTACAGGATGGCACCTGCAGAACTTAGGGAATTGAAGGAACAGTTACAGGAGCTGTTAGATAAGGGTTTCATCCGACCCAGTGTATCACCCTGGGGAGTCCCTGTTCTGTTTGTCAAGAAGAAGGACGGGTCCATGCGGTTGTGTATTGATTACCGGGAATTAAACAAGGTCACTATAAAGAATAAGTACCCTCTCCCGAGAATTGACGACCTGTTTGATCAGCTACAGGGAGCAAGAGTCTTCTCCAAAATTGACCTAAGGTCGGGGTATCATCAGTTGAGGGTCAGAGAAAGGGATATACCCAAGACAGCCTTCAGAAGTCGTTATGAACATTACGAGTTTCTCGTTATGTCCTTTGGCCTTACCAATGCACCAACAGTTTTCATGGAACTAATGAACAGAGTGTTTAAGAAATTCTTAGACACCTTTGTCATAGTGTTCATCGACGACATTCTGGTATACTCTAAGTCAGAGGCAGATCATGAAATACACCTAAGAAAAGTCTTTACAATACTGAGAGCCCAACAGTTGTATGCCAAGTTCTCTAAGTGCGAGTTTTGGTTGTCTGAAGTTGCATTTCTGGGTCACGTGGTGTCAAGCAAGGGGATTACAGTGAACCCAGCTAAGATAGAAGTAGTGATGAGGTGGCCACAGCCGACCACAGTCACAGAGGTGAGGAGTTTTCTAGGACTAGCTGGATATTACAGAAGATTTGTCTAGGATTTCTCCAAAATTTCCTCAGCGCTAACTCAGCTAACCAAGAAGGGCAAGCCCTTTGCTTGGACTCCAGCCCGGGAACAGAGTTTCTAGGAACTCAAGAAGAGGTTGGTAACCGCACCAGTCCTTACAGTTCCAGACGGGTCAGGTAATCTCGTGGTGTACAGTAATGCATCAGGGAAAGGCTTGGGGTGTGTGCTCATGCAGAAGGGTAAGGTGATAGCGTATGCTTCTCGACAACTGAAGGAATATGAACAAAACTACCCAACGCATGACCTTGAGTTAGCAACGGTAGTGTTTGCTCTAAAAACGTGGCGGCATTAATTGTATGGGGAAAAAGTACAAGTCTTCACTGATCATAAGAGCCTCAAGTACTTATTCACGCAGAAGGAGCTCAATATGAGACAAAGGCAATGGTTGAAACTGGTAAAGGATTATGACATAGAGATCTTGTATCATCTAGGCAAAGCCAACGTGGTAGCTGATGCATTGAGCAGGAAGGCCGTGCATACTTCTGTGATGATCTCCACACAGGAAATACTACAAGATGAGATGAAGAGGGCTGGGATAGACGTGGTGGTTAAAGGTGGTAATGTTCAGATGGCACAGTTAACCATACAGCCCACCCTACAAAAGAAAATTATCGACGCTCAGAGGTCGGATGAACACCTCAGTAAAGTGTGGAGTCGGACTGAGACAGAGAGGCCAATAGGGTATTCTATCTCCTCAGACGGGGGTCTGCTATGGCAAAACCGCCTGTGCATTCCCCGGGACGAGGGAATCTTAAAAGATATTATGACCGAAGCCCATGATATATCTTATGTGTTCCACCCTGGAAGTACGATGATGTATCAGGATCTGAAAAGATATTATTGGTGGTCTGGAATGAATAGGAACATAGCGGATTTTGTAAGCCGTTGCTTGACCTGCCAGCAGGTGAAGGCCCCGAGGCAGCGCCGAGCAAGATTGCTACAGCCCCTGAACGTTCCTCAGTGGAAATGGGAAGCAGTCTGTATGGATTTTGTCTCGGGTTTGTCAAAAACAAAGCAGGGTTTCAACATCATCTGGGTAATTGTAGACAGACTAACTAAGACGGGCCACTTCATTCCAAGAAAGTCCACATATCGAGTGGATTGGTGGGCTCAGTTATATATCAAGGAGATAGTACGCCTGCACAGGGTACCAGTGTCCATAGTATCAGACCGGGACACCAGGTTCACCTCTCAGGTCTAGAGGAGTCTTCAGAAGGCACTAGGAACTCAGTTGAGGTTCAGTACAACGTTCCATCCTCAAATGGACGGACAGACCGAAAGGCTGAACCAGGTTATAGAGGACATGTTGCGAGCCTGCTCCTTCGATTTCTCTGGGTGCTGGGATGAACATCTACCTTTAAGCGACCATTCAGATGGCCCCCTTCGAGGCACTGTATGGGCGTAGGTTTCGAACACCAGTGTTTTGGGAAGAGGTAGGCACGCAGCAACTACTGGGACTAGAGTTGGTCTAGGTCACCAACGCAGCGGTGCAAAAAATCAAGTAGAGGATACTCACCGCACAAAGTCGAAAGAAAAGCTATGCAGATGTGCGTAGAAGGGACCTCAAATTTGAGGTGGGTGACCACGTGTTCCTGAAGGTAGCCCCTATGAGGGGGGGTGTTGAGGTTCGGAAAGAAAGGGAAATTGAGCCCAAGGTTCATAAGCCCCTTCGAGATTCTAGAAAGAGTTGGGGCTGTGGCTTACAGAATTGCCCTACCACCGAACCTTGCCGGCGTGCACAATGTGTTCCACGTATCCATGCTGCGAAAGTATACTCCAGACCCTACTCATGTAATTGAGCATGAGATGCTTCCTCTTCGAGAAGATCTGTCTTACGAGGAGAAGCCTAGCAGAATTTTGGCTCGAGACACTAGGCAGTTGCGTAACAAAGATATTCCCTTGGTAAAGATCTCATGGGGTAACCGCCGTGAGGAAGAGGCAACCTGGGAATGAGAAGAGGACGTGAGGAAAGCTTATCCCGAACTCTTCCAAGAGATACCTACTTTTGGGGACGAAAGTTCCTAAGAATGAGAGAATTTGTAACGCAAAAAAAGAGGGGGGGGGGGGGGGGGGGGGCTAAGTCAACTGAGGAGCAAAAATGTCATTTTGCCCCTCCAGCCCTAATAGGGGTCCAAGGAGAACCCCATCAGATCCCCTGCAAAAGAAAGAAGGAGTTAGAGAGAACTTGGAGAGGAGTCAGTCGTGAAGGTTAACGGACCATCGTCGGAATCCATCTTCAGACAAGACTTATACAAGGATTGATAGGTTAGCGAGGCCGACGCTCCGTCAAGACCCAAGAACATTTCACGAGGTAAGGTTTCTGAACGACATTTCTCATATCTGAGTTTTCCCTATGTGAATCGATCCTAAATGCTGAAATATTCACCTAGGAACAACTCACGCACGGTCCGTGAAGAAGTTTGGCCGAGACCTCAACTCGAAGGCCGAGATCCAAGAATCGTTCGAGAACTGTGAGCGAACTTCCGACGTTCTTAACTCGCCCGGTAGTCAAGCAAAAATTACAAAAAAAATACTAGGACGTAGCCCGTAACACGATCTAGAACTTTGTCGAAGAAATCATATCGATTTGGTCTACGGATCGAAAGATATGAAAATCGGAAAAGATGATTGTGTTACAGATTTCAAAAGACATAGAATAAAGAAAGGAAAAAAAAAAGGGTCGGCCAGCGAGCGGCGGAGGGCGGCGACAAGCGCCGGACACGCATCAACCATCGGCTGGGGCAACGCAGCTACAGCAAGGTGACGACACGTGTCACCTGCAAAGCCGGGCCTAACCGCAAACGCGAGCCGAGCCAAGCCGAACCGGACCGGTCAACCCGCGACTGCGCAGAGGCTGGCGCGCGTGCGCCCTGCGACTGGCGCATTCCCGCGCGCGTGACCTCGCACTCCCAGCGCACTGCCGGCGCATGTGCGCACGTGGACCGGCCGTTTTGGCCCAGTTGCTCTCTGGTTGCCCAATTTTTGTTCCGGTTCCAGTTCTAATACTATTTTTACGTGAATAGGGACCTAATTTAAAGAAATCAGTTTTTTGGACACCTCACGGGCAAAGAAACGGTCGCAAAAAGGGCACACGTCAACCAGGTAAGTCACCACCCGATATTTAGGAAGAAATACTTGTAGGATTCACTTGGATTACATGCATGCTAGTAGTTTTGCTTCATATTAGCTCTCCATGTAAATTATTGATCAGATGAACTGTTATGATTGTATTGGGTGAATTACATGAGTGTTGCTGTATGCTTTAAGCTTCCGCTGTATGTTTGCATGCGTTTATTTTATGTTCGAATTGTGTATTCCGTGTTTCGGGTGCTTGATGGATGAATTTGCCCCATTGAGCGCGAACTTCGTGCTCTAGGTGCTTGATGGAGGTCATCCCCCTATTGAGCCGGTATGCCTAGTTTGCATGAATTATATAGTATGATGTTAGAAGACGATTGCATGCACCCTCTGTTAATTGCTAGGGCCCATTTCTATGAAAAGCTTAGGGAATTACTGTTAGGAGCGATATGTCGCTCCAGCTAGACTTAATTTTTCCCTAGGAACTTAGCGGTTTACCACGACAAGAAGGTACCTCTGAGTCTTCATAGATTGCTAGTGTGAGAGCGGTTAGCCATTTCGCATGAGAAATGTGTCCCCACGTCGTACAGCCCATTAGCTGCATGAGAACAGGTTGGGCCGCACCCCCCATAGGGGGACTATATGGGCGTAGGGGTATTCAGCACACCCCTAGGCTAGATACCATGTAGTCCCAGATAACCATGTAGAGGTAGCACCTGATAGAGAGATACCAACCACATTAGCTTGGCGTAAGGAACTTCTAGGTGTTTAATAAAAGAACGAGGAACCGCTGAAATCCAAGGGGCAAGCCCCAAGGGACTAAGATTAGAACCAGATGTCCTAGAACCGAATTAGGAAACCGTGGGAATCTGTTAAATAAAGCTGCGAAGATAGCCTACAAGTAGGTGGCTTACTGAGTATAATTTTTATACTCATCCTTGCTATGTTTTTTTTTTTTTCAGGAGCGCGAGGCGTCGGTCAAGGACGAGCGTGATGGAAGCGGGGTTTGTCACAGAGGAACGGGTTGTCCCGGGGCGTCAGTCCAGTCTTTATTTTGTGTTTGCATACTTTCAAAATTTATTTTGTTTTATCTGTTTGTCGTCCAAAAACTTTATTGGAATTTAAGGATTTTCTTTACTTCATATTTAAAACAATTCATGCATTTGTGTCTTGTTTCTAGTCACGATCCGTAGTAAAATATTGGGTCGTGACAGTCATACTCCCTAGAAATACAAAAGAAAAACATTAGAACATGGAAAGACATAAAGGGTTTGACAAAAGGAAAACATTAGAACATGGAAAGACAAAAAGGGTTTGACTTGCCTAAAGTTCGTGTGGTTATATAACGACCCAGACCCACCAATAGTGGATATTGTCCTCTTTGGGCTTTCCCTTTCGGGCTTTAGCTTTAAAAGGCCTCTACTAGGGAGATGTTTTCACTTCCTTATAGAGGGTGTTTCGTTTACCTCCCCAACCGATGTGGGACATTACAATCCACCCCCCCCCCCCCTCTCCCCCGTTAGGGCCCAGTGTCACAATCGCACTTTTGATGGCAGCGGACTTGCAATTGTGCGACACTCACTTCCCAGCAACAAGTGAGTTAAGCCAATTCGTTCTTGCGTCGCCTATGGCCAGATAGCGTATGCTTGAGCCTCTGGCCCCGGTTCAAGAAGAAAGTTTTAGAAAATGGGGGCAGAGAGATTTCGAAAGAGAGTTTTGAAAGCAAGATTTGAGATATTGAAATTGGTGTTATATATGATGCAAGCAAAAAGGCAACAACAACGGCTTACAGTATATAACTATTGGGTAAGGAGAAGTTGACAACTAGTCATATCCCCTATAGTACATTTTGAGGCATTCATGTCTACCAGGCCTAGACATAATTTTGCCGAAACGTCATACTCTTTAGAAATACAAAAGTAAAGCACTACAATATCGAAAAACATAAAGGGTTTGGCTTGGCATGGGTATGTGGTCATGGGCAACACGCCCTGGACGAGCATGACTGTGACACCCAGCATCCTCGCAGACACTTGTTCCTTTGTCCAATCGATGTGGGACCCCCACCAAATCCACCCCCTTTCGAGGCCCACCGTCCTTACTGGCACACCGCCTCATGTCCACCCCCCTTCGAGGAACAATCTCCTCACTGGCACATCGCCCAGTGTCTGGCTCTAATACCATTTGTAATGGCCCAAACCCACCGCTAGCAGATATTGTCTTTTTTGAGCTTTCCCTTTCAAGTTTCCCCTCAAGGCTTTAAATTGAGTCGGCTATGGAGAGGTTTTCACACCCTTATAAAGGGTGTTTCGTTATCCTCCCCAACTGATGTAGGACATCACAAGTTATTTACATGGATGATGCATGCCTAACCGAGCTAATTTTTATGTGTGTTAGGAGCTCCAAAGTTTCTGAAATCTCTCTTTCACGTGTTGTCACCTCCGCATTCGACTCATTCGTTTTTTCAAGATTTCTAAACCAGTGTTTTTTATTTTTTTTATTTTTTTATTATTATCCTTTTCTATTTTCTTTGAATTTTCATAATTTTCTCTACATAACTCGAATTAACTTAGTTTCTTCACGACAAGGGTAGACTTTTAATCCATATTTACTAAGATACTTTCACATTATTTTTAGTCAATCAAAACAAGAAATAATCGAGTCAAAATATCGTCAAAAACTAAAACTTCAAAAAAAAAAAAAAAAAAAAAAAACAAAAAAACAAGTTCTTGACGTTCATGAGAGTTCAACTTTTTGGTCTGAATCAACTCCTACTTGCCTCATAAAATATGTGCAAAATCCCTCCAATGTCACCATGCTAAAAATTTAGAACTTAATTACAATAATAACTACGGTTATTTCAAGCATATTTGTCTCTCTCTAAATAAAAAAATCACTAAACCCTCATTTTTTTTTTAAGCAAACCAGCTAATCCAAACCCCTAATTAGAAAGGGAGGGATAAAATGACCCATTTACCCTTCAATTGGCTTTGACCAATTGTAGGTTTCACACCATTTTTCTATATACTTTCACAAGACATCAAGTGCTCCTCTTATTTTTCCAATAAAACATCAACGAATGATGAAAGCCATTAAAATCAGTGTTAAGGTTCTTGTCCTTTTGTAGCCCTTAGGTTAGATTAAAAAATTGATTTATTTTTCCATTTGTTTCAAATGCTAAGTTACTTATTTTCCCCTTCACTATTTATTTTTTTGGTGTTGTTTTAAGGTTTTACTACACACATTTAAATTTAATGTCATGCATGTAGTTAAATTTTATTGTAATTGAAAAAGAAGTTCTTTATTGTTAGTAAAAAAACCTAAAAGATTATGGATTTAAAAATAAAAATAAATAATGATTTACTATCAATGTCCTATATTTTCAAGAATTCACGTATAACTATGTTCATGTCCCATGTCCAAGACTCTCCCTCTGAATATAACTTTTGAATGTGTTACTTATTCTTTTCAGAGTTGAACATGTATAGGGGAGATTCCAACCATTCAACCAAGGGAATATGTTATAAATTATAGATAAACAATGAACTACCAAATCAATATCTCAACTATGCATCAATGAACACAACAGACCGCAACAAAAATGTTTGCTGAAATAGGAATATGGGCTACTGAAATACCCTTTGAGATACATAACTACATCAGTGATACGTGCAGTTGAAAGAGGACCCTTAAGCAGTAGTAGCCACTTCAGTTTTGCTCTTCTCCTCCTTGAGCTTCTTCCAATTGTCAGTGCTGTCAATTATTTCCCCAGTTTTTATGAGATATCGTACTCGTTTTCCATTTTCAAGGGTCTTGTGACCGACCCGGCTTGCTACATCCTTTTCTTTCGAGTAAAGCATCACATTGGAGCTGTGGATGGGTGCTTCGACCTGAAATATCAGCACCAAGAGGTATGTAAGTTCATAACAAGAAATTAGACTATGCGGTGAAACTAATCTGTTAAACATGAGACAATGAAGAAACAATCAAATATAGAATCACACCACCAAACGGACGGAGGAAATGAAAAATAAACCACACCACCAAACGGACGAAGGAAATGAAAAATAAACCACACCACCAAACGGACTTCAATTTCTTGGAGGGTCTAAAAGTTTCCGGGTTGATGAAAAACTGACCATTCATAGATTTTCATTTTGTATAGACAACAGTTGATGATTGGAATTAGTTGCAAAGAACAGAAACAAACCTTAATAATCTGTCCTTGTTCTTCCTCCTCTCTGCTCTTTACATGCTTTGTCTTCAAATTTATTTCTTTCACTGTCACCTTGCTATTATGTTTGAAAATTTGTGTGATTTCTCCAATTTTTCCCTTATCACGGCCAGCTATAACTTTCACTGTGTCTCCAACCTTGACATGCATTTTGTGTAATACAGGAAGGCTGTTTGGCTTACATTCCTTCCGTTCCCATCTTTTGAGCTGCCAATAAGGAAAAGAAAATGTAAAAAGACGTAAATATATTGGGGAAAACAGTAGACGACTTTGATCCCATTCCAACGAGAAATGCAAGAACTGAAACACCGAACATATCATTCTAAACTTTTACTTTGTGGCAGAGTTCATTTAGAAGAGAGAAGATTTAGATGACCATTGCTGGAAAGAACCATTAGCCATAAGAACAATTATAGAATCATTATAAAACCTACCATTGATACTTGGGTGGATTTGGAGAGACTTTTGGAAATGATATTTTTTAGTGAAGCACTATCTAATAGAATGTTTGGAGTTACTTTTAACTATAAAAACAGTGACTTTTTATGGTGAAAAAAAAACTTCCTATATCAAAGAAGCATTTGATAGTGCTTCATCAAATTGCTACAATTGCATCGAGTTTATTCTAAATTAACATATTCGATGGAAAATTGCTTAAACTTGTACTAAATGACGGTTATTAAAAGGGACTTCAAAAGGGTTAGATCACAATACATTTATAATATCACAAGGTGGCAGTATGTATATCATTCTCTCAGCAAGTCTACCATTCAACATATTCCTGTTTCACGTCTCGTTCTTTTCCCCAGATATACTCATGGTAAACATACTTGATCTTCTATTAAATTTAAACGTGTTGAAAGGACGAATCATGAAAAGGCAAGAATACTAACCTTCATTACTATGAGACATGGCTTCTCTTTCGATGTTACCTGCAAGTTAATCAAGAGATGCTTAGAGACAAACTATCCTACCAATTACTTCAACACGATATAATGCAAAACAAGCTCAAATATAAACAATAACTGATAAAATTTGTTAGCTTGAAAGGCCACAGAACATCTGGGAAGTATTCTTTAATTACCAAGGTTTGGGGGAAAATTTTGACAGAAACTTTTAAGTTTGATCTATTTTTTGTCCAAATACTTCTTTGGAACGCAGTGCAAATGTACTTGGATTTATATACGGCTACTTACAGATAGTATACCAAATAATATCAAAATGCTAAATGTTTGTTGAGACAACCAAAACAAGAGGGGAAAAGAAAAGATTTACGAATGAGAAGCACAGACAATGGTTGCCTGATGACATTGAAGATCTAATTTCAGGAGAGAAAATCAGAATCAAGAAATCAAATCATCATCATTTCCAAACAGAAAGGGAAAATGTACAACTAGAAAAGAAACGCTCGACGTTTCCATGTTGGTGATGCAGGACACAGCTCAGATGTCAAGATGAACAAATAATTTACAGAGCAAAATTAAAACTAAAAAATCACAGGCAAAAACGATTTATAGAGCTAAGAAGTTCATCTATCGGCTAAATTTCAGTCGACAGTTCACCGAACCAGGGAACCAGGTATACATTTTGAAGCATAATTGCTCAGAAGAACAAAATTGAGAGGCAAAAAGAAGAGAAAACCGCTTAAAATGAAGCAGAATGAGAAAGCAATTAGAATCGAAAGGGAGAGTAGAAATCGTACGGGCGCAGCGAAAATTGTGGACGGCTGAAGGCGGTGGCCAAGAAAGGAACTGGAAGAGAGCGAAAGAGCGGTCATGGAGCTCTGAAGCGAGACCATGGCTGCCATTGTTTCTGCCGCAGACTCGTCTGAGAGAAGTATTGGGTGGGCTTTACAAATGGATAATGCAATCGCAGACTGCAGGGATAGAAGAAGATGCCGCTGCGCTTTTAAACGGCGCCGTATTACCCAATGTAGAGAAATGTTAAAAACAATATTCAATTCATTCACCGTACATACACCCATACCCATACAATCCAATCGACAAGCCTAACCCTAACCCATCTATTTTGAGTTTAAATCAATTATTCCAAAATTAATTTAATTAATCAATTGTCTAAAATTAGTCTAATTCAAATTCATTTATTTTTATTAAAAATTTAATGTTCTTACTTAAATTAAAATTATAATAATAATAAATAAATAAAATTATACTTTGATTTATTTTTAATTGGATTTTATAATTGAAATTTTATTTAGAATGTATCATCATTGTTGTTTAATGGATTTACGACACGTGCAGTACAAAATTTATGAGCATAATATACAAGTTTTTTAAGATTGGTTTATGATTGATGCTGTAATTTGATCCTTTTTTAATTCATCAATTTTGGAAGGGAGGATTGAACAATCATGGTGATTGGTCCGTTTACCTTGGAATAATAATTAGTATCTCATTCACTTAATTATGTTCCATAAAAAATCTGAATTGAGGTTAAATTCGATTGAATCATATCTTTTTTTCATTCAAAAAAATGATAGCATTAGAAGGATAGCAGCAGAAAAAGTAATGAACAAAAAAAAATTTCTACTACTTTCATTGCCGATGCCTCAATTTACAAACATCAAAAGGAATAAAAAAAAAAAAAAAACTATATTACATTCTTGTTAACTTCTGCTAATTTTCTTTCTTGGTATGTTGAGAAAAGCACTGTCAATATAAAGAAGAATAAAAGAAAATGAACCAAGAACCATTTTCTATACTTCACATGATTCAGGTGTACTATCCACGGGCTGTTGTCCTCTGTGTTCAGGCCTTGGACTCCTGGCTTCTAGTTGATCAATATCAATGGCGACTTCATCCGTTGTCGTTGACACCGTATTTCGGTTACGACTGTTGTTCTTCCTTTGTTTTAGGATTCGGGACAAAACTTGTACATTGTCTCTCATTGAAGGTCGCTTTTTCTGGACATGGTTAACACATTTGTATGCAAGAGCTGCAACTTCGTTCAGCTCTTGAACATCGAAATTTCTGTCGAGACGGGAATCAACAAGTTCTTCCCACCCAACTTTACCATCAGAATTCATAGCAGCCTAATCATCATCATAGAAAATTGTGTTGTTTTTAGACGAAGGTTGTGAGATACTAGTGCCAAAAAAGGGCTTACGCAAACAAAGTTGTGAAGGAAAGTACTCAAAACGGTAGGAACTTCACAGAGTAGAGCTGCTAATTCATTCACAGAGATAGAGAGAGAGAGAGAGAGAGAGAGAGATCTTACAAGCTCAACATATTCCATAAGGCCCTGTTGAGGATTTCTGCCAGCTATAATCTCAAAAAGTAATACTCCGAAGCTATAAACATCGCTTTTCTTGTTGAAAGCCCTCGAAGATACGTACTCAGGATCGAGATATCCAAAAGTTCCTCTGATGTTAGCTGCTCGACTGTCTACCATCTCTTCTCTTGAAAGCCCAAAATCAGCAACCTGCTTATCATTATATTAACTCAGATGCAAGCGAACTTGATGATATATAAAACATTGTCTTGGAAAATCCTTGATCTACATTAAAGCAACAGAATTTAGATGAAAACAATAACAAGTTCCCTTCCGAGTCTTATTGCAGAGACACTTGAAACAAGCAGAAAGGGCATACCCTTGCTCTCATGGACTGATCCAACAAAATGTTGGCTGATTTGATATCCCGGTGAATTACTGGAGGAACTGCCTGAAGTAAAATTTGAAGCATCATTAACATCAATAGCATGAAGCATCATTAACATCAATAGCATTCAGCCATGCACGAATTTCAAAACGTTCATGTGCTGATTATTTGCCTGATTACCGAGGATAAAAGAAAGTTACCCCATCATGGAGATACTCCAAACCCCTTGCTACATCTAAAGCTATACGAAGTCTCATATACCAACTCAGTAGTCCATTCTGATCACCTATACAGAAACAAGAGAAAGTCATTCTCTATTGTAGAAATTATAAGGAGCTTGTGCACAATTACCATACAATAATTTTCTCTTGAAATTTAAGAAGCTAATACTATACATCAACGTGAACATTGAGATTAGATGATGATAACAATAATTAGATTCATTGATAGTGACAAAAGAAAGTTTCTAGTTTGTGATGTCCAACATTGGTTGGGGGGAGAACAAACCACCATTTATAAGGGTGTGGAAACCTTCCCCTAGCAGATGCGTTTTAAAGCCTTGAGGGGAAGCCCGAAAGGGAAAGCCCAAAGAGGACAGTATCTGCTAGCGGTGGATCTGGGTCGTTACAAATCAGAACCAGACACCGGACTATGTGCCAGCCTTCTCGCTCTTCCTCGAAGAGGGGGTAGACACGAGGCGGTGTGCCAGTAAGGACACTGGGCCCCAAAGGGGGGTGGATTTGGGGGCGGTCCCACATCGATGGGAGGAAGGAAAGAGTGCCAGCGAGGACGTTGGGCCCCGAAGGGGGGTGGATTGTGATGTCCAACATTGGTTAGGGAGGAGAACAAATCACCATTTATAAGGGTGTGGAAACCTTCCCCTAGCAGACGCGTTTTAAAGTCTTGAGGGGAAGCCCGAAAGGGAAAGCCCAAAGAAGGCAATATCTGCTAGCAGTGGATCTGGGGCGTTACATAGTCAATCTCTGAAACTGTTCCTTTCACAGATCAAGAGGGAATATAGTCAGCTTACTATACAAGTGAGATGCTAGGCTGCCTTTACTCATGTAGACATACACAAGCATATGTTCGCCTCTTTCAGCACAGTATCCAACCATATTCACGAGGTTTCTATGATGCAATCTTCCCAATAACATCACCTGAATGATCCACAGGGAAATAACAGTTATTGATACAGTAAACATAGAATACGTGAGTTTGTCAATTAGAAGAAAAATACATGGAAAAGAATAAAGCTTCTAAGAAATAAAAAAACAGCAAGAATATTGGTCGAGCTAAATGTTATACGAAATTCTTTTATTTTATTTCCGAACTCTAAACTAAAGATCTGATTTCCAGAGTAAGTTTAAAACCGTTTCATCCTTTGCTCATTACATTTTTTCTCTTTTTATCTTCTTTGATGACAACAGTTAATCATCAAAATTAGATCCGAAAGTGGAGCAATGGAAATAGGGAAAAAGAACTATAAAGCCATAACCTTGGAGTAGCAAACCAGGCATATTTTTTAGCAATGGATATTTGCTCGTTAAAGTTTGAGGAACAGCTGAAGGAAACAACCTTTTTATGAAATTGTGTATTTTGTAACATATTCTATATATGAAGCCCAAATTAATGATTCACCATCTTTACCTCTGTCTGGAATTCTTTTTCTCCTTGTTTAGAATTGGTTGCGAGCACTTTCACAGCAACAGTCTCACCAGATGGCAAAGTAGCTTTATAAACGGAACCAAATGCCCCTTGTCCTATTACACTTGTAAAATTGCCGGTTGCCTTTTGCAGATCCCTGCATCGTATCACAAACAACGTTTAATAACAAATTAAATTACATTTTCATCACAACTATCAAATTACAGTTACATCTTCCTTCTTTCTCAGACGATAGTAGTCTCTTAGCGCCCTTAGCCTTAAGTGGAGGTGAAGAAAAGAAAATTTAGAAATTGAAATTTTTTTACTACTAATCTCTAGAGAGCCATGAAATCTAAAGAAGGTATTGGGAGAGTTTCTGCAACCACAGTACCGGTAGAAAGTGAAGACATACTAAAATCTGAAAGATTTTTTAGCAATTATCAAAATTCCTCAAATAGGGATCATCTTTTTCTCTCTACATCGAATATTTTATTCAGTTGAATCATAATATCAAGGCATGTACATCATAGAAATATGACAGGATCTCATACACACTAAATGGTAGGGATGAGTTGCACTAGAAGACTTACTTAACAGAATATTCAGGCATCCCAGATGCCGAGATCACACTGCTTCTCTTGAATCTGTCAAGCCATGAGGATATGCCATTTCGGCTGAACTTCACTGGTGATTCTGGACTCACTCTGGAGTCTGATAGAATAGTACAAGAATCAGCTCCATTTGTTCGAATGGGAACATTTGCTGCTGTCCTGGAACTGCTTTTACCAATCTGCAACCGCTTCCTATGATATCTAAAGCAGAATAGAGCAAGAATCGCCAAAAGAGCTCCAATCACCACTCCTATCAAAATTCCAATAGCCAACCCTGTTGACCCCTCTTTCATCTCCTCTTTGGTGCTCCTCAAGTTCTTATTCAGCTGTCGAAACCTCCCTCAACTGCAAAATGGATTTAGAGCCCTTTAACTAATCTGCTCAACTCATCATTTACATTTTACGGGAATAAATAACAAATGATGTTAAAAATCAAGAGGACCATTCTTTGTTCTTCCCCATCGACAGCCATTAGTGAAGTCAACAAGATGATTAAAAATATGCAAGAAATCGATAAAATTCCAGCAGACAAGTATTATTCTCAAGAAAAATGTAAAAAAAGAAAAACATCCCAAAGGAGCCGGACAGGCAAATATCATATAGACTTTCTCTCGCCCTCCAGCAGCAGATCTCACTTTCTTTCTTCCCAGTACCAATCAACATTAGATAAGCATGACATCTTGAGGCCAAATACTCATAAAACAATAAAACTCCTCCAATCCAACTGCATCGCTACAAATTAGCGTTCGTGAGATTTATATTCAGAAGATCACCGTTGCAAATAAATTGAGCTTAAATGGATCATGATGCTGGGAAAATAACTAATTCGCTAAAAATTACCATTCGTGGGATTTATATTCAGAAAATCACCATTGCAAATAAATTTAGCTTAAATAGTTCAAGACGCTGGGCAAATAACTATTCACTACAAATTAGCTTTCGTGAGATTTATATTCAGAAAATCACCATTGCAAATAAATTTAGCTTAAATGGATCAAGACGCTGGACAAATGACTATATACTTTTCAAATAATCGATCCCTATTCTCTACCAGTAGACATTAACAAACTCCTTAGTCTGATGCGAAAATGGCCTTTACAAGAATAACAGAACTAAAATCTAGCAACATTTTACTGTAGCCTACCCTGCTATAGCCTCCCATTAACACTACAAAAATCAGACTCATAAAGGATCTGAGAACACGATAGTTCTAATAACACAAAATAAAGCCGAAAGCAAGCATTACAAATAAATTTAGCGTATGTGGATCAGGACGCTGGACAAATAACTATATACTATTCAAATTTGACTAAACTTTTTCTACAGCTAATAATAATAGATCCCTATTCTCTACCACCAGTAAACATTAGCAAACTTTTTAGTCTGATGCGACAAATCGCCTTAAGAATAACGTTACCAAAATCCAGCAAATCATTCAGAGCTTTACTGTAGCCTACGCTGCTATAGTCTCTCATAAACACTACGAAAATCAGACTCATAATCGGACTCGTAAAGGATCGACAACACGATAGTTCTAATAACACGAAATAAAGCCGAAAGCAGGCATTCGTTTAAGTAAACTTCATTCAATTCTCCTTCCCCTATTCCCTAGCAATTTTACTCTGTTCATTCAAAAACCTACCGCAGAATCCATATGAAGCAGAAGAGTCCCCTCAGCATCAGATTATAAACACAAAAACCACGGCAGTTGAGGCATAATCGACAAGTAAATGAAACAAAGAGATGAAGAAACATTCTATGCCACAGCAGGATTTACATTCAAGTGTACCTAGCGAAAGACGATCATTAAAATCCAAAATCGGCATGGCGGGGGGTCAATCTGCAACAAAAACGGAAACTGAAATGAAGAGTTAACAGAGAAGCGAGATGAATATGAAAATATGGAAGGTATTGTTTCCTGGAGATTCGAAGAATGTGAACAAGAGAAAGAAAAGAAAAAAAAAAAAAAAAAGTAATCAAAGTGCAGCGAATACAATCTGTACTTACAGCTCCATATTCGGAACAATTTTAGAAAGAAAATGCAAAAGGAAACATTACAATTCAGAAGCACTGAGATGGGGACCGGCGGTCGCCAACGCCATCGTTTTTGTTTGAAACGGAACACGCCATTTGTGGTCAAGCCGTCAAGCTGATCAACTTAGCCTGCTTTGAACTTTAAATTCATACAATAATAATATTTTTTTAATTATTGTTTATGTTAACTAATAAACTCATATGCAGAACATAATCATTATTATTTTTCTGTCTCGTAGCGTATGCGTCCGTATTATCGCGAAGGAGAAGGGGTACCCCCGATGCATGAACGCATAATAATGCATGAGATTCTAACATTTTTCCATTTTAATTATCATATAAACTCTGATAGCGTCTTCCTTCATATCATATCATTTTTATCACGTCCTTTTATCATATCTTCCATGCATGTATCAGTGCAGTATTTCATGCCAGTTCGTAATTTTGTTTGTCAATCATATCATATATCATTTATGTTACACATATGTCATATCATAACATTTTTCATGTTCTTGCACGTAACCGTTCACATCATGCACATATCATACCATATCATTTATCATAAAAGTCACATAACATAACTCGAGCATGCCTTCAACATATTATATCATAAACATATCAATTTATCACATACAACATAACATTCACTTAACATCTTGTATACATATCATTTCATAACAGTTTGCATATATGGACACGTGTCATCATTCAGCACACAATTATAACCAAATGATGGTAGGGTCACTTACTTTGTTGACCTAAGCCGAACCTATTGCGACCTTTTGATGCTAGCTTAACGCTGCTCCCTAAAATTTAATTCTGTCTAGTGAATCCAACATCATAAATTAGAATTCTACTCTACTCTAGAACTTGACTCACTGTTTTGTATAAAATAATTTAAACTTTTATTAATGTAACTTTTTAGCCAAACTTTTAAAATAAAAATAAGATTGTAAATTTATTTTTTTTTAAATTATGAAAATATGGGTTATAATTTTTCAAAACACTCCTAAAAAATACAAGATAAGACAAAGAAATCAATAAGCCAAAATAGTGCTTTAAGAGTTTTATTTTAAGAATTAAAAAAAAAATTATGAAAAAGTAGTAGTAATTCATAATTCTTTTTAGCCACATTTTCATTAATAGTTTTAATTGTGACAAATTGGTAGCAATTTGGTAGGCTATGGTGGACTTAGAGTTGTCGTTTATTTTTTTTAGGCGACAACTTGATAGACGATCGATGAATTTTACCCTGCAGGATACTTGGTAAGTGACAATATTAAAATTGCGTGGACTCTTAATAGGTGACAACTTTGTAGAACATTGAAGAAATGTCTCTAAATTGGTTGTTTCTCTGTATATAATTATTTTATGTAGCTTTCTTTTTCTGTCTTTTTTATGAAAAACATGAAACTTGTCCGGTAAGGAAATGAAAATAAGTAGTGTATTAGACTGGATGTATACTTTGAATTACAGTTCAATGCCGGAAGAAAAATATTAATCGAAATAATCGTCATTTGGTATAAATTTCATCAATATCTTCAAAAATTTTTTTTAATAATTTCAAGAATTAATGGTTGTTTTTGTGCCCATGAATTTGGTGTAGACATATTTACAAAATTTGTAGAAAGTAATGGAAAATTCAAAGAATCACTAGCGAAGGATGCAAGAGGAATATTAAGTCTATATGAAGCGGCACATATGAGGGTGCACGGAGAAGACTCAACCCCAAATTTGTTGCTCAAGTTAGCCGTGCTTTGAAATGACCACTAAGAAAACTCCTTCCAAAATTAAAGGCAAGAGAGTACATGTGATGTCCCACATTGGTTAGGGAGGAGAACAAATCACCATTATAAGGGTGTGGAAACCTTCTCCTAGTAGACGCGTTTTAAAGCCTTGGGGGGAAGCCCGAAAGAGAAAGCCTAAAGAGGACAATATGTTCCCATTCTCAAACTGTGAGCTTACTTTTTCAAAACTGGATTTGGATTTCGACAGAAACTTCAACTTCACTAACATTTATTTGTGTATGCAATTTCATATTTAACCTATAAAGTTACATTTTTAGGTTATTGGTACTATTTATTTTAAATTATATGTTGAGTGCTACTTTGGGACATTGGGTGCAACTTTGAACTGCAGTTTAACGTCGAAAGAAAAATATTAACTAAAATAATAGCTATTTCTTCAATTTTAGATGATACATATGATGCTTATTGAACATTTGAAGAACTCCAATTTTTCACTCGAGCAATTCAAAGGTCATTTGAATTCATCCTTGTAGATAACTAATAAATTTATTGTTTACATATAGCATACCCTTTAAATATACCATACAAATTTCTTCCAAAGTTTAGAAAGAGAAGAAAATATTTTTGAAAATTTGTTTTTTCAATGTTTCAAATTTGGATAGAGTTTTAATACTATTAATTTCAAATTATAAATAGGAGAATGATATCAACAATAATGTTTTTGAATTTTCAAATGGGATAAAAGCATGGTTGATATACTTCCCCGAGTACCTGAAACCTTTATATATAGCAATGTTAAATCTTTATAAGGAAATCAACAATGAAATAGGTAAGGATGAAAGTTCGCTTCACATTCATACCACCAAAGAAAAAGTAAGATTTCTTTGTCTCCCTCCTCTATCTTCTTTCCTTTCTTTTTATACATATAAACAAGAGTTACCATTTTGGTTTAAATTTACAGATAAAAAAGCTAGCTGGATCCTATTTCGAAGAAGCTAAATGGTTAAACAAAAATTACAAACCAAATTTGAAAGAGTACATGGAACGGGTATTGCATAGCTCAGGATATTCCTTGATTGTAAACATTTCACTCATAGGCATGGGTGACATAATAACGAATGAGGTAATTGAATGGTTTTCTAGAAGACCTAAAGTTATTAAAGTTGCAATAATAATTGCTAGACTCATGGTTGACTTCATTTTCATTTCCCACAAGGTATATATGGTTTACTATTCTTGGAAAGCAGCACAAACAAAATTGAATTTTTTAAAGTAAAATGCATTTACCTACCTGTTTTTCTATTTCAGTTTGAGCAACGGAAGGAACATGTTGCTTCAGCAGTTCAATGTTACATAAAACAATGTGGTTGTTTAGAGGAATAAGCTTGTGTTGAACTTCATAAACAAGTGGTTGATGCATGGAAGGATATAAATGAAGCATGTCTTCATCCAATTGATGTTCCAATGCCTATTCTTGTGCGAGTTGTGAACGCTTGCACGCCTGAAGCTTTGCGACAACTCCAGCGAGAGAAACGGGTCCTCCGGCAGAAAAGGCGGCAAGAAGTAGTGGAAATCTCACATGCGCGCGCGCGAGAAAGAAGGGGAGCAGAAGAAGGAGTCGGCTAATAGCGCAGGCCAATCCGGTGCTCGAACTGCAGGAAGAAAGGCTACCTGAGCAAGAATTGCTGGAACAAGTTCAGGAACAAGGAGAAGGCCCATGTGGCCCAATTCGAGAAGGAAAAGCTGACTCTTTTCATGGTGAGCGCATTGGTCTTATCCGATGTCCCCAATTCCAATTCCAAATCCACGGAAGGAATCGATGGCGTAGCTGCTTCGATGAGCCTTGTCGATGAGGGTTCGATAGGTCTCGAAGAAGAGTTACAGGTGGGCGTAGCAAAGGCACCGGCTGGAGAGCTGATTCAGTTGAAGGAGGAGCGAGTGTTTGCTCAGATCGGCAAGAGAGGCGAGCAGCACGAGCACTGGCGATGGGTCCTCGACACAAGGGCAACAAACCATATGACCGGGGCCAGGTCTGCATTCTTTGAACTCGACTCAGAGATTCGCGAGACAGTGAAGTTCGGCGATGGCTCTGTCATCGAGATCGAAAGGCGCGACACCATCTTGTACGTGGACAAGGGTGGCGAGCACTGCAAGCTGACCGACGTCTACTTTATCCCGAGGCTCAAGGCTAACCTTGTGAGCCTGAGTCAAATTGATAAGGCCGACTGCTATATTTCCATCGAGCATGGGCTACTCAAGATCTACGATGATCAATGACGACTGCTCACGCAAAACCATCTCTACATCCTGGAGTTGGAGATAAAGCAGTCAGTCAGCCTCTCAGCTAGGACCGAAGAAGTAGCTTGGAGGTGGCACGCAAGGTACGGGCACTTGAGCTTCCCTACTCTACAAAAATACAAGGAGAAAATGGTGTACGATTTTTTTGGCAATCGAAGGCGTGAACAGGCTGTGCGACAGGTGTCTCATCGGCAAGCAGAAGCGCACCTCCTTTTCGTCTTCGGCATCCTACCATGTTGGTGAGCCGTTGGAGCTTGTGCACGACGATATCTGCGAGCCCATCAAGCTGGCGACCCTAGGCGGCAAGACCCTCTTCCTTCTGCTGGTCGATGACAAGAGCCGCTTCATGTGGTTGATCCTGCTGCAAGCAAAGAATGAAGTAGCGGAGGCGTTCAAGCGCGTTCAAACGCGTGCGGAGGTCAAATGCGTGAAAAAGATGCAAGTGTTGTGTGTCACAATCACACTTTTGATGGCAGCGGATTTGTGATTGTGCGACACTCACTTTCCAACAACAAGTGAGCTAAGCCAATTCGTTCTTATGTCGCCTACGGCCAAGCGACGTATGCTCGAGCCTCTGGCCTCGATTTAAGAAGAAGGTTTTAGAAAACGAGGGTAGAGAGAGATTTTCAAAAGAGAGATTTTGATCATTGAGCTTTCGACTTTCATAAACGATGGGGTGACCTTCTTGAATAAGAACACTGCCTAGGGCAAAGTCGGAAGCATCTGTCTCTATTTCAAATGGTTTAGAAACATCCACTAATTCGAGGACAGGACCAATTGTCATGGTTGCCTTCAGATCTTCAAAGGTCATTTGACATTCATTTGACCACGACCAAGGGTGGTCTTTCTTCAGAAGTTCTGTTAATGGGGCGGCTCGTCGTGAAAACCCTTCGATGAACCACCTATAATAGTTTGCCAATTCTAGGAAGGATCGTACATTAGATACGGAAGTAGGAATTTTCCACTCTTGGATAGCTTTTATCTTGTCGCTATCCATACCGATCTGTCCACAACTGATGACATGTCCAAGGAAGTTGATACTCGTTTGTGCGAAGACACATTTTTCTTTCTTGACATACAACTGATTCTGCCGCAACTTGTCAAACACTAGCTTCAGGTGCACCTTATGTTCCTCTAGGGTTGCGTTGTATACAACTATGTCGTCGAGATATACTACAACGAACTGATCCAAGTATTCGTGGAAAACCCTATTCATTAACATGCAAAACATAGCTGGGGCATTTGTCAAGCCAAAGGGCATTACTAGGAACTCAAAAGCCCCATATCTTGTTACACACGTTGTCTTGGGCTCGTACCCTTTGGCGATATGTACTTGGTAGTACCCTGATCGTAAGTTCAGCTTCGTGAAGTATTTGACCCCGTGAAGCTTGTCAAACAAGTCGGATATTATCGGCAGTGGGTATTTGTTGTGTACAGTCCTTGTTTAAGGCTCTATAATCTATGCACAGACGCAACGTCCCATCCTTCTTTTTTTTGAAACAGTACGGGGGCTCCGTAAGGTGCCTTTGCAGGGTGGATGAATCCCGCCGCCAACAACTCATCTAGTTGTTTCCTCAATTTGGCTAGCTCAGGGGGAGCCATCCGATATGCATTCTTCGCTGGGGGTTTAATCCCGAGGAGAAGTTCAATTTCATGATCGATGCCTCGATGAGGTGGTAATTTTTGTGGTAAGCTCTCTAACATTATGTTAGCATAACTGTCTAGTACATTCTTGATTTCGCTTGGAATAGTTTCCTCAGTGGTCACTTCTTCCATCAGGGGTATAACCATAAATGTAAGTTCCTCTCGTGCGGGTCCTCTTTTCAATTGTATGGCCGAGATCATTCTAAGATTACCTGGTTGCTTGATGCTTGCAGGTATTACTGTGGGGTTGTGGTCAGTAATCACCAAGCAGTTCGCCAGTGGCATTGGGATAACTTTGTGTTCTAGGAGGAAGTCCATCCCAAGTACCGTCGAAGTCGTCCATGCAAACCATGACAAGGTCCATCTGTCCTGACCAGGCCCCTAATTTGAAGGGGACTCTTTTTGAGACTCCCACGATAGGCAAGGCCTCGAAATTGACAGCTTTCACTTTTCTGGGGTCTTTTTCTATGGTGAGTCCCAATCTTCGTGCTTCTTGGTCGACGATGAAGTTGTGGGTCACACCTGAGTCTATCAAGGTACTCTTGCTCGATCGGGAGTTTATTGTTGCGTCTATGAACATAAGCCATTTCTCTATTATCTCCTTTGGGTCGACCTTCCGTTGGAGGGCTGACAAGAATTTAAGCGCACCCATTCAAGGGTTGTCTTGATCTTCCCTCTTGCCTTGCGTAGTCTCGACTCTTGTGTCGTTTCTCTCTTGAATGGACACTTGGAGTGCACTGAGAGAGGCCCGGTGAGGACAGTAGGACAATTTGTGGGGGCCTTTACATAACAGACATTGTAAATGTGTCGTCGGGTAGTTCTTTTGAGGGTAAGGTCCTCGAGATGTCCCTGCTTGGTTATTCTGAGGAGGTCTATCTGCCCACCCACTTGGTCTCTCGTTACTTTCGTTTGGCCTATTAGGGCCTTCATTTCGATGAGTTTTGCCCCCAGTGTTTGGGGCTTGTGTTGTTTTTCATTGGAAGCTCGCTTCGTTTCCAAAGTCTAGGAGTCTCTCGGCGCTGGCGATTGCGGTGGCTAGGCCTTGAACCTTTTTCTCATGTATTTTTGTTTTGGCCCACGGTTTCAACCCATTTATAAAGAGAAATACTTTGTCTTTCTTTGACGTGCCCTTGATATCTAGCATCATGGTCGAGAACTGTTTGACATAATCCCTTATGCTTCCAGTTTGTTTAAGGGCTATTAGTTTTTTTCCTTGCTATATATTCTACGTTTTCAAGGAAGAATTGGTCCCTCGACTCTCTCTTGAGGTCTTCCCACGAGTAGATGGTGCACAATCCATTTTCGATGTCTTGCACCTTTGAACGCCACCAAAGCTTTGCATCGTCTATGAGATGCATTGAGGCTACTGTCACTTTTTTGTCATCGGTATAGGCCGTTGTGGCTTTGAAGTACTGTTCGACATCAAAGATGAAGTTCTCCAACTCTTTGGCGTCTCGGTTCCCTTTGAAGGGTCTGGAGTCTGGGAACTTTAGTTTGTTGAATCCTGTATGAGTTTGCCCTACCGTGACGTTCTCCACGGCTTTCATGGTCACCCCAACTTGGGTGTTCATCTCAGTCATCTTTTCTTGAATGGCATTGATCGTGTTCTGAATTCGTCAGCTAATCCATTAAACAAATTCATCATGGTATTTTGTAGCTCGTCAAACTCTTCGCCACGTCCCTTCTTTGTGCGCGACAGAGCTATCAGGGCTACCAGCAGGTCTTGAGCTGCTTGTAGGAGCAACTCTTTCTTCGAGCGAGGCCACTCGAAACATTAGTTCTTTGATTGGCAACCCATCCAGGCGGTTGCCCATTACGTCAATTTCTACTACTTTTCCATTCAATTCCATCACTTCTGTTTCTAGGAAGCGGACGGTGTCAGAGACTTCTTTGAGGAACAACATTTCCTCTATTAAAGTAAGGCGGTCGGCTTGTAATTTGAGTGTCGACTTTGTCGTCGACATGGTTTCGGTCTTTACTATGTCACGGAGTAACAAGGCTCTGATACCATTTGTCACAATCACACTTTTGATGGCAGCGGACTTGCGATTGTGCGGTACTCACTTTTCAACAACAAGTGAACTAAGCCAATTCGTTCTTACGTCGCCTACGGCCAAGCGACGTATGCTCGAGCCTCTGGCCTCGGTTTAAGAAGAAGGTTTTAGAAAACGAGGGCGGAGAGAGATTTTCGAAAGAAAGATTTTGAAAGAGGTGTTATATATGCAAGCAATAGAGTAACAACAACGGCTCATAGTATATAACTATCGGTAGTGAGAAGTTGACAACTAGTCATATCCCCCTATAGTACATTTTGAGGCATTTCATGTCTGGTAGGTCTAGACATGATTTTTCTGAAATATCATACTTTCTAGAAATACAAAAGTAAAACACTAGAACATGGAAAGACATGAAGGGTTTGGCTTGTCATGGGCATGCGGCCATGGGCAACACGCCTTGGACGAGAATGACCATGACACTGTGCATGGACCAATATAGAGAATTCACCTCGACAAGCTTGGGCAAGTACTGCGACGAGCTTGGCGTGCAGTGGCACCTAGCGACACCCTACTCCCCCCAATAGAATGGGGTGGTGGAGCGCCAGAATCATCGGGACAACAAGATCACTGCTAATGACGATTGGGATGCCTGGGAGGTTCTGGGAGAGGCGGTCATGGCAGCCGTCTACCTCCTCAACCGGTCACCAACGCGAAGCCTTGACGGGAGGACGCCTCACGAGGACTAGTACAACAAGAAACTTGCGGTACATCATCTTTGAGTGTTCGGTTACGTCGCATACATGAAGATTACGCATCCCCACCTCGTTGAGCTCGATCCTAGGGGGCTGAAGGTCGTCTTCATCAGCTAAGAACCTGGGAGCATGGCGTACAGACTTTATGATCCTGGGGGGGGGGGGGGGGGCAAGCTCACGTGTCGCGCAACATCGTCTTTGACGAGAACACCTTCTGGTAGTGGAACGACGTGAATGAGGCAGACCAAATCCTAAATCATTTCATGGTGGTGTACCTCGCCACCGAGCTGGGAGAAGGAGGAGTGCAGTATTGGGCACTATCACTGCTGCCAGCAGCTGCACTGAGTACGCCTTCGCCAACATCAACCACAACTCCTTCTGCGCCCCCTGAATCAGTGGAGTTCGCAACACCACATACTGCGGATTCGACGTTGGATACCGATCACGATGATGGTCTAGTGGCCAGGTACCGGAGGATAAGAGACCTACTGGGAGAAGGTGAACCACTGGGACTGGCGGTGCGTGAGCTCGAAGAAGAGGTGGCCGAACTGCATGCCATCAGCGCGGATGAACAAAACTCTTTTGTCGAAGCAGAAAGGAACCCGTGCTAGCTGAAGGTAATGCGGGAAGAGATGGCGTCCATCACTGAGAACAAGACGTGGAGTCTAGAGGACATGCCATCAGGACACCGAGGCATAGAGCTCAAATGGGTGTTCAAACTAAAGCGTAACGAAGAGGGAGAAGTTGTGAAGCACAAGGCCTGTCTGGTAGTGAAGGGCTACATCTAGAAGCAAGGTGTGGACTTCGAAGAGGTATTCGCGCCGTTGATAAGGTTGGAATCCGTTCGCCTGTTGCTGGTGATTGCAGTACATTACGCTTGGGAGATCCACCACATGGATGTGAAGTCCGCTTTCCTCAACAGAGAGCTGAAGGAGACTGTCTACGTCTGACAACCACTTGGATTCCTAGACAACGACAACTCCAGCAAGTTACTGCGCTTGCACAAGGTACTCTACGGGCTTCGACAAGCACTACGAGCCCGAAACACGAAGCTCGACAGTACCTTGTTGTCGCTGAAGTTCAAGCGTGTTGCCTCTGAGCATGACATGTACACGCATGACCATAGCAAGTAGCGGCTGATCGTGGGAGTGTACGTCGACGACCTCATAATCACTGGAGGCAACATGGAAGATCTTAGAAGATTCAAGAGTCAGATGTCAAAGAACTTCAAGATGAGCGATCTCGACGTGCTCAGCTACTACCTCAGCATCAAAGTGCAACAGAGTACTTCTGGCATCACCATCTGTCAAGGTGCATACGCGAAGAAGCAGCAGGATACAGCTACGCTAGCAGACAGTAACCCTACAAGGACGCCAATGGAGGCCCGGCTCCAGCTAAGGAAGACCAGTACTACAATGGCAGTCGACGCCACCAATTACTGCAGCATTGTCGGGAGTCTGCGCTATTTGGTAAACATATGCCGTGACCTCGCTTATTATGTTGGATATGTGAGTAGGTTTATGGAAGCACGTAGGGAGAAGAATCTTGTGGGTGTCAAGCGCATCCTGCGCTATGTGGCCGGAACTAGAGGCTGGGGTCTGAGATACTATGCAGGAAGAGGAAAGAAGAAGCTTGAGCTACGTCAGCTATAGGGATAGTGACATGGTCAGTGACGTTGTTGATCGTAAGAGCACCAGTAGGATAATTTACTTTCTCTCAGGCAGCGCGATCTGCTGGCAATCAACTAAACAGAAGGTAGTTGATCGCTTGTGGATGTATATAATAAAATGATGTAAAATTCATAAGGTAGTTGATCGCTTGTGGATGTATATAATAAAATGATGTAAAATTCACAAGAATAAGTGCAAGTATACACTATCACAAGTAGAAGTAATAAGTAAATTATCGATTCCATAGGAACCTATTTTTTTGGTTAATTTTATTGCTAGAAATTAAGTGAGTTTTTGGGTAACATTCAGATGGGTGTTGGTGATTTTAACTACTTAAACAAAACTAAAACAGAGTGCCAATGCTGTCGAAAAACAGAAAATAATGAGAAAATCAACTATAATGAGGAAGGTTCGGCTAAGAGAGCTTAAATAGAAAAGTTGTTGAGTTTTTTTTGTAGATTTTAGTTCCTTTTAATAGATTCCCAAGCCCACTTCTGAGGGTCATGAATGATGATTATTTCCATAATTGTTGTAATTTCTATTAACAAGACTCTAGAAAAAGAATTATTCCTAACCTTTCTATTACCCTTCAAGTCTCCTTGTTATGGAACTAGAGTATTAAGAGGATTTCATGGCTCCCTCTCTACTCCCGAATAAGAGAATAAGTATGTAAAGTAGCTAATTAAACACACATGTAAATCATTAACAACAACTCTTTAATAAACTAAAGTCATACTGTCAACATACTTAAATTATATAAAACTCTCTCGCCTCCCCTATAAAGTTTAGCTCTCCATACAAACTGAATTAAACAGAGGAATCTGCATCTTCATCGTGTAAAATTGATGGAACAAGAAAAGAGAATAAGAAATAGAGAGTTATCCCGGTTTGTTGCCGTTCGTCAATGAAAGTTCCCTTCTCTTGAGCTCTCATGTCCACCTCTTTGCCTTAATCAATCCTTGTTGGTCTCCTTCTCCTTCTGCTGTCAACAACGGATGGATTAGGGTTTTCTTTTTCTTCTCTGGTTTCACAGCAGTTCACTATAGCAGAGGCTGCTGCTGTGTAATTCGATTTTTCTCCCAAAGTGTGTCTCTCCTCTTGGTCTTCTTTTTCCTTTTATATTGAGCATGGGTTCCCTTTAGGGCTAAAAAGGAATAAATTGTCCACATAGGATGTTCCTCGTTGGGTGGTCAATGACCCACTTGTACTGCTGTGGATTTAAAATTTCCATGTCATCCCCCATTTATTTCCAGATTTGCTACTCCCTCATGATTCAGCATAATTGTCTACATTTTACCACAACTCAATTAAATGTACAATTAAGATCAATTTATGTCAAATCATATTTTTTTTTTCATGTTGGACCACAATAAATGGTTTCATGCTCATTAAATAGAATAAATGGAGTAATAAATGAGAAAATGGTGAATAAGAGTGCAATATTAAATACAAAAAGACTTGAGATGACTCTACTTTTAGAGAGTTATTAGTAGTTGCTCTGTCTTCTTGAGTTGGTCGGCTACAGTGATCATGACATGGCCGATGACGTTGATGATCGTAAGAGCACCAGTGGGATGATTAAATATTTCTTGGTCTAGTCTTATACAAACTTATTGTATAGGATACCCCCACTTACATGTCTCCACATGAACGATTTGGATCAAATCATTTGTAACGATAACAAAGTGGGCCGTATCAATAGTGTTACCAGGATAAGGTTATACTAGACTCTTTAGGTTATTATTTGAACACGATCCTCTTATATGTCAACCACATATTGTTCAAGATTACATTAATAACCTTGAATTTTTTGTATGCATAATAATTAAATTACAAATAAAATAATAAAAATGATGGTTAAAAACTAAATAATTAATTAGGACGCTCTAGGGCATAAATCCCAACAATCTCCCACTTGCACTAAAGCTGGTGAGACATGTCTTACGGCATACTCTATACCCAACATGTTCTCCCACTTGCTAATAGAAGATGAGACATGTCTCGTAATTCTAGACATTCTAGATGACCCTTAAACACTTTAGCTTAGAGACCTATTTTATATAAATCAGAATAATTATCAAGTAATTATTTTATATTAATGGCTAAAAACAACAAATAAATAAATAAATAAATATATATATATATATATATATATATATATATATATATATGTATATATATATAATTTAGACAGAATATTATTTTGAATTTTTTAAGAAAAGTTTGTTGGAGTTGGAGATAGAGACTCTATGAGACCCTATTAAATTTTAATTTTGTGTGAATATATTTTTTAATCCACCCGATACAATATATTTTATTTTAGGAGTATTTTAAATTTTACTTTTTTGAGTTATATTTATAAACTATATTATTACGGTTATAATATGAAGATGATAACTCTTGAAACGCCTTACATAGAATGTTAAAAGTTTTAATGTGAGGTTATATAAAATTATATATACTATATTTATAAAATAAACTTGAAAATAGTAAATATAGCATTTGTGTTTTATTTAGCTTAAATGTATTATGATTCCAATTATTCAAATTTGACCAAATCAATTTTATTAAAATATTGTGCTTATTTTAGTTTAATATTGTAATATTAGCCTAGTTAATATATTTATTATCACCCGCCTAAATCAGTAAATTTTGGTTCTTCAATTATTTTAAACATATATTTTAAATTTAGATGGTTGAAAAGTTAAATGCCCTCGACTACAGATAGAATATTAATACCTACATAGTTATAGTATATAGTTATAGTATATTAACGCCTTCTCAATCTCCTCAGAAACCCCGCCCCACCCAGATTCCTCCGCCGCCGCTGATATGTCCAATGGCGGCGGCGAACTGCCTTCTGAGGAACGGTGCTCGGTGGAGGAGGTGGCTCTGGTGGTGCCGGAAACTGACGACCCGACTCTTCCTGTGATGACTTTTCGATCATGGGTTCTTGGTCTCGTTTCTTGTTGCCTTCTCATTTTCCTCAACACTTTCTTCACTTACCGTTCTCAGCCACTCGCCATCTCCGCCATTCTTATGCAGATCGCTGTTCTCCCAATTGGCCGCTTCATGGCCTCCACTCTCCCAAACAGGGACTTCCATTTCTTTCGATGGAAGTTTAGTCTCAATCCTGGCCCTTTCAATATGAAGGAGCATGTTATTATCACCATTTTTGCTAACTGTGGCATCTCCTATGGCGGCGGTGACGCCTATTCCATCGGCGCCATTACTGTCATGAAAGCTTATTATAAACAGGGCTTGAATTTCTTCTTAGCCCTTCTCATCGTCTTAACTACCCAGGTTTGCATCTTTATGAACGAAAAAGGACTCATTCCAAAGTTTTTTCTTTTGAATATCGATTTAAGTCAAAAATAATGAACACTCATTTTCTAAAACATCCCGATTGATAAGATCTAGACCCTTTTCTTACATTCCCCCGTTTTGAATTTTTTTTTCTCTTTGGCTGTTCTTCAGGTTTTGGGATATGGATGGGCTGGAATGCTGAGAAGGTACCTGGTGGATCCTGTTGAAATGTGGTGGCCTGCAAATCTGGCACAGGTTTCTCTATTTAGGTACGGTTTCTTAATCCCTTTTCCAGATTTGGAGCTCAGAGGCTTAGCAGCTTTTAACTCTGACATGCTCTGTTTTCTTTGCCTTGCTCTGTTTTCTTTGTCCTGTTTTAGAGCCCTTCATGAGACGGAGGACAGATCAAAAGGGATGTATTAAGAGGATATTTTGCGGTGATAATTAGTTAGAATATATCTCACATATTTAGGGAGTTGTTAGTATAGATTTGATTAACCGTATATTTTATTTATTTACCAGATTTAGTTAGATATATATTTTTTCTATTTTTAGGTATTAGTTGATAGTTTGTATCCTATTTAAACGTGGTAAACATGGATGAAGATCATACTTTCGATCCCAATTCTATTTCTATTTCTCATTCTTAACATGGTATCAGAGCACCGATCTTGGTGTTCTTAAATATCAAAATTTCCTTTATGGCGGAATCAGCCAAATCCAGCTTCAAAATTTCGGATGTTGATTTAACACATCCGTACTATATTCATCACTCTGATCAGCCAGGATATTCACTTGTTCCAATCAAATTAAATGGAGCAAATTACCCATCCTGGAGTAAATCAGTTATGCATGCTCTTATTGCCAAGAAGAAAATTGGCTTCATTGATGGCACAATTGAGGAACCGTCCCAAGATGCAAATTCAACCGAATTCGAACTCTGGAATCAGTGCAACAGTATGATAATATCTTGGTTAACTCATTCCGTTGAAGCAGATATCGCTAAAGGCATTATTCACGCCAAGACAGCTCATCAAGTGTGGGTTGATCTTCACGATCAATTCTCACAAAAGAATGCTCCAGCAATTTTTCAAATACAAAACTCGATAGCAACGATGTCACAAGGAACCATGGCGCTGTCAACATATTTCACCAAGCTCAAAGCACTTTGGGATGAACTGGAAGCGTACCGCACACCATTTACCTGTAATCAACGTCAAATACATATTGATCAACGCGAAGAAGACAAATTGATGCAATTGCTCATGGGGCTTAATCAGTCTTATAAAACGGTGAGATCTAACATATTGATGATGTCTCCATTACCTAATGTGAGGCAAGCCTATTCATTACTTGTACAAGAAGAGATGCAGCGTCAGGTAACTTCCGAACCTACTGAGAATTTCTCGATTGCATCAGCAGTGCAAAAGAAAACAATATATTCAAAATTCGCCAAGGACAAAAAGTGTGAACACTGCAATAAAAGTGGTCATACAATCAATGAGTGTCGAATTCTTAAGTTTCACTGTAACTTTTGTGATAGAAGGGGCCATACAGAAGATCGGTGTCGACAGAAAAATAATTCTGGAAGGACAAGACAAGACAATCAACACAAGAATCGTGGATATCGATCATCTGCAAATATGGCCGATGTTTCACAGTTGAATACAGAAGAACAGTCACCTAATTCCATTCCAAATTTTTCTTCTGAGCAATTACGACAGATAGCACAAGCCTTATCTGCAATCAATCATCACCCTTCTGGTAATTCCGACAATCACGTCAATGTTGCAGGTTTGCTTCCCATATCTACATTATCTATTAACTCTGCGAGTTCTAATTCATGGATTCTCGATAGTGGAGCTACGGATCATATAGTATCAAAATCTTCTGTTATGACTGAACCAAAGGCTGCCATCATGTCTGCAATAAATTTGCCTAATGGAGAGACAGCACGTGTGTCACATACTGGCAATATTTCTCTTAGCCCTAACCTTCAATTAAACAACGTTTTATGTGTGCCTTCATTCAATTTAAACCTAATGTCGATCAGCAAACTTACCAATAACTTGAAATGTTATGTCACCTTCTATCCTGATTCTTGTGTTATGCAGGACTTGGCTACGGGGAAGATGATTGGCTCGGGTAAACAATTTGGAGGTCTCTATCATATTTCTTCATCTCCAATCAAATCTTCAGCTCATCAAGTATCTCAGTCATCTGATTTGTGGCATTTACGCCTAGGTCATCCTTCCTTTTCTCGTTTTAAATTTCTAGCTGATCAATTGCATCTTAATAATGCGAGTTATTCTCATAATTGTAGTATCTGCCCGTTAGCAAAACAAACTAGGTTGTCTTTCCCAAGAAGTTCAATAACAACCCATTCTGCTTTTGATCTGATACATTGTGATGTTTGGGGACCACATAAAATTCCTACCCATTCTGGTTTGCGTTTTTTTCTCACTATTGTTGATGATTTTACTCGATGTACTTGGGTTTTTTTAATGCAACATAAGTCAGAAGTACATCATTTGTTAATGAACTTTGTTAAATTCGTTCAAACTCAATTTCATACTACTATCAAGATAGTTCGATCAGACAATGGGACTGAGTTCCTATCTTTGCAACCATTCTTTACTTCTTGTGGTATTGAATTTCAGCGCACTTGTGTCTATACTCCACAACAAAATGGAGTCGTAGAACGCAAGCATCGCCATATCCTAAATGTAGCTAGGTCTCTTCTTTTTCAGTCACAGGTTCCACTTAATTTTTGGGGAGAGTGCATTTTAACGGCTATTTATCTTATAAATAGAACGCCATCACCATTATTATCTAACAAGACACCCTTTGAAGCACTCTACAAACGACCACCTACATTTCATCATCTTAAAGTTTTTGGTTGTAAATGTTATGCAACTATAGTACATCCTAAGCAAAAATTTGAACCTAGGGCAACTCCTTGTGTTTTCGTAGGATATCCTTGTGGTCATAAAGGTTACAAGTTGTATGACATGCAATCTCACAAATTCTTTATCAGCCGTGATGTCAAATTTTGTGAAGATGATTTTCCTTTTTCATCAGCTTCACAAACTTCGACATTAGCTCCTTCGACTCCTGTTGTACCACTTCATGATCCATCCTACTCAAACATCCATCCTCCACCTTCTATTCCTTCACCTCCTACTCCGTCGTCTCCTCCACCTTCTCCAGATTCGCCCACTAATTCCAATCCTATCCCACCTGATACATCAGCTCCACTTCGACGTTCTACTCGTACTAAACAGCCTTCAGCTTGGCATAAGGATTATGAGATGTCTTCTGGAGCCAATCATTTAACCTCTAGCTCAAGTCCCGGCACTGGCACCAGGTATCCCCTTCATCATTACCTTTCATTCTCTCGTTTTTCTCCTACTCAACGTGCTTTTCTAGCTCTTATTACATCCCAGACAGAACCTAAAACCTATGACGAGGCAGTTGGCGACCCGTTATGGCAGCAGGCTATGAATGATGAAATTGCAGCTTTGGAACGTAATCATACATGGTCTCTCGTTCCTCTACCACTTGGTCATAAAGCTATTGGTTGTCGTTGGGTGTACAAAATTAAATACAACTCTGATGGTTCTGTTGAACGTTATAAAGCTCGACTAGTAGCAAAGGGATACACTCAGGTTGAAGGTATTGATTACACAGAAACATTTTCCCCTACAGCGAAACTTACTACACTTCGTTGCTTACTCACTGTTGCTGCTGCTCGAAAATGGTTCACCCATCAGTTGGATGTTCAAAATGCCTTTCTCCATGGTAATCTAGACGAGGAAGTTTATATGTCTTTACCACCAGGTCTTCGCCGACAGGGGGAGAATACAGTATGTCGGCTCCATAAATCTCTTTATGGATTAAAACAGGCTTCTCGCAATTGGTTCTCCATATTTTCTACAACTATACAAAATGCAGGCTACACTCAGTCCAAAGCAGATTACTCTTTGTTTACTAAGAGTAAAGGTACTTCTTTCACTGCAGTTCTAATCTATGTTGATGATATTCTGTTGACAGGCAATGATCTCGAAGAAATTCAATATCTCAAGACTAGTTTACTCCAGAAATTTCTTATCAAAGATTTAGGAAATTTGAAATATTTTCTAGGCATTGAATTTTCTCGATCTAGAAAAGGAATTTTTATGTCTCAAAGGAAGTATGCTCTAGACATCCTTCAAGACACAGGTCTTACAGGAGCACGTCCAGACAAATTTCCTATGGAGCAAAATCTGAAACTTTCTTTAACTGAAGGAGAGAAGTTGAATGATCCAAGTAAATACAGACGGTTGATTGGCAGATTAATATATTTGACCGTCACTAGGCCTGACATAGCTTATTTAGTTCGTATGCTTAGCCAATTTATGCATGAACCAAGAAAACCACATTGGGAGGCAGCTCTTCGAGTTCTGAGGTACATCAAAGGCACTCCTGGTCAAGGACTTCTACTGCCATCTGAAAACAATTTAAGATTACAGGCATATTGCGATTCTGACTGGGGTGGTTGTCGAACTTCCAGACGATCTATTTCTGGGTTCTGCATTTTCCTCGGAAATTCAATTATTTCTTGGAAGTCTAAAAAGCAGACTAATGTGTCCAGATCATCAGCAGAAGCCGAGTATCGAGCTATGGAAAATACTTGTTTAGAGTTAACTTGGTTAAGATACATTCTTCAAGACTTGAATGTTCCACTGTCCGAACCAGCATTATTATATTGTGATAATCAAGCAGCATTACATATAGCAGCCAATCCAGTTTTTCATGAACGTACGAAACACATTGAAATAGATTGTCATATAGTTCGAGAAAAGTTACAAGCTGGAATCATCAAACCGTATTATGTATCGACCAAAATGCAATTGGCAGATGTTTTTACTAAAGCTTTGGGAAGACAACAATTTGACTTTTTGAAGGACAAGTTGGGTGTGATCGACATACACTCTCCAACTTGAGGGGGAGTATTAAGAGGATATTTTGCGGTGATAATTAGTTAGAATATATCTCACATATTTAGGGAGTTGTTAGTATAGATTTGATTAACCGTATATTTTATTTATTTACCAGATTTAGTTAGATATATATTTTTTCTATTTTTAGGTATTAGTTGATAGTTTGTATCCTATTTAAACGTGATAAACATGAATGAAGATCATACTTTCGATCCCAATTCTATTTCTATTTCTCATTCTTAACAGGATGACAAGGATGAAATTCTTCCTAATCTTGATGGGAGCAAGCTTTGTGTACTACATTTTTCCAGGTTACTTGTTACAAATCTTATCATTCTTCTCGTGGGTTTGTTGGGTTTGGCCTCGCAGCATCACGGCTCAGCAAATTGGGTCGAGCCAAAGTGGACTTGGGCTCGGTGCTTTCAGCTTTGATTGGGCTGGGATTTCGGCCTACCATGGAAGCCCACTGGTGACGCCGTGGTCCTCAATTCTAAACGTGGGTGTTGGGTTTGTTATGTTCATTTATATCATCCTCCCTGTTTGCTACTGGAAGTTCAACACCTTTGATGCCCGCAAATTCCCCATTTTCTCTAATAAGCTCTTCACCAGAACAGGCCAGAAATATGATACTACCAAGGTTTTGACTCCCGATTTTGAGCTCAATGTTGCTGCTTATAATAACTACGGGAAGCTCTATCTTAGCCCCTTGTTTGCCCTCTCCATTGGATCTGGCTTTGCCAGGTTTACTGCTACTCTTACACATGTCGCGTTGTTTCATGGCCGGTATGCAATCAACCCATGTTTGTTCACACATTAAGTCGTGGCTTAGAGACTAGAGATCGAATACATATATCACTATAGTTATAAACCAAGTTTAAGACTGTGCACTTTCAATGTTTTAGGGACATATGGAAGCAGAGCAGGGCAGCAATCAAGAATGCAAGACTGGACATCCATGCCAAGCTGATGCAATACTACAAACAAGTGCCAGAATGGTGGTTCTTGGTCCTATTATTTGGTAGCACTGTGATATCTCTTCTGATGTCGATTGTGTGGAAGGACGTCGTGCAGCTGCCGTGGTGGGGTATGCTATTCGCCTTCGCTATGGCTTGGATTGTCACCCTCCCAATCGGGGTCATTCAAGCAACAACCAACCAGGTAATCGAACGGGAATTAGTAGTAGTAGCACACGCTCGACTTTGTTTACGTTCTAAAACAAACGACTTATAAATCCATATGGAATGTTATGCAGCAACCTGGATATGATATCATAGCACAGCTCATCATTGGTTATATTCTCCCTGGAAAACCAATAGCAAATCTTCTTTTCAAGATCTATGGAAGAATCAGTACCGTTCATGCTCTTTCTTTCTTATCTGATCTTAAACTTGGCCATTACATGAAAATCCCCCCAAGATGCATGTACACTGCCCAGGTGATCTTTTAGCAAACTTCAATGTTTCTTTTGAGAGTTTATGATCTTGACTGATTCGTGTTTTCTCAGTTAGTCGGGACACTCGTTGCCGGGACGATTAACCTCACCGTTGCTTGGTGGATGTTAGACAATATAGAGAACATCTGTGATACTGAGGCTCTCCGACCTGATAGTCCATGGACGTGTCCGAAATACCGAGTGACGTTTGATGCATCTGTTATCTGGGGACTAATAGGACCGAGGCGATTGTTTGGACCGGGCGGGTTGTATCGAAACTTGGTGTGGCTATTCCTGATTGGAGCTGTTCTTCCCGTTCCTATTTGGGCATTGAGTAAAGCTTTCCCTGAAAAGAAATGGATTGCACTGATAAACATACCAGTTATATCCTATGGCTTTGCAGGGATGCCACCAGCAACTCCTACAAACATAGCTAGCTGGCTCATCACTGGTACCATCTTCAACTATTTCGTCTTCCGACACCATAAGCGATGGTGGCAAAAGTACAACTACGTCCTCTCGGCCTCGCTCGATGCAGGGACAGCATTCATGGGCGTGCTGCTTTTCACTGTGCTGCAGAATGGGGGCCATAGCTTGAAGTGGTGGGGATCACAACCCGATCACTGTCCTTTGGCTACGTGTCCAACCGCTCCCGGGATCGTCGTTAAAGGATGTCCAGTATTTTAGCTCGATCGTCGAGGCCCGGGACGATGAAACTGATAGCCATTATGTTGCAGAGAGTTAGGTTCAGGTTCTTGCTTTGCTTATGTTGTTTGTAAATGTTATTTTGAAGTGATTTGGGTAGGGTTTATGTATGGCATCATGTTAACTACAAGTGCTATATCATTTAGTGTATGGCAATGGAGAGAGCAAAGCATAAAATAAAATTCTAGTAAAGTTCGCTTCAAGACTCAAGCACCGACTAAGCTCGACTTAGGATCATGATGCGAAAGTCATAAGTTCTCTTTCTTAGCCGTGTATGAGCCATCACTCTTTCTTAGCCATGTATGAGCCATTATTTCTACGCTTATGCCTATGCTTTTAAGATATTAGGTAAGCGTTGAAGGCTATGCTTTTAAGATATTAGGTAAGCACTAAAGGTTATGCGAAAGTCATAAGTTCTCTTTCAAGAGACTCAAGCACCGACTAAGCTTATGCTTTTAAGATATTAGGTAAGCGCTAAAGGTTGTAGAATGAAGGGGTTAGTTTGCAAGAACCAACTTGAGCTCGGGAGAGAGATTACAAGCAAGTTGATCATTCACGAGTTGTTCATAATTACAGTCGGGTGAAAAGCCCGTTTTACCCTTGTAATTACATCTTTCACCTTAAGTACCACTAATTCTCTAATGAAAAATTTGTTTATGACCCAATCACAAACCAAGTCACTCTCGGTCCAATGAGAGGGTGGGGCCCCCGTTGTTCAAGTCCCGAAATCAGTACTTAAGAGAACAACTCATCTACTTTCCTCGTATAGAAAGAAGTGAATTCCATCTCATGATATTAGGTTCCCAACTCCCTATTTGGTCAAGTCTCCCCATATTTAATCGGTTAAAGAGTCATTCTCACCCATGTAAATTAAAGGAAAAGCCCTCAGAAGCAGGAGTTCATAACTCACTGCGAATTAAGATCGGGTCCAATATGATCAACATGTGAAATATTAATCTTCTCAATTAACAGATTTATAAATAGAGATTAAATATTTGTTGGTCCAGTCTTATACAAACTCATTGTATAGGATACCTCCACTTACATGTCTCCATATGAACGATTTGGATCAAATCATTTATAACGATTACAAGGTGGGTCGTATCAATAGTGTTACCAGGATAAGGCAGCCAACATTATCCATATACTATAGACTCTTGAGGTTATTGAACACGATCCTCTTGTATGTCAACCACATACGACTCAAGATTACATTAATAACCTTGGAATTTCATACAATGGATAACAATTAAATTACAAATAAAATAATAAAAATTATTGTTAAAACTAAATAATTAATTACGAGTCTTCAGGCCGTAAATCCCAACAATCTCCCGCACTAAAGCTGGTGAGACATGCGTCCTTGGGCATACTCTATACCCAACATGTTCTTTCACTTTCCCTGGAGAAGATGAGACATGTCTCGTAATCCTAAACCTTTTAGATGACCCTCAAACACTTTAGCCTAGAGATCTATTTTATACAAATCAAAATAATTATCATTAAAAGTCATCTTGGTCACTGTCACGGTCTTGGGTGAATTTTGGTGAGCGATCAATAAATAAAAATTTGAAAAATAAAGATTCAATGAACAGTCAAGTTTATACATTTATATTCTAAATTTTTAATTTCATAAAATTAAATCCTAAACTGAGAGATTATTGCAACTTTGACCGTTTTTTAATTTTTATCAACTCTTCCGATAGTTTAGAAATCTACTTGTCGTGTAAACTAACTCTTATTATCTTATTATCTTTGTTAAGGATAGTTGACCGTTCACTATAAGGCAAATATCTAGATATTTGCCTTACATTACGGGTTACCATATTTGCCCTCTTGTTAAAGGCAAATATATTGCATTCATTTATTATACTTTCCTTTTATTACTATTTCTATATTATTTGTAATTTACCATATTTCTGTATCCTGAAAATGATTATAAATAAGAGAACTCTCACCCCCATTTAGGTGTGGTGATTCAGCAAACATTCACATGGTATCAGAGCCCTTTCGGTTTAACAACCTGATCCTTTCTTCTCTATGGCTTCCGAATCTTCTTATCATCTTCTTCCTTTCAATACTCTAATCCATATGATCACCATCAAACTTTCTTCCTCCAATTATCTTCTTTGGAAAAGCCAACTTCTCCCTCTCCTTGAGAGTCAAGACATGCTGGGCTATGTCAATGGAACTATGGTTCCACCACCTCGCTTTGAACCAGAAACCTCTTCAACACTCAACCCCAAATATTTGGCATGGAGAGCAGCCGATCAACGACTTCTCTGTCTCCTGCTCTCCTCTCTCACTGAGGAAGCCATGGCTGTTGTCGTTGGTCTCTCTACTGCACGTGATGTTTGGCTTGCGTTGGAAACTACGTTCAGCCATCAGTCGAAAGCTCGTGAACTGAGACTCAAGGATGACTTGCAGTTGATGAAACGTGGCACCAAACCTGTTGCTGAGTATGCCCGTGCCTTCAAAAAAATTTGTGACCAACTTCATGCCATCGGCAGATCGGTCGAGGACATTGATAAAGTGCACTGGTTCCTTCGTGGACTCGGCACCGAATTTTCAGCTTTTTCTACTGCTCAGATGGCTCTCACCTCTATCCCCTGTTTTGCAGATTTAGTCTCTAAAGCTGAAAGTTTTGAGTTGTTTCAGCTCTCCCTTGAGTCCTCTAACTCCACTCCTACAGCATTCACAGTCACTAATCGTGGTCGCACCCATGGAAGCCACCCTGCTTCCTTTACCAACCAGCGAGGTCGTTCTTATTCTCACAAAAACAACTCTTTTAATCGAGGACGAACCCACTCAAGTCAAGGTCGTCGACCACCTCACTGCCAAATATGCCGCAAAGAGGGCCATTATGCTGACCGCTGCAACCAACGGTATGTTCGACCTGATTCTTCTCATGCTCACCTTGCTGAAGCCTTTAACACGTCATGTTCTATTGCTGGACCCGATACTGCTGATTGGTTTCTGGACACTGGAGCTTCGGCCCATATGACTGCTGACCCATCTATTTTGGATCAGTCTAAAAATTACACGGGTAAGGACTCTGTGATTGTAGGAAACGGTGCATCCCTACCCATTACCCACACCGGTACTCTTTCTCCTGTTCCAAATATTCACTTGTTAGATGTCTTGGTTGTCCCTCACCTCACTAAAAATCTTCTTTCCATAAGTAAATTAACGTCTGATTTTCCTCTCTCCGTTACATTTACTAATAATCTTATTACTATCCAGAATCGTCAAACAGGAAGGGTGGTGGCAACCGGTAAAAGAGATGGAGGGCTATATGTGCTGGAGCGCGGCAACTCTGCTTTTATTTCAGCCCTTAGAAACAAATCTTTACGTGCCTCATATGATTTATGGCATGCTCGTCTAGGTCATGTGAATCATTCTGTTATTTCTTTTTTAAATAGAAAAGGTCATCTTTCTCTTACGTCTTTATTGCCTTCTCCATCATTATGTAATACTTGTCAGCTTGCGAAAAGTCATCGATTGCCTTATTCCCGCAATGAACGTAGGTCGTCTCATGTGTTAGATCTTATTCATTGTGATCTTTGGGGTCCTTCTCCCGTCAAATCAAATTCGGGTTTCCTTTATTATGTTATTTTTATTGATGATTATTCTCGATTCACTTGGTTTTACCCTTTAAAATTTAAATCTGATTTTTTTGATATTTTTCTTCAATTTCAAAAATTTGTGGAAAATCAATATTCTTCTCGTATCAAGGTATTTCAAAGCGATGGTGGTACCGAATTTACTAGTACTTGTTTCAAAACTCATTTACGTAATTCTGGCATCCACCATCAACTCTCTTGTCCATATACACCTGCTCAAAATGGTCGTGCTGAGAGAAAACATCGTCATGTGACTGAGACTGGCTTGACCCTTCTCTTTCACTCTCATCTTTCTTCTCGTTTTTGGGTTGACGCCTTCAGCACTGCAGCTTATATTATCAACCGGTTGCCTACTCCACTTCTTGGAGGTAAGTCACCCTTTGAACTCCTTTATGGCTACACTCCACATTATGACAATTTTCATCCCTTTGGTTGTCGTGTTTATCCTTATTTGCGTGATTATATGCCTAACAAGCTTTCTCCCCGCAGCATTCCTTGTATTTTTTTGGGTTATAGTCCTGCTCATAAAGGGTTCCGCTGTCTTGATCCGGCCACCACTAAGCTATATATCACCTGTCATGCTCAATTTGATGAAACCCACTTTCCTGCTATCCCTAGCTCCCAGACCCAACCTCTTTCCTCTATTCCTATTTCAAATTTCGTAGAACCACATTTTCATCATATTGATTCATCCCCCCCTACCACTTCATCACCGCAAACTCCTCGATCCAGTTCATCCCCATGTGATATTTGTTCTGACCTTGTAGATGAGTCTGTGCAGGTTGATACTTCTCTTGCAGGTTCCACTTTGCCACCCTCGACTTCTAATTCGACCTCTATTGAACCTCCTGTTGATTTCTCTTCTTTGGGCACTCATCCTATGATCACACGAGCCAAAGCTGGTATATTCAAGACTCGTCATCCAGCAAATCTTGGTATTTTGGGCTCATCTGGACTTCTTTCTGCTCTTCTTGCATCCACTGAGCCAAAAGGATTCAAATCTGCGGCTAAGAATCCTGCTTGGGTGGCTGCCATGGATGAAGAAATTCGAGCATTACAACAAAATGATACTTGGACTTTGGTTCCTCGCCCTGCCAACACCAACATCGTGGGCTCTAAATGGGTGTTTCGTATTAAATATTTGCCTGATGGATCTGTCGAGCGTTTCAAGGCTCGTCTTGTTGCCAAAGGTTATACTCAGGTTCCTGGTCTTGACTACACTGACACTTTTAGTCCGGTTGTCAAAGCTACCACTGTCCGTGTTGTGCTTTCTATTGCAGTCACAAATAAATGGCCTCTTCGACAACTTGATGTCAAGAATGCTTTTCTCAATGGAAACTCTTATTGAACGTGTTCATATGGAACAACCTCCTGGGTATATTGATCCTCGATTTCCCACTCATGTTTGTCTATTAAAGAAAGCCCTCTATGGTTTAAAGCAAGCTCCTCGTGCTTGGTTTCAGCGTTTTAGCTCATTTCTTCTCACACTTGGGTTTTCTTGCAGTCGCGCTGACACGTCCCTTTTTGTCTTTCATCAGCAATCTAACATTATCTATTTGCTTCTTTATGTTGATGACATTATTGTTACCGGCAACAACTCATCTCTTATTGACAGCTTTACTCGCAAGCTTCATTCTGAGTTTGCTACCAAAGATTTGGGTTCTCTCAGTTACTTTCTTGGTCTTGAAGCTTCACCCACTCCTGATGGTCTCTTTATTAGTCAGTTAAAATATGCTCGAGATATTCTTACTCGTGCTCAGTTGCTCGATAGCAAACCAGTTCACACTCCCATGGTTGTTTCTCAACACCTGACTGCTGATGGTTCTCCTTTCTCTGATCCTACTCTCTACAGATCTCTTGTTGGCGCCCTTCAGTACTTGACTATTACGCGTCCAGATATTGCCTATGCTGTCAATTCTGTCAGTCAATTCTTGCATGCCCCTACTGCAGATCACTTTCTTGCTGTCAAACGTATTCTTCGCTATGTCAAAGAAACACTTCACTTTGGTCTTACCTTTCGTCCATCCACTGTTCCTAGTACGCTAGTCGCTTATTCGGATGCTGACTGGGCTGGTTGTCCCGATACTCGTCGTTCTACATCCGTCTATTCTATTTATCTTGGTAACAATCTGGTTTCTTGGAGTGCCAAAAAGCAACCTACTGTCTCACGCTCCAGCTGTGAATCTGAGTATCCTCCTCTTGCCACAACCGCTGCTGAACTTCTTTGGGTTATGCATCTTTTGCATGACCTCAAGGTCCCTTTTTCACAGCAGCCCTTACTCTTATGTGACAACAAAAGTGCTATTTTTTTGAGCTCTAATCCCGTTTCTCACAAGCGGGCCAAACATGTTGAACTAGATTATCATTTTCTTCGAGAACTTGTTATCGCTGGCAAACTTCACACACAATATGTACCCTCTCATCTTCAAGTTGCTGACATCTTCACAAAGAGTATTTCTCGACCTCTCTTTGAATTTTTCAGATCCAAGCTTTACGTTCGTTCAAATCCGACGCTCAGCTTGCGGGGGGGTGTTAAGGATAGTTGACCGTTCACTATAAGGCAAATATCTAGATATTTGCCTTACATTACGGGTTACCATATTTGCCCTCTTATTAAAGGCAAATATATTGCATTCATTTATTATACTTTCCTTTTATTACTATTTCCATATTATTTGTAATTTACCATATTTCTGTATCCTTAAAATGATTATAAATAAGAGAACTCTCACCCCCATTTAGGTGTGGTGATTCAGCAAACATTCACAATCTTTTATCGATATCAAGAAATTAGTTATATATATAGAAAAATACTTCCATGCAAACCAACTTTACATGGCTTTCATACTCGGTTTGGTGGGTTAATTTAGGTTTTAATTTAGGTATGAATGGAGTTTTCTCGTTTACACTCAGTTTTGCCTTTCATATATATAAAAGTGATATGTTTTATTATATCATAACTATTTTTATGCCGATCGTCGAAGCAAATAAGAATTTACGTGTATTAACCATTTTTGTATATGAAAACGAACAATTTACGTCTATTATATGTATTCCTTGAATGTGAAATATTGAGGACTTGTATATTAGTTAAGTCGGGTTAGAAATATCTTTTGGATAAACCCGAAATCTTGGATTGATTGGGTGAAGAGAATGAACTCTTCATCCACGTAGCGGAAGCATTGGAAACCGTTTTGATTTTTATTATGAATTAAAACAAAAACAATAAATACGAAAGTAAGAAGTCTACCTTCGTAGAAACCCTAGCTTGCAAGACTTCTTAAAGTATTAGAACCATGCAAAGGTTCTTCATATTTCACAATTTTTTTCCTGCTATGACTCGAACACAAGGCCAAGCCAAGGTTTGTGAAAGTCTTTCAAGAAAATCCCAAAGGGATTGGAGAAGAAGAGTTTTGAGAATTCTATAGAAATGTAATTTCATTGTCCACAAAAAGTGGGAGAGATTTTTATGTTTTGGCTCAACCGGAGAGTTCTATTTCTAGGAATTCTGGGAGAATATTTGTCAAACAATATATTTGCATATTTAATATATTTAGCCTTATACAAATCATATTTAGATATTGAAATATTATAAGATATTCTAATATATATTTAATTAATTTAAATATCATTCAAATTTTAAATATATTAATTAATTTAATATTTAATTGTATCTAAAATAATAAATATATTTTTCCTTTAAATATTAAATTAAACCTTTAAAATTAATATATTTTTCTCCATTTATATTCAAACGTATCTAATATATTAAATATTAATTTTAACCCTTCAAATTAAATATATTTTTTCTATTTATTTAATATATATAATATAACGACCCTAAATTTCTACATATATAGAGTCACCACTAACGTCTTATGCTCATCTATAATGCAGAAATATAACTCTTACATGAACATCATTTATAACGTAAACTTTGAAAAACATTTAAACCAACTTCTCTAGAAAACACAGCCATGGTCTTACTGTTTAAATATAAAATACTAAAATTTAGAGAAAATAAAAACAAATACAAAATAATTTAAAACAATGGAATGCAATACAACCTATTCTAACTTAAAACTAAGAATTTAAACATGAGTCTACCCTATGCACGTGTCACAGTCTCTGCTCGCGATGTCGCCGTCCTCCATACAAGTGCGTCTTGCCTTTACCTGAAAAACGATGTGGCACACGGCCGGAGTATTTCAAAGAATACTCAGTAAGTGGCCCCACTATAGGGGTCATGCAAATGCAAACACACAATCATGATTTAGGGACCTATCTCTAAAAATCTTGAGAGTGGCCTCGAGTCATGGACAAATTGAATGTGTAGTACTTTCCTACACACGACTTACACGTGCGAGTGTGAATCCCTAGGGCACTCGTATACCCCCTGGATCCTCTGGTCAAGCTAATCTGTAGTGACTGTCCGGAGGTCAGCTGTAATAGCCAAATTATAATAATAATAATAATAAAAAAAAAGTAAATAAACAAATAAAAATAATTATAAAAAAATATATACTAAAAATAATAAAAAAAAATCATAATTAAATAACTAGAAAAGATTACTTAAAAATAAAAATAAAAATAAAAATAAAATTTACCCACTTCTTTCCACTAACCTCCTGTCCCAACAACATCCTCTTTCCTCAACCCCACCATATCACAGTTCATCCAAAAATAAACAGGAAAAAAATGTCGTTATTACTGAAAAATCTTATCTAAGATTTCCTTTTTCCTTTATATTTATGGTTATAGAAATGAATTTAGGATCAAATCTTATTTCATATTTTACTAGATCATGTAATAATCAGATCCCATATTTAATTAGATTTTTTTTTGTTAGCAGTGGCAGTAAATAAGGTTAGAATCAATGAAACTTTAGTTGGCATATCCATAAATAGGTAGAGTAAAATAGTAGCCAAACAATCTATTAAAATTGGGAATATCTCATTTACAGAATTGAAAATGTTTACGTACCTGAAAATTATTTAGGAAAATAATTACAAAGAGGGGGAAGGGAAGATTTGTTGAACAAAATTTAAAAATAAAACAGTAAATATTAGAGGGCATGAAATTCCACTCAATTTTGTGTAACCGTAAATATCATAATTTTAACAGGTAAATTAGAGAAATAATTTTATAGAGTTCAAACTTGAAACTGATAGTCATGGGCTTACATAGGTTGACTTGGATTTCAAATGACGGAATCGAACTTTCATTAAGGATATATACGTGACAACGACTTTAGCTAACCAGGTAAGTGGCTCACCCGTCGTAGGTTACGCGTTAATTGTTTTATGTTGGTACGTGCCCGTGGATTTGCACGTGTCATTGAATTGTATGCCAATTTAATGTGCTTAAGTACAAACTCATGTGAACGTGAATGTATGCTATGTATGCTGTTTTGTTTGATATGATATGATATGCATGTGACGATATGTGGTTCCTGAATGATTATGGCATGATTGTACGAAATATTTGAATGTAAACAGCATGAATTGTATGACATGAAATACGGTAAACTGCATGGAAACATAACCCCGATAGGAATATGTATGCTACGTAAAGAAATGAAAATGAGAATGACATGTAAGCATGAAACGTGACAAGGGGTTCTGTTCATTCATGTTAAATGTAGGACTAGTAGGGACCTCATGCATATTGTGTGTTCATGCATCTGGGGGATACCCCTATCCCATCACGAGGGTACGGACGCGTACATCCAATGGCAGGGCAACGATCGTTATGCTTTGCATAGCGCTACCGTGACGGTTACTAGTTTTAACGGGACCCGGCATAAAGGGCTCCCAGAGTATGCCCACCAGATAAGGAAAGTGACCAAGCGGTGTGCGAACTAGCTGGTGAGCCCATACTCGCACGTATGGGCCGTGTGTAGAGTATATGGTACATGTCCACGATTACTTGTTAGGACAACACCGTAGGGAAAAGAAACAAAATGAAACGAAACGATAGGTCTCATCATTTTATTGCGTGTGATTGTTGCATAACCCCGATAGGGGGTCACTTACTGATTATTCTAGAAATACTCAAGCCTCGTGCTACTTTACTTTTTCAGATAAGGGCAAGACACCCATGTGATATCGACTGCGGCATCGTACACCCCAGGACCGAGGCACATGCTTAGGGTAGTTGTCTTTTTTTTTTTTTTTTTTTCATTTCATAGTCTGGTTGAATTCGGTTTGCAACATTAGTATCGGTTAGTATAGGTTGAATTGTATTTGCATAATAAACCATAGGGTAGTATAAGACATTCATTTCGGTTTTGTTCCTTTTTTTTTATTTCAATAATGTTCTTTTCATTTCGTTTCCTTGTAATCATTTTCTCTTTCACGAGGTAATAAAAGGCGAGTGTAAGTCGCTTTTATGAACAGGGCCCATTTAATGTATATTACGCATTTCAAGGTATAGTAATGACCTTAGATTAAATAGGTAATATTTAGGGTCGTTACATTAGCAGAATCCCGTAGTGTCATGCGCCTCATGAACATCCTCATCTGTGTGCATTCGCACCTGTGCGCATTCTCGCTCATCATACGGTGCGCGTCTGCACTTATCATCTCTAGGGGTAGTAGTCCTATGCTTATGAACGTACAATATGCATGAGGTCCCTCTAAATCCATCATAATGTCTCTTCTGACACAACCCTCTAGTCTCATCTCTTTGTTACTCTAGGTAACACATACTCGTGGATATTTATATTAATATCATTTTCACGCTCTTAGGGTTGTGTCCTATGTCGATCTAACGACATGATGCAATATGGCACTCATCATCATATAGCATGCTCAATATGGAAAACATCATCATATTAAGGTAAACGTCACGCAATCATCATACTCATCATATTGCCACAAAGTGCATCAAACATATCAAGTACGTCATTTATCAAAATATATATATACTGCGCACATCATCTAGTATCGTAACCCACACATAATCATAACTCATACATCATCATAACTCATAAGCTGCATCGTACGACATAGTTCATACATCATCATAACTCATAAGCCGCATCGTACGACATAGTTCATACATCATCATAACTCATATAATTTTTAGCCTATCCTATAATAACACCACTTACCTGATTAGCTTATACGGGTCTTATACGGGTGTCACCAATTTATCCTTAATGAAAGTTCGATTTTTCCCTTTGTATCCAAGCCAACCTATATGAATCCATGGCATCAATTTCATGTTCAATTCTCTAACTCTTACAATGGTTCATGTGCTAAACTTCATGCGAGCATTAAAGACTTTGCATGGATAAAGTCTTGGAACGTTATAATATACATCTAATTATATATACATATTATATATATATTATATTTATATTAAGATTTCATTTTCTATTTTTTATTTCGAGTAACTACTTTCTTGTCTTCTGATATTCTTCATGTATTCTGCTTTTCTCTCCATTTTTGTTCCAGACATATTCTTGACCAATTTTTAATCGATTCTTCGTAATCATATTATTGGTCAATTCTGATTGATTCTTACTCCCAACTCTTTCCTTTTATTTTTCTTTTTTTTTTTTTGATTGTGTATTTCTGGCCTTCTCTATATTTTTCTCTTTTAATTTTTTACTGCTCTCTTTATTATTATTTTTTTCTTTCCTCTACATTTTTTGTTTTCTTTCTTTCCTTTTGATTTTGTCTTTTATCTGTCTTTCTTTCCTTTTGATTTTGTCACTTTAGTTATTTATTTATTTTTTCTTTTCTCTGCCTTTCTTCTCTTCTTTCTTTCGTTTGTATTTTGTTTACGGACTCCTATATATATATATATATATAATTTTTTGTATTTTCTTCTGATTTTTGTTAACAATATTCTGGGCTTCTCTCTCATTTTCTCCTTGTATTCTTCTTGTATTCTAATTAATTCTTCTTTTAATTTGTTATCATTTAAATTCACAGATATCACAGATAAATTCTTCTTCCCAAATCTTTCTTTTATTTACTTGTTATTTTTTTTAAACAAAATCTTTTTTCCTCTTTCTATATTTACTTCTTATCTTTCATTTTTTCTCTCTGTTCTGTATTTTTTTTATTCTATTAATAGATATTAGTTTAAGTTATAGTTAATTTTCTATAACTTGATGATCAAAATCAAAATGAATGGCAGTCAACAATAATTAGACAAAAGAAAATGAAATCTGATTCTGATAGGATAAATAAAAAAGAGATCTGAAATATGATATGACTTAACGTAGTAACAGAGCAAGCAAGATCTCTCTCCAATAATTAAATCTCCAACTCTCGTGATAAATCTGGTTGTTGGTAATTTTTTTTCATTGTAGGAACCACCCATTCATCGAGTATTATGATTTGAGATTTTGACTAATGAGTTGGTTGAGGAGAGATAGTTGGGAGAGGGAGGAGGGGTTAGTGGAGAGTAGTTTACTGAAAATTATTATTTTAATTATTTAATAATAATTTTTTTTGGGTCGTTACATTATCTACCTCTAAAAACAACTTTCGTCCTCGAAAGGCTCAAACTCTTGTACTAGCTCGGGGTATTTTTCTCCTATTTCGTCCTCACGCTCCCACGTGGCTTCCTCGCTGTGGTGATTCTGCCACAGTACCTTAACGAACGCAATATTCCTGTTGTGTAAGGTTTTTACTTCTCTAGCTAAGATTTTTACTGGTTTTTACTTCTCTAGCTAAGATTTTTACTAGTTTTTCCTCGTAGCTCATATCTTCATTGAGTTGGAGTGGTTCGTAGTCTATTTCGTGGATAGGGTCCGTAATGTACTTCCTCAGCATCGCCACATGAAATACATCGTGTACTCTTGAGTGGGCTGGAGGTAGGGCTAACTTATACGCTTCTGGACCAACTCGCTCTAGGATCTCGAATGGTCCAATAAATTTAAGACTTAACTTGCCCTTATGTCCAAACCTCAAGACACCTTTCATAAGTGTCACCTTGAGGAATACTGGATCTCCTATCTCAAACTACAGGCTTCTATGCCTTACATTGGCGTAGCTTTTCTGACTACTTTGAACGATACGCATCCTCGTTCAAATTTTCTGGACAGCCTCATTGGTGAGTCAAACCAGCTCGGGTCCTACTAACTCTCTCTCGCCTACTTCGTCCCAACATAGTGGGGACCTACACCGTTTTTCGTATAGGGCCTCAAATGGTGCCATTCCAATAGTTGCTTAGAAGCTGTTATTATACGAGAATTCTATCAGGTGGAGTTTGGAATCTCAACTTCCCTTAAAATCTAGTACTCAAGCGCATAACATGTTCTCTAGAATTTGGTTTAAACACTCCGTTTGTCCATCTGTTTGGGGGTGGAAGGCGGTACTAAAGTCGAGGCGGGTACCTAGTTTTTTATGAAGTTCGCGCCAAAACGCTGATGTAAAGCGTGAATCCCGATCCAACACTATGAACACTGGGACTCCATGTAGTCTTATTATTTCTTTTACATACAGTTGTGCCAAATTGTCAACTGTATATGTAGCTTTTCCAGGTAGGAAGTGTGCCGATTTGGTCAACCTATCGATAACTACCCAGATCACTGTATATGCTTTGTGCGTTTTGGGTAATCCTACTATGAAATCCATCGCTATGTTTTCCCATCTGCAACAACCCCGCCGCCTTTTGTCTAGGAGCTTTCACTTGTTGAAAAACTAGGCACTTGCTCACGAACTCGGCCACGTTCCTCTTCATTCTCTTCTATCAGTTAGTATCACTTTCCTTAACATCTTGGTACATTTTAGTACCTCCTAGGTGCATGGCAAATGGCGAGTTGTGAGCTTCCGTTAGTATCTCTTTTCTTAACTCCTTTGGGACACATAGGCGTCCCTGATACAATAGTTCTTATCTGAGGACTTCGAGAACCTGTCTACTGGACTTTTGTCTAGCTAGCCTAGGACTTTTGTCTAGCTAGCCTAGGACTTTTGTCTAGCTTGCCTAGGACTTTCTATAGACTTGGACCCTCTCGTTGGGAGGTAATAATTCTCTATCTAAGCGTAGGTTGCACTGTGACTCGGGCGAACAGTGATATGACTCTCTCGATTGCTACAACTATGTTGGCTCGCTCGAGTTCTCTTTTACCCTTACTTTCCTTGTAATGAGGACCAACGAGTGGGCCGTCTTTCTACTCAAAGCGTCTGCAATCACGCTTGCCTTTCTAGGGTGGTACTGGATATCTACATCGTAGTCCTTCACCAATTCTAGCCACCTTCTTTGCCTCATATTTAACTCTTTCTGGGTGAAGAAATATTTTAAACTCTTGTGATCCTAAAAACTTTGAATTTTCTCTCCTTACTGATAGTGTTTCCAAATTTTCAGTGCGAACACTACAGCAGCCAACTCCAAGTCGTGGGTAGGGTAATTATCTTCGTATTCTTTTAGCTGACGGGACGCGTATGCAACAACTTTACCATGTTTCATTAACACACATCCTAGTCCATTCTTGGACGCGTCACTATAGATTACATACTCTTCTGAGATCTCAGGTACCGTGAGTACCGAGGCGGTTACCAATCTCTCTTCTAGGTCCTAGAAGCTTGCCTTACAAGCATCATTTCATATAAATGGTACCCATTTTCTCGTTAACTATGTCAAAGCAAGGTTATTCTAGCAAAGTCCTACACGAACCTTCGATAGTATCCCCCTAATCCCAAGAAACTTCGTACTGATGTTACTGTAGTTGGGCGTTCCTACTTTGTGACTGCTTTGACCTTAGTAGGATTTACGGATACCCCGTCCTTAGTCACCACGTAACCTAGGAAAGAGACTTGTCGTAACCAAAATTCGCACTTTGAGAACTTGGCGTACAACTTGTTCTCTCTTAGGGTGGCTATGACTTTTTAGAGGTGTTCCTGGTGTTCCAGGTCTATTTTCGAGTACACTAGGATATCATCAATGAACACGATCACAAAAGTGTCTAGACAGTCCTTGAACACTCGGTTCATTGACTCCATTAACATAGCTAGAGAATTGGTGAGGCCAAATGACATCACCATGAACTTGTAGCGATCATACCTTGTCCTAAATGATGTCTTTGGTACGTCTTTTTCTTTACTGTTTATTTAATGGTAACCTGACTGCAGATCTATCTTAGAAAAATCGTTGCCTCTTTGAGTTGATCGAATAAGTCTTTTATTCTAGGCAGAGGGTATTTGTTCTTTATGGTTCTCTTATTTAACTCACTGTAATCGATGCACAAACGCATCGATCCATCTTTCTTCTGAACAAACAACACTGGCACAACCCTGGGGAATATGCTAGGTCGAATGAACCATTTATCCCGTAAGTCTTGTAATTGCGCCATGAGTTCCTTCAACTCTGCTAGCGGCATGCGATAGGGTGCTTTAGAAATAGGCTCAATTCTCGGCTCGAGTTCGATGTTGAAGTCGACTGCTCGGGAAGGGGTATTGTAGGTAGGTCGTCCAGAAATACACCTGGGAACTCCTTTAGTATTGGCATGTTTTCAAGAGTCTTTTCTTTTCCTCTTACGTCTACGACACCTACTAATATAGTCCAACTGCCTTGTTGGACTAATCTCTTTGCTTTCATCATCAAGACTACCTTTGGGGTAGTCTCGGTACTTGTGCATTTAAATTTACAGGTAGGTCACACTAGTGGTGAGAATATCAATTGTTTTTTTTTTTTTTTTTGCGACAGTCTATACTAGCACGGTTTGCAGCTAGTCAATTCATGCCTAGTATTACGTCAAAGTCGGTCATCTTTACTACCATTAAGACTACACTTAGAGTTTGGTCAGCTACTAATTCAAACCCTGTCTCTGATCCCTCTAGAGGTGGGCTCTCTTCAGCCTCAGCTTGTCCTCTACCTCTAATATGAGTTCGTCCCCTTCCT